>NC_085049.1:55859068-56175996 GCF_963662255.1 Cinclus cinclus | reverse complement strand
TTGAGTGTATGCCAGCAGCATGGCCTTGCAGCAAAGAAGGCCAGTGACAACCTGGTCTGCATTAGGAGCAATGTTGCCAGCAGGTCGAGGGAGGAGATCCTTCCTCTCTACTCATCACTGGAGAGACCACATCTGGAGTGCTCGGTTAAGCTTTGGGCTCCCCAATAGAAGAGAGACATGGACACATTGGAGAGAATCCAGTGAAGTCCACTAAGATGATGAAGGGACTGGAGCATCAAATATGAGGAAAGGCTGGGAGAGCTGGGACTGTTCAGCAGAGTAAAGAGAAGGCTTGGAGGGGGATCATACTATTGTATATAAGTATCTGTGAGGAGGGTGCAAAGAAGATGAAGCCAAGCCCTCTTCAGGGGTGTTACATGACAGGACAAAGGACAATGGGCACAAACTGAAACACAGGAGGTTCTCTCTAAACATCAGAAAACACTTTTTTAGGCATGAGGGTGACCAAGCACTGGCACAGGTTGTCCAGGGAGACTCTGGAGTCTCTACCATTGGAGAACTTTGAAACTCATCTGGAGATTGTCCCAAGGAACTTGATGTAGGTGGCCCTGCTTGAATCAGGGCAGGGACAAGATGATCTCCAGAGGCCACTTCCAATCTCACCATTCTGTAATTCTCTGACCAAAAGTCACAGGCACAATTGCATGTCTTAGACTAGACTACCCTGTTTAAGCCAAGAGAGAGTTAAAAAACCTTATAAAGAAGTTTCTGTGTATGAGAAGATTTCCTTTATCCTTTAGAAAGGTCTAATATGTTGAGAACTCCCTTGCACATGTAATGTTCTCCATAGTCTAGTAATATGTTCTGGCTCAGAATTTCCTGATCTTCTAAACCATTAGCATTTCTTATACAATAGCAAATACACTTATGTTCCTTTCAATATGGGATTTATAAAGACATTATCAAAATGCGTACTCAGCACTTCTAAAGACCTCATGTTTCTGTGTCTCCACTCTGCTTTCATCAGGCCTTTCTTCCCCATGTCTCATTTTCTGGGAGGGCTGCAGAAGTTCAGCACTTTCTGGGTTAACACTCAACACAAGTGAAAATCTTTATCTCACAGTGTGTGGACAAATTGGTTTTGAAACAGCTGCAGAGGGTCATCAATTCTTCAAACAGACATGGCGTGAGTATCCCATAAACTGAAACAGCCGGTGCTGCACAGATTCATCTGGATAGGTTATTATTAGGGAACTGGGGGTGCTTTCAAATGCAGAGATGTAATTTATCATGACCAGGTTTTGTTAGCAAGGAATTTAGACAGTTTCTGTTACTGCAACCTAATAAGTCATTTTATCAGCATATTTGTTTCCTTGACTGCCGACACCTCAGCAACTTTCATACCTTCTTAGTATCACATGGCAGGAAAACAACTGACAAATAAAGAGAAATCACTGGCTGTGAACTCACTGAAATTGCATATTCTATCTGGGAAGCTTGGATAATGCAGTTCAGTTATAAAGCAGAGTCCATTGAAGGTACACAAGTCTCTTGCTCTCTCTCTGCGTCTCATCTTTTACAGTATAAAGAAGGAAGACTCTGTAACCAAGGGAATATGACATGGAATCCTACCCAGGTGCTTAGCTACAGGGGAAACTGGCAGCAGTGTTCCTCAATACAGAATAGGCAAGAGTCCTAAGAGGAAGCCCAGGGTAAATGACAGCACAGCTGGGCCTCCATGCTTTACTCCCTCATCAAATATTGGAAGACTTACAGAGATACCTGCCTTACCCTAGTTAGATCTCTGGACCTCTGCATAACCTAGGGTCAAAAACAGATGCTTGCTGCCCTTAGAAAAATCAGCTCCAATTATGTCCTGCAAGATCAGTTTCTCCTTGTTTAGTTCATCTCTGCTATTGCTGAATAATTAACCACTTACTTGACAAGTACTTTGCATCTTCTTGTGTCCCTGAATCCCCAACCACACACACAAACAGAAGGCTAATTAAAAGTTCATTTACCTGTGACCCTCTGGGATTGCCACATGCTGTGTGAGTCAATATATTTTTCTTCTATTAGGGTAGCAGAGAAGTAATTTCTGAGGTTTAAGAGCATCAAGGAAAAGTAATGTGCAGACAGAACAGGCAGATTTCCATCTGGAGATTAAATGGAGAAAAGCCCCAGCTTTTTTTTCAATTGCTATAATGAACAAAAACAGCCTTAGGAAGGGAAACCACAGCCTGCAGCTGGAAGGGCTTTTTAAATCAGAGACAATTTCTCAAAGTGTTTCTAAAAGCTATGTCAAAGCTGCGAAAGTACAGAAGGGATTCTCCATTTCCTCTGACAGCCACAACAGAGCTAGCAGGCAGCCATAATCAGTGGCACAGGGTCCAGCTGTAGCCTGTTACTAGTGTTGTCCCACAAGGTTCAGAACTGAGCCCAGTATTATTTAACTTGTTCAGCAGTGACTTGGATGAAGTGCACTGATGACACCAAGCTGGGAAGAGTGGCCAATACCCCAGAGGGCTGTGCAGTCCTTCAGAAGGACTTTGGCAGGTTAGAGATATGGGCAGAGAGGAACTGTCTGAAATTCTGCAAAGATAAATGTAAGGTCCTACGCCTAAGGAGAAGTTACCCCCTGCACCAGTACAGGTTGCGGTCTGACCTGGTAGGGAGCAGCTCTGTGGAGAAGGACCTGGGGGTCCTGCTGGACAGCAAGCTGTCTATGAGCCAGCAGTGAGCCCTGGGCCAAGGAGGTCAGTGGTGCTCTGGAGTGCACTAGGAAGGGCATTTCCAGCAGGTCAAGGGAGATGATCCTGCCCCTCTATTTAACCCTAGAGAGGCACATCTGTAGTTCTGTGTCCAGTTCTGGGCTTCTCAGTACAAGAGAGACATGGCACAGGGAAGTTGTTCCAGGTGAACCACAGTGGTCTCTTCCAATATGATCCATTCTGTGTTTCTGTCACTTAAGTGAAGTTACTGCTGGTTTTACAGCAACAAAAGTGGAGTTGGAGGCAGTGTGAAAGAAATCAACAATGAGAAAGTACAGCCTAATCCACTACCAGTGGACTTCTGCCCACCAATGGCAGTTGTGTGCACAGGAATGAATGCTCCGCTATAGTTAATGAAAGCATTTACTATGAGCATACAGTAGTAGTTATGCTCTATTATTGACGTATTCATAAATAAGCAATTATTTCTTGCTGTGCTTTGCAAAAAGCTTCTTGCTTTTCCTTCCAGGTTGAAAGTTTCTGGTCAATTCTGGAAAGCTGACTGGTCAGAAAATCATTTTGCTTATCAGTAAGCTCTATTTGATACCCTTGGTGTCATTTCAGTTTTAAGGAAAGCATCTGTGTTGAGCTACACTGCTGGAGCTGCAGGGCAGTCAAAGAGAAGAGCAGGGAACTATTGGACTGTGCAGGTTATATCCATCTGTCAATGTAAAAACAAACACTGAGCCAGCCTTATTTGTCTTTTTAAACCACTTCATGTCAGAGAACAGGAGTCATGTCAGAGCACAGGACCCCTGCAATGAACAAACAGGGGAATTAATGTTCTCTGTAAGGCAGGGATGGAAACAGGTGATGTGGCATTTGTGACAGCTTTCCTCATCCCTGGGAATTCACAGCACAGTTTTATATCAGTTCAAAGTGAAAACCAAGAACAGTAGGAGAGGCAGAGCTAGAAAGAAGCCTTGGCTTTGGGTGCCCATATCTGAAGGCAGGATATTGTTGTCGCAGAATATTTACCATGTACATAATTAAACCCCTAAGTGCCAGCTGAACTGGAAATCATGCTGTGTGGTGCCTCTCCTACCATCTGAATGACTGTTAGACAGTTGGCTCTGTTTTGACACAAAAAATGCAGTCCATCATAGACCCATTCATCTGTCATCTGTTGCCTGCTTGTCTCTTTTCCCATTTAGTTGTGTACAAGATGAAATGTTTTCCTCCTGCTGCTTGTCTGGTTTTTTTACACTTAATTTTCTTTGCAGTTTTTTATATATCCACAAAGAAATAGCCTCAGAGAGTCACACTGCCAACCACAATCATGGATTGACATTATATTGGCTTAAGTAATAAACAGCCATCTTCATATTTTTCCTTTCTCTTTCTCATTACAAAGCTGAAATGAACAAATTATTAATTAGACGCCAGCCCCCCCCCCCCCCCCCTTCACTTTAAATAACTTGGAGACAAGCAGGGGAAAAGCTACCAGGCATTGTTATGCATTCATTACTGTGACATATTCAGAGAGCCAAAGTAATGACAGAATAATGCAGCCAAAAAAAAATCACCTGTATTATATTGTCATAGGCAATTGAGGCACGGCCAGTTACATGTACACAAACCACAGGACTTGTTTAAAGAGCAAGTAGTTATGGGGTCAAGGGACAAGGAGTTTAAGATAAATACTCTCATGAATTATTTATAGGAAGACTGTGGAAGATTTTTTTTCCAGAAAATAATTGCAAAAAGTAGGCACAAATCAGGCTATTTGCTGAGCTGATATCAAGGAATATACAAGTATGTATGTGTGCGTTTCTGTGCTGAACTGTGCCAGAGTTGTCTGACCCACTCTGGCAAGGGCAGAAGTTCTCATTTTGTCTATTTTTACTCCTCAGTGATGAAGAAAATAAGATAAATGTTTTTCCAAGAATTTAAGCTCTATGTGACCCTCTTTTTTTGCAAGGACAAAAACCTCCCAAACTTTGGAATGTTGCCTTCTGGCTTCCTGGTGTGTTTTTACATACCTCATGGACAGCTCCTGAAGTCCACTTCTTCCTAAAAAGCTTTCTCTTTTTCAGTCAGTGAAATAGATGAAGAAACTTTTGAGAACCAGTGTACTCATGATTCATCATGAGTCATGATGCCTCCGTTTTGGAGTACCCTAAACATAAAAGTTAAAGTTATCTTTCATTTCTTTAAGGAAAGTACTGGGAATGGATTTGCAAATATTTTTAGTCATCAGAAGATTCAACAAAACGCTTTACAGCACCTTGATGGGCACCTCCTGCTCCCAAAAGGCACAGATGGACATCATTTATGCCGTGCTCATTACGACACATTCTCCCTTCCCCCAGTCTATCTGCCAGTGAAATCATACTTCTTGCAAAATAACCAGAGTATCCTCTGAGGAAAAATTAAATAACTCAGTAAAATGAGAAATAATTAGGACTGGGCACAAGCAGCTGCTGCATGCTCATTGTGTTATGGGCACTGATTTTCTGGAGGAATCTGTGTGTAAAGATGAAGATGCTATCTCTTAGAGATGCTCTGACACAAGGTTCATCAAAGCTTGAAAAGCCACTATATTGCTAGCAAAATTTATCAGACAGCATGCCAGACTCCCACTGGCTCTCACCCAGATTCCAAGCTATCCGAGGAATTATTAGCTTAAAAGCTTCTTTAGAT
This sequence comes from Cinclus cinclus, assembly GCF_963662255.1. Taxonomy (NCBI): domain Eukaryota; kingdom Metazoa; phylum Chordata; class Aves; order Passeriformes; family Cinclidae; genus Cinclus; species Cinclus cinclus. The sequence goes on along the minus strand of NC_085049.1, from coordinate 56,170,621 downwards.
CTTGTCAGCTGTATCTAGCTCACCATGGATGTAGATAAGATTCACAGTTCTTGACAAAGGAGATTTGATCTGACTCCAGGGCTCCCTGTCCTATTTTAAGAATGCAAATTCTTAATGGCTGTAATGAGAGGTGAGGGTGTTACTATTAAATTTATTGAACTGCTAATTTTCAAATTTTTCCTTTTTGAAACAAAAAGTGCAAGTTAAAAAGAGACTTATGAAATTCTCAGTGAAGGAGTAGGGTCAAAATATCAAGGATACATGAGAGACAGGTAGGGAAAATTGAATCAAAAGATTTTAAAATTATTGAAATTAAATATATCTCTCTTACTTGAACTAATTTTTATGCCTGGGGAGGGTTCCTCACAGTGAACATTTTTAAGAAATTGATTTCTTTATTTTTGCCTAGGTTCGGAATAAATCTGAAATTTAAGAAAACATTATGGGGCTTGAAGTGTCTCCCACTCAACAGCATTAAAAAAAAAAGAAGTTGAACTGATTGACTCATATGTAATTTGGGCAACATAAACTTTGGGTACCTCTGCCTGCCTTGGCCAGACTACCAACATGGTGATTCTACTTATTCCATTTACTGTCACACAGTTAAATTTACCAAACTGTTATTTAACACTCTACATGGGACCTTGCTAATGGGACCTTGATAAACTGTCCTCTGAGAGTTCCTTGCATTCACATTGGAACTGCTGGTGATTTCAGGCAGTCAAATAGGCACTTAGGAAACAGTGAGAAGACAAATGTATAACTGTATGGAAGAATACATGCTTTTAACTTTCACAGGTTATGAAAAGGGGAAAAAAACTAAAACAGAAAACCTCTCTGCGGGTTGTCTAACAAGCTTAATTCAACAGATGAAACCAGATCTTTGCAAGGGGAGCTGCATTCATCACCGTGTCAGTTAAAAGGTGAGGTGGCAATGCTTCTGCCACGTGCAGCTGCATCCCACCCCAGACACTCCTGGATCCCAGGCAATGCCTCATCCTTCTCCCTCTCTGGCCGAGCAGAGATGCTGGCCTTTGGGATTGAGCTGCCACTGACACAGAGCAGGACAGCTCTGCTCCTCTCCAGAGGGCTGAGCCTCCCTGCGGGTTGGCTCCCGTTGCCATCCTGCTCCTTCCTCCCTGCACAGCCCAGGTGGCTGCGTTGGATTTTCCAGCTCCTGTGTTTCTATCCTGACTCAAACTTGGTCCCCCCACGGTCCACACCCTCCTGGGCCCTGTCATAGAGCACCTGAACTGCTTGAGAACTCTCTAATCCACTAGGGAATCAGGCTCACATTCCTGTTTTTTCCCAATTACTGATCTTTTGCAAGCACCTTTAGAAACATCACTTACCCAGGTTTCTTGACACTTCCCTTTGTAAGTCTTTATTTTCAACTTCTACTCACTTCAACTGCACTGATGTTTCCTACGTGGGATTTTTATTTCAGAATAAGCACATGCATTTTTTTTTAAGTTTTGACAAAAATGGTTGAAAAACTCCCTGAAATGAGACTAAGGGGTGAAACCACTATATTGCCATTACAGCAAGTAGGTAAAAATTACTGTCAGCACTGTAGTGGCCCCATTCCTTGGAGGATGGACACAATATGTGGTAGAGGTAGCCTTCCCCCCTTCTACTGTTGCTATGGAAAACTGCTTTTATTTGGCAAGGTTGAGTATCTGAGACATTTAATTTGTGTTCATTACAGCCTTGTTAGAGCTTGGCTGCTAAATGTTTGAGATGTTTGTGTGGCCAGCTTTGTTGTGCAAGCATTGCCCTTGAAGAGGATCTGGGTGAACTCTCTCCAGGGCAGGAGAGGCCAATCAGCACTCCAGCAGGCAGACAGGAAAGAAGGCTGGAACCTGGTTTTCCTGCCTTTCTCATCATGGAGATTCCTCCAACAGGGAGAAGGAAGGACAGTGCAGCACATTGTGCTGGTGGGAGAGAAGTTTACGGGGCTCTTGGTGAGAACGAATGCATAGAGAAGTCCAAAAGCCAAAGAGAGGGGAAGGAAGTGGAGAAAGAGAAGAGGAAAGATGAGAAAGCTCTCCGGCCCAGTTCTAGCTGCTGAGAATGCTGCTGTCTTTTTGAATTTGCTTTTCTTTAGGTTGTGGAGGAAAAGTTTCAAAGTAGCACGAGATGAGTTCAAACAATTGCTCCAGGATAACAGTAATATCAAAAAACATATGTTGTATTGTGTTATCACCAATTAGCAATTGATTCCACTGTGAAAAATGGTCTTTGAATCATCAAACTTTCAGGGTAAGGAACTCCTAGAGAGTAATTGCAAGTTGCATACATCTGAAGTGTTTATGTAAATGCTTATAGTTAATAATAACAACAACAACAATAATGACAATAGAAAATCCCCTGGTTTGTATGGTTGTGGTTGCTCAGAACAGCTGTTTTGATGAGACATCTGCCAGTGGAACAATTTAGCCTGAGGATAATGAATAACTGTTACTTAACTGAGACAGTATTAGCATAAACTCTGTTTAATGGGGACACATTTGGCCAGTGAATAGTGATTTCTTGTACTTATCTAGGTGTTTAATAGTGAAAATTACAAGCTTGTGGCAAAAATAAATGAATTAATGGTCATACGGGATATACTGTGATTTTTTTGTTGTTGCTTTAGTTTGAAATACTTTTCAGGGATGGTGTCAGGGAGTGAATTATTCAAAACTTAGTGAACCTTTGTGGTGGGTGCTTAGACATGGTGAAATACAGATGATCATTTAGAATCTTGGTCTTTATCTTCTCCTCCAGAAGTTATTAAATTATGGAGATATGATCATTTGCATCCCTATTTTATCTCATTATTTTCTTTCATCTGAATCTTTCCAGATATCCATTATGCATACATATATATATGTATATATATATATATATACACACACAAATTCACAAATTTTTCTAGTTCCTGTATAGATGTGTTTCAGAGTGCTGAGGCAATGGCTTAAAAACTTGTGGGCAAGAACAGGGATATGTTGGGATCAATGTTATATCTGTGATTTTTGCAGACTACTGATAGTCCATGCAAGGAGTAAAACCTTGCTTCTAAGTGATAATATGATTTTCTTTCAAGGGAGATGGTGTCTGCACGTGTGTGTTGGCTGTCATTCCCTGGCTTTAAGGGAATGCTAGCAAAGGCTGTGTTCTTTATGAAATAAGCTAAAGTAGTGAGGTGGAATGAGAAACCAGCACAGTGTGATTCAATGTGTTGGGCCAGACCTCCAAATGAAGTTAATATGAACCATGGGACCTTTGAACACTGTGAAAATCTAACTGCTATTTCTCTTGAGGGAACTGAATTAATTCTTTCTCTCATAAGAAAGAGAGGCTGTTACCCTATTAGTGACAGAATTTACTAGATTTAGAAGATTGGCAGATAGTCCCTTCTGTCCCATTTTTAGCTGTCTTTTCCTGGATATAAAGAATGCATCTCCTGTCACGGGGAATATAAAGGTAGAAGAGAGGTCTTGGGATCTGAAAGATGGAGAATACTGTTGACCTGTGAGTGTCTGATGTTTGGAGCTCTCTAGAGAAATATTCACCATTTTGTTGGTAAGCCTAACATTCCTGTCTTCACTCTGGAACCCAAAAATTATGAAATTACCATTTGTGCAACATTCACAAAAGAGTTACAATTATTTCAAATGCATCAAAATATCTAATTTCATTATACTGATTACTTGATATGTCAATATAGCTACATGTGCATGTACCATCCCTATTGTGAGTCGCGTGTCAGAACTGTCTGGAGAGAATCATTTGGAATGAAAACATGTATTTAGGCAAGGCAAGTAGACTGTCTTTTAAGCAGGAATTTTAGGCTGTGATTCATTTGACCTATTTTAGACACCTACACTAAGACAAGATGAATCTGGAGAAGTGAATCATACCCGTCGTTTCTATATCGCTCTGGACTCCTGTTGAAACTGAAGCAGAGTTTCTGGGAGCTGCTATAATTTCCTCAAGATAGAGCACCCCTAAGAAAGTTCTCCAGTAAGCAACAAGTCTATCATGAGCAGGGAACTACTACTCCTTTCAGCATCTGAGCTAGGACTGAGGAAGCTTTGAGATCTACAGGATGGAGATGCTTTTATTTGTCTGAATGTAGGTGACTGCTGTCACAGGCAGTGGCCTCACTCCATAGCACTCCACCTTTCACCAAACATCTGTGTGAGTTTGCTGGGATGACTTCTGTTGGTGACCTGGCAACCTCTACACCAGCTCTAAGAAATCAAGGCAGTCTGATTTTAATTCCACTTTGCATCATACTCCTTGTCAAGCCTGCTTCCCTGAAAATCCATGGAACAATATAGATGGGAAGGGGTCTTAGCTGGACATCGAGTCCAACCCTCATGCTTTAAACTGACTTCAAATTTATGCCTAGTTCATTAAAGAATTGTCTAGTCAAGTTTTCACTGTATCTGTGGATAGATATTTCAAGCTTTATTCACTGTGGAGACTGCAAATTTTGCTTACCTCTGTGCAGCCACAGGCTGATTTTGAGTAAAATGCTGCATCATGGCCTGGTGCAAAACCACAGGTGAAATGTGCCAACATACCTTTAGCATGTTACAGAGCACTATCAAAAGGATATACAGCTAAAGGGTACAAGGTCAAAGGAAGAGATGTTGCCCTGTAAAGAGAAGGCCTTAGGGAAACTGGTACAATATAGCAACTCGGGGAACTGGCACTGAACTGAACTCTTACTTGCTCCAACTTCACAGACTTACTCTTGGCCAGATACCTAAAGCATTTGGCTCAGTACCATTCCAGAAGCAGTCACATTTTCAAAGCAATGCAACAAAGAAATAAATCACCTTTATTATGTGAAAAGCAATCGCTGTGCAGTCTCTGAGGAAAAGAAATGTTGTAAGCAGGAGGATGCATTTGTCTTGGAAAGCTCCGATTCTAATAAATACAGGTGATTGTGCATGACTAATCATACACACAGTCTTGTGCACAAAGTTATACACAGAACACATGAGTATTTTGCTGTGACTTGAGGACTCCTTGAACTGCTTTGAATTTCTTGCTGGAATTTAGAAACTAGTGCAGTAGCTGGCTGTCTCAAAGGACAAGTCAGATACAAGCTGTCAGGGTTGGTAAGAAATATTTTAGCCTTAGTTATTTTAAGAACTAACTAAAAATTTTGATTTTATTGTTTCTACTTTTGTCTAACCCCTCTCCCCCACAGATACACACAGGTCCTCTGCACCCTTCAGAAACACTGAAAAGACCTGATACCATGCAGAATGTGCTTGTCACTTTGTCATGTCCTAAGGTACCTGTGCTTGAATCAGAGAGTTCACAGTAACAGCTTCCCCTGTCCTTGTTTTGGAAGAACATCAAGCTTTTGTATACGTTTGTGTACATGAAGGCTCTGCTGTGCTCTCACAAGCCTCTTGCTCCAGTCACAGAAAGATCACACAGCTGGTGAAATTGCTTTAGCCCTCCCAACCTCTGGCTGATTCGAGGTTTGTGTACTTTGACCATGAACAGTACTGAGGTCCATTAATGGCCTGCTTTTATTGTATTTGCCCCCATCCACAGAAGTAATTACCAGAAACCTGTGCTTTCCCTGTGACTCTTTGCAGTTGAGCTCTGCCCAGAGCCAGAAGGACAGTGCATATTCATAGTAAGGAATTAAGATCAATTCCTCATCCTCACACAACATTTTCACTGGCATTTTTGGAGATTATAGGGAAGGACCTTCTGCATAAATTGAAAAAAACAAAACAAAACAAAAACCAACCAACAAAAAAAACCCAAAACAACAACAACAATAACAAAAAACCAAACCAAACAAACAAAACAAACAAACAAAAACCTAAACAAATCCTTTGGTAAGGGGTTAATAGTTTCTTATTCTGTGTAAGTGTGGAAATATTTGTACAATTGCTAACAAAATGGGATTCTAATTTAGGAGTGAAGTTCTCAAGCGTGCTCATGTTAATACTAAAACCATTAAGAAATGTCATCCAGAATGACTGCTGGAAGTACCTTAAAGGAGCTCTCTTCTGACACCTCTGTTTATGAGTAGAGGAGCTTTCTTTCCCAGATGCACACACACAGTTTGGGGAGCATTTCTTTTTGATTTTGACTTTTTTTCCCCTCTGATTGAAGTAATCTTTCCACTGTGAATGTATAGGCTAACAATCCTTCCTTCTGCTACAGGAACTCAATTCATTGCTGAAGGGAATAATAAAAAAAGAGACACATTCTGGATCTAAAGGGAACAAGACTGCAGGTCTGAGCAAGACTTGCCCTTGACATTTCCTCTTGCCCTGCTCCTGCAGGCAAGCAAGGCTATAGGGGCCCTCTGTCAGTGTTATGGAAATACATTTCATTTGAAGTAAATGTTACCCTAGTCCACTGATGCCATAAAGAAAAATGTTGGTCTAAAGTTTAAAGGAGCGATCTCAGTTGTGGAAAGGGCAGTGGCAAATTTGGGGAGACTTTGCTTTGACCTCTCTTGATCTGGACGTTATTGATTAATGCACAGAGTGGCCCAAAAAAGAATCCAATAATAAAGTGATTAAGAATGCTGGACCCAAGAGTCCCTCTGACTGGCCAAATGTGTGTGCTGTGACTGTGTGAAACAGAGACTCCTGCTCACACCATGTCGAGGGCAAATTAAAACAAGATTTTGGGACTTCCGTTTCCCTTTTGGTAAACAAGAGGCTACTGACAAGAGTTGTGGTCACTGTACGGCTAGTTCTTCACTCAAAGGAATCCATTTCAGGGATGAGTTTTCAACACATCAACAAATCATAGCACTGACATGGGCTTTTTTAGCATTTCTCACCAGTTTTCCCCCATAATATACATTGTCATTACAGAGTGTTTTATGATAATGGCAAATCAGAATTGAATGCACAGTGCTCTTTCTCCAGGAAGTCAGCTCTCTGAGGTAAAGGAAAGCTTTTAACATATATGTGATCTGCTCACTATCCAGGAAACTTACAGGAATTACCTGATTTAGCCCAATCCTTATGTGCAAAAGCAAATTGCTGGCAGGAGTTTTCATGCTTGTTTACAGTTTTAAAAGTGCTTTTAATCCAAACACCTTTCTTTGGTTTTATATTTTTTTTCCCCTCTCAAAGCTGTGTGCTCTGGCAAACAAACATCATAAAAGTCTCTTCAAAATCTTCATGAGTACCCTAATTTGGGCATTAGGGAACCAAAATTCCTCAGGCCGGGGATGCTGACAGCTCAGAGACTTTTCTCAAAGGTTAAGAGAGACATAGAGAATAAGGACAGCTCTGAAAACTCTCTCCTGGCTATCTTCACACAGCAGAAAAAGTGAAAAGAAAAACATCACAGAACATACCTGTTGCCTTTCTTCTACTCTTCCACCAATCATCACCATGTGGAAAGGCTCTCCTATTCCAGAAGCAAATAATCCTGGAAGGTAAAATATTGCAGAAATCCCAGCTTTTTATGGACCAAAGGGTTTTTGCTTTCATTCTTGCTTCCCCATGGTTCCATTGCACAGGAAGAGAACAGCAAGCTCTGCTTGCCAGAGATGTTTACAGAAGCAATAGAGGCTTGCTGGCTTCCAAGGAAATGTTTAATGCAGTATCATCATCACTATCCTGGGGCAGGAATGCAGCAGGAACTGTCAGCAAGGTCTCTCCAAAGGTGGAGGGATCAGTGCATAAAAACTGATCAAAGTGGCAGTGCTCAAGTATGTCAGATTTCATTTGAAAAGTAATTTTATTATGTGGTTTCCAAGGTCCTATTACTATTCCAGCTAAAGGAAGGAACACTCTGAATTGATAGCATCCCATATCTTAATTGCTTGAGCGAGTATCTGCCAGTGCAGAGAAGGGCAAGAGGTTTTAGAGTAATAATAAAATTACTTGCCCCTACTGCACATTCCATGAGTAGATCTCAAAATAGTGCACAAGAGGAAGTAAACTTCACTATTTCTATGCCATAGAAGTAGTTTATGCAGTTGATATTACACTTTATTTTTATGCCTCCATACACCAGGAAAGGATTTTGTAACGGAACAAATTCTTTTGTAATGGGTAAATCACTAGTATTTAATTAAGATAGCAATGGGTGATGCTAATCAGCAGTTTTAAAACATCCCTGACTCCACACCTTTGGGAATATCACTTTTATAATCAAACAAGAAAATACACAAAACATAAGATTTGCATGGGAGCTTTATTATCTCTTTTATTTCCACAACTGCCACTAAAGCCATTCCTTCTGGACAAGGAAGAATAAATAACTTCAATGCAGAAAGTTCAGTGAAGTGGCAGAATTATCTAAAGGCTAATTTAAAGATGCACATAACCAGAGCAAAGAGGTGCTAGTTATTTATACTAGCTGAACTTGCATTTCCTGAATTCCTCTTCAGAAGAATGGTGTGTGTCTTTGATCACAGCACTTCTCTGAATCTCTGATTCTGTTGGGGCAATGATCTGTTAAAAGTCTGGCATTTTGAAGAACAGAAGAAAAGCATCTTGTTGTCAGCATTCCAAGCATTAGCCACATTTGAGAATGCAAGCTTGATACTTTATGTGTGATTGATACTGTATGGTATGCATTCGGTACTCAGAGACTTTACTGATCATGAGGTGCAAATTCTTGCTTCTAAGAGTGTACATTTATAAGGAGTATCTGGTATCTTGAATAGGCATCTCTACTTTTGGCAGCAGCTTTCTCTTTCTGCTCATCTTGTTCAACATTAAAACCAAACAAAACAAACCACACCAAAACCCTAAACAAATATCCACAGAAACCATTCCCACTTCATTGTGAAAACCTCTCCTTCAACATTTTTAACATGCAAATATTGTCATTAAGAAACATCTTTTTATGCAGTTTTACAGAAACTGTGGGTGAAAATACCCTGAAGGTGATCCCACAAGTAGTCAGTGCCATTCGCTGTTTTGCTGAGCAGGCGTTCCAAATCCAGCATGTGATCTTGTGTTCTTTCCCTAATTCTCAGGGTTAATTCAATATGACAAGGAGAAAAAAAGAGAAGAGTTTGCTTCCTTAGGTCATAGTGTTATTAAATAATGCATTTAAAACAATCAAAATTTAGTTTTCTTCTCTGTTGGATGCTGCGTTTTTCCCACTTAGTGAGACCTGTTGTCTCAGAGCACTATTCGTTCCACTGCTTTGGCAGGATTTCCTATAGACATGCTAGCTTTGGACCCTACCTCTCTAATGCCAGTGGCAGTACAGAATTCAGCCCAGAATATCTGACCAGTGTTAACTCAGACCAGTTTTATTTTCTGCTCTAAACTTAGTGCCACTATTGCTATGCTGATACAAATTTCAATGAGCTGTAGTTAGAGCTATGATGATGACTTTGTGAACCCGACCTTTTTCCCTCAAAACTTGTTTTCATCCAGATATCTATTTTTCTAGATCAGGTTTTTAGTATTTTTTTCCCCTGGAATTTTGGGGAAGGAACAGAGAATAACTGCACTACAAACCTATATGGCACATCTTCTGAAAGAGTGTATTCCATAATTGCTGGTGGCATTGGATCTTGGAGATTTCATGTAGTCATCAGTAATGCCACTGGTGAAGAAGCTCCAGAAGAGGATGGCAGGGAGAGGAATTGGGGAGGATAGGCCAAGGGGAGTTGCTTGGGCAGTGAGGTAGGTCTCTAATTTCTCTGCCATATCTGCTAAGCCTATGCCAGGAAATAATTCCCTTATCATAGACAGCAACCTCCCAAATCCTAAGAGAGCACACAGAAGCTGTTCCACAGCACCCTGCGCCTGCCAGCCCAGACAAATATGTGATGGGGTAGGAGATCATAAGTCCAGGCTGAGAAACCAGAAGGATGTATCATTCATTAACACCACCCACAGCCTGCCTGCAGATGTGGGACCTGGGAACAGAGTGCTCATGTGGAGAATGTCAGGAAGCAGAAGTGTGGTAGGCTGCCTGTGTTGGCAAGCGTGAGATTACCTAACCCATGGTTAGCATGCAGTGTAGGCAGGTTCTATTAGCAAAGTTCAGACCATGATGTGCTAATTAAAGAAGAGGTTGTCCTAGTTGCTAAGGCAATAAATGCTCTCAGTATTGCTGCTTCTACCTCAACAAAACATGTTCTCAGCTGTCCCTTCAGTAGTGTTTGTCAGATAGAGGGGTCAGGACTTGATATTGTTGCTTCAGTCATTACAGTGCTCCTGAGATCTGATTTACAGGTCAAGAGTAATAGGTGAAAAGAATGCCAGGGAAAAGTGGTTAAAACGCTCCTTTATCAGGTACCTGTCTGGGGACAAGTTCATCTTAAAACTATGGGTTTAGGTTACATGGTTTGGGTTTTTAAGCTCAGATTTGCTTCTTTTGGGAGAGATGTAGACAAGATGAGGAGATTTGTATGCTTTAAAATTGGTCTAACTGTCAGCTTTCTGTAAGGAAGAGGGTGACCGAGCGTCAGAGCCAGCCCTAGAGCAAAGGAGATGTAATGGTTTGAATTTTTTATTAGTAAAGAAGCTGCCTACCACCAGACAGGCATCTTGCTTAGCTTAGTCTCATGAGAAAGCATTCTCTGATTCATTATTCCTCTACCACAACACATACTGTGCATAGGTAGCTGCTAGAAACAGAAGGATGCACCAACATCAATAGGACTGAAAACTGCATATTGTGAAGTTAACGTGTAAGTGAAAAACACTCTTTGTACGGTGGTCCACCTCTGGCTGCAAGTCCCACAGCAGCTCTGTCATCCTTCTTTCTCTCTCTTTCTTAATTTTTTTTTTTTCTTTCAGAAACCCTCTCACCAGTGCTACAAATCTTTCTCCTCTGTCACTTTCTGAGGAAATGGTTGTCTGGCTGCAACTTTGTGAGATTCCAGAGCCATGATCCTCTTGTGTCTTGGAGATGGGCAAGGACAACAAAATTCTCAATAAGAGAAAATTGCGTCTATCTTTGGGAGACAATAGAGCTCTAGATTAATCTCCAGTTTCCAGTATGCTGGGTCACTGTATTTTTTTCTTCTTATGTTTATAATTCCTGAAGTAATTTTCCTTTAGCTGCCTATTAGGCTGGAGTAAATTCCCTTGACTTTATCTGCTCCCCTCCTACCTCAATGCACCCATTGCAGCATCTGGCATCACCCCTCCCTACCAGCTGGTTCATTACTGCATTCTCCATGTAAGAAGCTGCCATTTTTCCAAAGACCCTTGAAGCCACAGGATTTCACTTCCAACTTCCTGAGGACTCTAACCCCAATGTGACATTTGCTTATCTTTCTTTTAAAAATGCTCCCTCTACAATTTTATCTAGTCTAATTTTGCATTGCAAACTCTGCATGACCCTTTTGCTAACACAAATGTTTTATCTGCACTGCATTCTCCAAGACGGGGCTGTGAAACCCTCACAACACAAAAATCTTAGCTGTACCTCAAATTGTATTTGACATATGAACAGGAACCTCTTGCTGTCCCAGACTCATAGCATAACTTAATCTGCCAGAATCTCCTGCTGCCTGGTGGAGGCACATGTGGACTGTTAGACTTTGAATATTTGAGATAAAGTTATGGGAAAAGGAATTCCATCTGACAATTGCTAAGCTTAAGTTCTTACCCTGAGTTAGTTTGTTTTGGTGGTTTAGTCATTGATGTGGTTAGGGTTTTTTTTGGTTTTTTTTCCCAAACAATCTTTCTGTTAAAGCTGGAAGCAGAAAGGATGAGACCTTGCTGATACGACTAAAGCAACATTTTCATTTGCATTTTGGTGGGGGCTTAATTGGTTTACAGGGAGAGACAAAAGCTGCTGCAAATATTCTCATAGTCTGCTTTGAGGAGAATTGTGAGTGCCCACACAGAAGGAACATTTGCCATAACTTGGTATTATTAGTCTCAGTGGTTAGTGTTTCTCAGTTCATCCTGCCTGATGCAGTCTTAGTCTGTGATGAAGCCTGGTGGGTCAGTCCTTGCCAAATTAACAGGAAACTAAGGAAAACAGATATTGCTAAAGACTTGCTGCATATAAAATGTACTAACCATTGTAAAATCACTTGCAACAATCTGCTTAGATAAGATGCTAATGCATTTATTGGATTTGCTGACATTTAACAGAGGAATTTACCTTGAACATAATCCATACTGGATCCTAAAAAGAACAGGAGTCCTTGAAAGTTGCCAAGAACTCCAAGAAATTAGAGATTGTTTTCTATACTGTGTTTATAAATCAAATACATGAGTTCCTGTTTGCATTCTGAGTTCATTTACACTTGGAGCTGCTACTCATAAAATGTATTCTCCTTTTCCTAAGAGATCAGTTCAGGGATAGGGTCAGATTTTTATCTTGAACTTCACTCTTGTATGTAACATTTGGAGACTGACTGACTACCCTTATTTACTGCACAAGCTCAGAGTGGGCAAAAGCCAGCATAGCTGTTTTGCCATTCCCATTTAACCTCTACAGAATCATCATTATTTTACTCACTAGTGTTCCACTGTCATCACATTTACTGGTCTTCCTATTCAAGTTGGTTACTGATGGGACAGTTGAGCTCAATAGTTAATAACTTGTCAAATTAATGACTTCTTCCACTTGAGAGACACATCTTTAGCAGTATAAAAAGTGTACTGCATTTCCAAGGAGGAGGTTACAGAACTAACTAACGGTATTTTGAATATTTCACAAGTTGGATGAGAGTGTTGAGTTAGTCACTGAGCACACTGGAAAAGCTGTGAGCTGCAATGAGGTTTGTAGCCTTCCATGTTCATTCTCTGTGATTTTCTCCCAGGTTTCATCTTAATTGCTTCCTTCAGTTCTCTGAAACATCAAATAATGTTTTTCCTTCATTAGGAAGGAAGCATAGGTCTCTGCCTCCATTGTTCACCTCCATCTTTTCTTTTACCATGCTGCAATTTCTTCTTCCTGACCTGGTCCTCTCGCCACGCCTCCTTTACTTTTCTCCCTTCATGTGTTCTTAATAGTTATTTTCATTCACTTTTGGAGATCTGCATTCAAGGACCATCTTCTCACTTAGACCTTCTCAACCTCTTCCAGAGTCCAGGTAGCTGTCACTGCTCCTTAATCCTCCACCAACCTGTTCCAGGTTATGGCTGGAGCATTGGCTTCTTGTCTTAGCTGAAGAAGAAAGAGCAACAGAGATTTTTACTGTTGGCAGCCATCCTTCTTTCCTTTTCATGTGTTTCTTCTCATCCAGCAATTGCCATCAGTTCTGGGCAAACCATGATAATGTCACTATACTGGCAATTTTCCATTTTCCAGCATGCTGTTATCACCAGCACCTTAGGGTTGAGTTCTGCATTAGATACCAAAGATGTATTAAGATTATGTAACATTCTTATCAGGTTGTGTCTTTTTGCTAAAGGAAAAGATCCTCTTATGGGCATTCCCTATGCTTTTTATAGAAAAGCAGTGTTAAAAAAAGGCTCGCTAAATTTCAGTGCCTACAACAGTATGAACATTTAAATGTGTCTATTCCCAGATGAGAACCAGCATTAACAATGAGTTAGCTTTTAGACTGTAAATCCCACCAACACAAGCCATAAAAGGGAAAAAACCCCAAACTTAAGAAATCAAGAAATAAGCAGCAAAGTTTTCAGTGATTTTTCTGTGCTCCAGACGACTATTCTTTATTCTGACTACCTTTTACTCCCTCCCATTGACTAGATGTTTGCGCTTGCCATGAATAACTGCTTTTTAAAAATCAAGGGCACTTGGAAATATATTAATAGACAAGAAATTTGGAAAAGGGATTCCTATAACTACAGAAGCACAGAAGTCAGGCAGGCTTTTCTTCACCCCTGAAGAAAACATATGTCAACTGGAAAATTACCTCTGTATCATATAGAGATTACTACCTCAGAATTCATTTCCCAAATCAATGTTTTCATAACAGCAGTAGTAGATTCCACCTAACTAGTTCTTTTTTACTGCTGCACCTTCTGATTCCCTCTGGAACAATTTCTTAGGAGATAATTGTTTCAGACTGTTTAATTCTGATCATCCTGGCTGTTCTCTCAGTGGTGATAGCTGCAATCACAGCTGGTTTTCCATGGCCCTGATATAGAGAAAGCAGCCTGCTGGGCCACAGCTCACCTGGTCCACACATGGTGCTGCTCTGCTGCAAAGGTTTACATAATCCTGTAAAAGCCTTCTTGATTTCCCTGCGAAACCTGACAATATGCAGTGTCCAGCATATCTGTACAACTTTTCCAGAGCTGTGGTCTCAGCACTCACAGCCTTTGGTGACTCACTGAGGCTAGAGATGGGATCTTCAGTCTTGTCCCAAACAGCCTCAGACCACCACTGAGTCACAGTACTTGCAACAATCTCTGGGAAATTTCTGAGCTCTTGCAGCTTGACATCACAAAAAATATGAAAGTATAAAGAATCTCTTTAAGATTATTGACAGTGAATGGTAAAATTCACTTGTTTTACCAGCAAGTCCTTCTCCTTGGAGTTCTAATCATTGGGACTTATTTTACACAGCCTGTTCAGAATCCTATCTGATTTCTATTTGTTTGGGGCATGGTTTTTAACATGCACACCAATTAGAAGCGATGCAATTTTTCTCATTAAGAGCCTTAACCAGTCAAAAAGACATTTCCAGCAACTACATTCCAGCCTGGTGTACTGTTGGGTTCATATCACCTAAACTTTGTAAGAGCATGATGATTCCATCCTCTTTGCTCCCTGTCCAGTCCAAATCCACACTGCAGTGTTATTTCTGGTGTCTGGTTTGCTTTTGAGATGGTCATCCCCCAGTTTTAAACAGCCAATGTACTGCTGATGTGCTTCATTAGGAACTAGTGTCTAGGTCTCAGGAAAGCAATAGGTTTGAGCAGCAGTCCCAGAGGCAGAGCTGGGAACAGTCAGAGTAGCGACAGGAAGAGGCTAAGGAGTGAATTGTATGTTATACCCTACTGTAAAATGCTTTACTCTACTACCCAGCTTAGCCTTGTCTAGCTGACAACATCATGTGAGATCCCCAGGCAATTGTTGTCTGCCCTCAAGTACTGCTGAGGGTCATCTGGAATTTTGACGCTCAAGTTGGCAGTCTGGTGTTGAAGAATGGGTCCTACAGAAACATGGTAAGGTTTCAGCACTACCAACTGAAGAGCTGGTGCTCAATACTCAGGAGACAAATTAAAAAAAAATCTCCAGATGGGAAATTTCTATTTTTCTCTTACCTACTCAGAGGAGTAGGTGTGAATTTAAACTGGTGGGGACAGGATATTTTTAGTATTGGAGTTTAGTGATTTCTACTAACTACTTGTCCTCCTGCATTTGCTCTTCCTACTTCATCCCTATCTTTCTGTCCCTGGTGATATGACACACACATAAAGGAAAGCATATTGCTTTCAGACTCCTAAATCCAACAGCCCTGCTAACAAACTGACACAACGTTTCCAGGCAAGCTTCTTCAGCCCCCGGAGAAAGACTGGTGACCCAGCCCTTACAAATGCAAGGGAGAAAGATACAAACAACAAAAAAAAAGTACCTGCATGTTTGCACCAAAATTAACTGGCAAGTACAGAGTTGCAGGGATACTGACTTTGTTGTACAATCCTGTCATTCAAGGAATGTTGATCAGTCCAATACATGATACAATTCTAACACAAAAAATGTCATTTTCTCACTAAACTTGGGGTAGATCTGCACAACTACCCTGTGGACAGACTGGAGACTGGGTCTACTGAATTTTTTCTTTTTCAAAGGATGTCTTTGGAACAGCCTATTAAGCATCAGTTATATCAGAGATATACACTATGCTGAAACTCCATTGCACTGCCTATTTTGAGGCATATTTGTAAAGTCTTAAGATCTCTGGCCAACCTAAACATTTTGTGACAAATAGCTTCAAGCATGTCCCTCTTCTGAGGCTATTCTTTGCAGCAGACAAAACTCAAAATTAATGTTTTCTGAAAGGTTGCCTCCTTTCCTAGCAGAAGGAATAGGTCTAGAAAATCAACTGGAACATAATATTTATTCAGATGGTATCATTCCTCTTTAAAATCAGCCTTCTAATGTCTTAGGACACTATTCTCTGCTTGCACTGCTGCTGGATTTCCCATTTTGTCACCTGAAGTTAGTTATTTAGAGGTTTTTCCAGCTTAAATAGTTCAGTGATTGTGTTATCTATCTGTGATTGTGTCTGCTATCAGTTAAAGGACAGGTAGGCCACAAATTTCTTTCTTTTTATCTTAAATCTGCTCGACTGTAGAGAGAGAGGGATTATCAAATTAATCATTGTGTGCACCTGATTACTAGCACATATAACAACTGATCTACTGAGGTAATGGGGCAGATGGATGGAAGTTAAGTGGCAACAGCTGTATCTTCCAGCATCCAATTTGTCATGCAGGTGTCACTTTGCATCTAATCTTTTGCTATGTGAATGCTGGTGACTGGGATTGTCTTTCTGCTAATGCCCTGTTACACTAATCCTGTCAAAATATTCTTTAAAAAATGTCATTTATTAATGCCCTGGTTTCTTAAGAAATTATTAGAAGAGAGAGTATCTGTTCTAGTATTTCAGGGATCAAACCCCAAATCTGATAGCAGAATTCTATTCTAACAGTAGCCTACAACAAATACGAACAGTTTGGACTACCATAATTTTCTGAGACCTTCAGTGATATCTTGGCATTTGACTTTTACTTGTGTCTATTACTAGGTTTTGGGGATTTTTTTACCATAGGTGTCATCATTAGAAAGAAACTAGGAAAAAAAGCTTCCTGTTCATACAGGCACTAGTGAGCAATGCAGTCAGTACAAGCTTGAAGCAACAAAATCTTTATTAAGACTCCATCTTCTCCATTCCTGTAATACCCAGCCTTACACACCAAATGTTAATACAACACTCCTGTGGTTGCAAACTCAAGTATACAAAATTAGGAAATGACAACTAAGTTCTTACATGCAAACAGATTTTGATACTCCTTTTTCAGATTATAACACAATTACTAATTACATGATGACAGAGTGATTTCTACCAGACCCTTACTTTATTTGATGTGCAAAAAGATCAGGTGCCAACTTCACAGCTCTCTTACTGTATCCTCTTCTGTCTTAGTAATATTTGATTTCTTCACCCAGACAATCCAGCTTTTCATCTTGTATCCCAACACCCCATCAAATCTCTTTTGTTCTCTTTCTCTCTCCTATTGAAGAAATAAACTCACCATTGTTAATTCCAGTTTCCATCACTAGCTGGGCTTGATTAGAGAGGGATAACCAATTTGGAAAAAACTCAGTTTTTCTCTTGCAGTAGTGAAGAGAGTATTTTTTTTTTACATCATTTGCTGTCAGGGATCAGCAGATGTAAAGCCTGGTAATGATTCTAAGAAGAGTGAGCTTCCTTAGCTGCTGTTAGCCAAGAAAGAAGCAGAGGTCTGATCTTACTTCATGGGCATAGATTCTTTAAGAATGCAGCTATTCCCTTTTATCAACTCTCTACTATGCACATACAGATTTTTAAAGGCTCAGTTAAGTAAATTTCTTTAAATGCTCCCAGACTGGTATCATTGTTCCTTAGCAGAATTTCCAAAGGATTTATAAACCATTGCTAGTTCAGAGGCTCCAACTGCCAATCACCCAGTAGTAAATATCCCAACACCTCTCAAACTTATCACAGATTATAGTGCAGAAAGAGGACTTGCACTAATCCTTCCTTTCAATGAGCTAATTGATAGAAATGGGGTAATAATGAAGCTAAGTGATTGCCCTAACAAAGCTACCACTGTATTTGGCATAAAGCCCACTCCCAAGGAAAGGCTCCTTTTTCACCTAGATCTGGGAGAAGGCAAGGAAATACATTTCCTCCTGCTGATGATCACTTGTCTTGGCTGCATCTATTTTGCACCTGATTATGCTGAGTGGAAGAAGGTGGGCAAAAGTCTAAAATGGCCATTGGCATCAAGTCTGGTACTGGAAAAATCTCTCAAGTTATAACCTCTCACTGGAACTGTTGTAATGTCAAGCTGACGTACAAACAAAAAAGTAGCACACTTGGAAATAATTTCAAAATGGGCAAAGGGCACAGTGCCAGGATAGTTTTTTGATTACAGCACTGAGTTCTTGTATGTTGGTTGGAAAAGCGTTGCTTAAAATTATTTTCTCTGTAGATGAAATTTGGTCTGGTCATTTCCTTTAGATGATGTGAACTGTGAATTCTGACACCATCCATGGTGTAAGTAAAAGCTTATTCCTTTCCCCAGTACACAGTCTGATAGAGACTGCAATTTCAGAGGACGTAGCAATACTAGCACCTGTGTGGCTGCCAAGCTCAGAAAGACAAGTACACACAGAGCATAAAATATCTTAAATTTCTTGGGTATTTTTTTTGTCTGATGCTGGATTCCTTCAATGCCACCTTCAGACTCTGGAGGTCTGTCCTTTTTCTGGCCTTGTCTGCTTGGCCTCTACTACCTCTGACAGCTATAGCTTCATCCAAATGAAAGGAAAACCCCCTACCATATCAAGGTACAGTGTGAGGCACAGCCCGTTGAAGCGCTGAAGTACTACTCTGAAAAAGGTGTTTAATGTTGACAGGTTCATTGGTACTAGTATTGGTCTTGCCTCGTTGCCTGACCTTAGCATCAACTTCCCTGTAACTGCTGTTGAGACTGAGGAGGATTATTCTTGTTACTGACAGTTTCACTGCTAAGATGGGGTGACCTGTCCTATTCTTTTGCCAATCTAGCAAGTCCTGATCATAGCTCACAACTTCTGAAATGTCAGCAAGAACACAGAAACTTTCTTTAGCACTGACAGTCCTGCACAGTGAGCAGGATGAAGCTCACGGTCACACTCACCCCCAGCAAAGGAACATTTTAGTTTATTCTCAGTGCATTTCTAAGATACACAACCACTTGTGGCCACTTAAATAAATTCACATTAGCTGTTCAGACTATGCTCCCTGTTTATATTCAGAAGCATGTACACATGTCTGACAAGGACATGAAAGTAGACTTACTTCTGCCAATTTTGTTAAACTGCCAGAAAACTTTCATACTGGGCATTCTTATTGTTGCAATGGCCAAAAAGCAAATAAGCCTGAGTCATTAGTCAGGATCTGTGGTTTATTTTACTCTCTCTTCACTGGAAAGTAGCAGCTATAATGCACTTCTGCTTTCTAGAGAAATCCTCCTAGAAAATACTTAAAACACAACCTTCATGGGGAAAAATATGGAAGTTCTAGGGTTTGATTGATAATTACTGTTTTTTATTCTTGGCCAACATCTTTCCTTTTTGATACATTAGTTAGCGATCCTTATAAAAAGGTTGTGAGTAATTTCTTTTCTCTTAGTACCTATTTTCAATCCAGGTACTTTTTTCATACAGATTCTAAAGGCCTGACCATCAATACAAAACTTCAAATTATTTTAGCAAGTCTTGATATCATGCTTGTTACAGGATTTATCTTTTTATTACTCATCCAACTATTTTAATTTAGTTTACATTTTGCATCTACACTTACTCTTTAGTCCTGTACAGATTTTTTTTTTTTTTTGGTCAGATTTAAAGCACCTCTAATATAAAATCAGTGTAAATGTGACAAGGACTAGATGCATTACTACTGAAAATTTGGGTACCTGAGGAAGCAATTCAAGCATTCGTAAGGCAACTTCCAAACATGCCCAACCCACTGAGTCAGGGACCTTGGAGCTGACACACAGTGCTGTTCATAAAGGACATTGCTTGAACTGCACAGACTTTGAATGGACATCTTAACATTATTTACATAATCACTATTAGGCTCACTGTTGTTGGTTGTGTGAAGAGGTTGTTTCACTGTGGGAATAATCCCTTTGTCACAGGTATTCTCTGAGTTCATATAACTGGCAGTTATTCCCACATTCTGGAAGAAACACTCTGTCAATGATGGAATGAGGCTTCCTGCTCTCTTAAAAAACAGACACCACTCTTCAAACTACTGTAAGGCCAGCTTTCTTTCTAATTAGCATCCTGGCTCTGGGGAGGTCTGTATTGGTAACACTTGCAGAAGTTAATGAAGCTGTTTTAGAAACAATTAAACCTTCCATGTATAAAACAGGTACTGCTAATGGCAAAAAAAAAAGTCTTGTTGTGATCAGGTAGAATATCCTCTTTTTCACCAGTAGTGAAAGGTATCCTTAGATGAATTAAAAACTAAATGGGTAAGGCTAAGACTGGAGGAAAAATACATCCTGTGCTTTAATATTTCTAGAAAGGCTGGCAGATATTAATTATACCTGTCTGCAATTCAGTTAAGGCTTTTCATAGTCTCAGCATTCACACTGCAGGGCAATAAATGGCCAAGTGTAACAAAGGAAACAAGAGACACTAGATCCATTGTTTGCTTTGCAGTGAGGTAAAGCAGTCAAATAGAAACAATTATTAAAAAAAAACCCCATAAAAGGGTGTGTGCATATACATTTTCCCAGAACACAGACTAAGACATCAAGGATAGTTCAGCTGGAACAGCACTGAAATCAATGCAGCTGCTCCACTGACTTTGACATACTTTGATTTGGGCTTAAGAGTGCCTGGGTCAGTTTTCCCTTCCTAGCCACTAAAACTTTAAAAAAAAAAAAAAGTATTTTGAAGTTTGTCCAGTGCTACTTTTCTCTCCTAGAGGATTCTGTAAAGGCAATGATACATGTTAATACAAAGCAGTTATGGTATTGTAAATTATCCAGAATTTTGCTGCAAATAGCATACGGGTTAAGATTCCTTTGCATTAAAACAAAAAAAAAAAGTTGAAAAAAAATCATGTATGAAATTAAGTATTTTCTAAATTATGCATGTTGTATTATCAAAATAGTAATCAAGTATTTCTGTAAGTAGAAAAACAAGATTGTCTTGACCACGGTAGGTCAAACTTTAAAGAAGTACTATCAACCTGAAATCAGATTATCTTCATAAAATTAAAGTTGCATCATATTTGCTCTGCATATCTTCACTAGTTTTTACTGGTTTAAAATCTCTAATCCTTAAAAAAGACCTTAATAATCCTTTAAAAACTGTTCCCTAAATGACTGAATCACAACAAGTGGAAAGCAGTAAATGGCAACAAGGAAAGAAAAGCACACAGAGAGTTCTGTCAGAAACATACACAAATCTATTTCCTTCACAAAATTTTTCTCATAAGGCATAATGCTATGTAAGCCTTTAGGTATGGGTGTTTACCTCCTAAACAACTACAAGTACAACTAAAATCTGGGAGAAACCAACATGAAAATGAAATTAACACAGAACAATCTGTGTTAACTATTTCTACTCTAAACTATTGTCTGAATTGTATTTTGGTATAAGAGAAGTAATTTCTGAATTAATAACTAAATTTCCTTTGCATTCTTAAAGTTTTAGGCTTTTGTGTTTTCTGGTTATTTAGAGGCTATCAGTTTACCTGTCTTTATTTTTTTCCCAATTCCTATAATCCCATTAAATGTGAATCTTGCTCTTTCTTGCTTTTTATTAATTTTACTTTTTTTTTTTTTCATGTAACATGCACAGGAAAATCTCCATTAAATTGTAATTTACTGGGCATTGTGGACAGCATATGTAGCAGAGCTTCTATTTCATGCTCAAGAACTAGGAATTTATTTTTCTGGAGTAGATTAAATTTCACTTATTTCTTGTCTAAATACCTTTTCCTACTATAAAACATGCCAGGCAGCCTGTTCTGCAGTAGTGCTGTACTCATTGCAGTGGCAGATGGTAACAAGCATCTCAAGGGTTAGGACTTGCTTCAGACTTTTGGTCTTGCTCTACATGCTCTGATAATATCAACAAGTTGCACAATTTAGCATTTAGGATAAAAGCATTTCACAAACAGTCACAACCTTCTGTGGATCAGTTAGCACAATCCAGCCAGCCTGCTAAATCAGATTTGACTTTCTGTTCGCTGTGGTAACACCCTGAATGGTTGATTTTATGAAAAGTAGCTGTTTCACCAACTCCACATGAAAGAAAGCAATGGAGAACTTTGCTTTGTCTGTGCATATCCCATATTTTGAGTGTGACACAGCAGCATCTACCTCACTAGGTATTCAAAATGCTGGTTAGCCAGAGGAGTGAGTGTGTGTGTGTGTATAGGAATGAGGACCAAAAAACCTCCTGATTTTCAGGAATATTTTAGCTTCTATTTCAACTGGCACATAACGCACTATTTAAAGTAGTAATGCACTTTTCAGTCGACTCCTGAACAAAGCACTGTCTTTTTTTTTTTTCCTCAAAAGACCTCATAGTGGTTGAATTCAGCTAGAACAACGAAGCAACTGTAAGAATGTAAAAAGGACTTCATTGGTGTTAAATGGGAGATTAACTTCATGCAGTTTTGTAAGTTTCAATACTTGTGGGCCTTACACCTCCCTTTCCCACAAAATAGTAAAACTGAAAGTAATTTTATTCTTTTAATAAAAAAACAGATATTCTGTGTGTAGGGTCATATGAACTGACTTATTACAATTTTATTTACTGATGTTCTGGTGTAGTGAAAACATCATAATCTGTTTGAAGTTTGGAACTGTTATGCCTTTATCTCTTGTTCCAGAAAGGAAAAAATGAACCAAATATTCATGTTGTAATTGTACATCACTATAAATCAATCATTTAACACCATCTCAAAATTGACATGTTTCTATTAAATATTAAACATCTGGTTTACAACATTCTTAAATAATAGGAGACTATTAAAGCTTTGAAGTTTTTTTACCTAATGGAACAATAATTTTAAAAAAATGTATCTTTATGCTTGACATTACTATAGGGTTTGCTTTGTTTGTTTGTTTTCTTTAAAATGCAAATAGACATATCCAGAACCTGTGTAGTTTCTAGAGAAACCTTCCTCTTGGCTGAATGAAATCTGAAGTGCAAATATTCGCATCTAATTTCTTCTACGTGTCCTTGGCATAAGTATCCTTCTGCACTGCTTGTTTACTCTATGTCCAAAGCAATTGCCACTTCAGGATTTTCAAGGACAAAGACTGATAGAGCAATTTTATTGTGACTATGAAAAAGATTACTTGCTTATAAACACAATTTCTGAAAAACTCTATCTTCATAGGCAGTCATTCCTCCTGTGCCTGTCAGGCTTTGTAAGCTTGTGGTAAGCATTCTCAGCTAGAGCCTCTGACAGACATAGCTCTGGGTTTGGACAACTGTTGTCCTTTTGTGAGCAGGACACCAGCCTGACAGATACAGAACAATTTAAAGTAAGACAATTTGCCCCAGTATGAAGTTCCATCATTTGTCATGTATGGTGGCATATCAGATAATCCTAATAATCCAAGCTGCTCTTAAATCCTAAGAATTTTTGTGGGTGCTGAAAGTTCCCCGCTCTGAACAGAAGATAAGAACATTAAGAACCTCCAGAAATTGTTCAGTATTTTGTAGGATCAGACTCTGGCAAGTTAGTAGTTCTGAAGACATACCATGAGGCTGGAAACCATGGAACTGCTAAAAAATCTAGTAAAAGAGAGTGGACAACCTGGTTTTCTTAACAATGCAGCTGGACACACAGTCCTGCTTTGTCCTCAGTACATCCCCAGAAATTCATTCATTGTGATTGTCACCAAAGCAGTTACAATCCTTCCATAGTACATGAGAACATTATTACTTGAAGGCTGATCCTTTAGCTTCATATAGGAGAGAGAATTAGCCAGTTCAGTATAGCTCATGAAAATAAGCACATAGACATTAAACTGTATGTTACCACAGCTATTCCAGAAAAATCTTTCCTACCAGAACTAAATAATTTTTACAGACAAGCAGAGTTGTTGCTGTTTTTTTTCCCCCTGCAAAATGCTCTCCTAGTTATCACAATGTCAAAATTTTCAGCTAGTAACACTTATGTGATTTCAGTGGCATGTCCAACATCATGAATTACTTCAGTTCATCTGATACCACTCTTTGACTAAAGCATCAGGAAAAGGATGCTGCTGGTGGTAGAATAATAAGCTTAATAAATCAATACCTTCATCAAGTCTGCCAAATACTATCTAGCTATGAATAACCTGTTCCAGAATTCACAATACTTCGGTACAATATACTGCAAAACATAATTTCTGCCCAATAAAGAAACTTTTGCATGATTTACAACATTCAAACAGCTGGTGTAATGAGAGAAATTAGCATTCGAGGTATCTTTAAGAGAACAACAGTTTTCTCTTAAACTATTCCCTTACGTTCTAGAAGAAGAAAGCAGGTAAGTCCTGATTACTAACTCAATTACTCATACTTTTAATTATTTACATTGTTACTCAAAGCACATGTATAC
This sequence comes from Cinclus cinclus, assembly GCF_963662255.1. Taxonomy (NCBI): domain Eukaryota; kingdom Metazoa; phylum Chordata; class Aves; order Passeriformes; family Cinclidae; genus Cinclus; species Cinclus cinclus. The sequence continues at coordinate 56,146,380 of NC_085049.1, read as the reverse complement.
TTTGCTTCATCTTCCATTCTAAGAATGGATCAATGCCTTTCTAAAACCGGACTGTACGCACATTTGTTCATTTCAGTTCTCCTTGTATATTCCTCTTGGAATTTCAGGCATCCTCTACAGCCACGCACATAGGCTATCATACAGTCCTCTCAGAAAGCTGTTGTATTGCAACAATCCATTTTACACCGCTAATAAAGTAAAATTAGGAATTAAAAAAAAAACAAAAAAAAAAAAAACAACAAAAAAGGCGTTGATGGTTGCTCTATGCGCACGGAGGAAAAGTAAAAAAAAAAAAAAAAAGAGAAATAACAAAAAGCGCGCTTATCATTTAACTCTCAGCAGCTGCCAGCATGCAGGGACACATCGCAGGGACACGCTCCGCCACACGTAAGCCAGAAGCCGTCATGTTTATTCATTCCTGACGCGGTACCGGCGCTCGGAGTTGGGTCTTCCAGCGCCGCCGGCGCCCGCGGCGGGGGCCGGGCCGGGCCGGGCCGGGCCGGGCCGGGCCGGGCCGCTCCGCTCCGCGCCCTCCCCGCACTCACCCGCGCCGGGCGGCGCTCGGCAGCAGCGGGCGGGCCCGGGCCCGGGCTCGCGGTGGCGGCGGCGGGGCGCGCTCCGCACGGCCCAGGTGTAGCGGCCCGGGGCGCCCCGCTGCGCGGGCGGGCGCTGCGCGGCGGCGGCCGCCGCTGGTTGGGCGCTCGGCGCCTGTCGCTGGGCGGCGTGAGAGCGGGCTGGCCCCGCCTCGGCCCGCGCCTCCGCCCGCCCAGGCACAGACATGACACAGACGCTCGGGCGCTGCGGCCGCCGCTGAGCCGGCCCGGTGTAGCGCGGCTGCGGGCTGCACGGCTCCCGGCACCCGCCGAGCGGCAGCGGCGGCCGCTCCCGGCTCCGCCTCGGCCCGTTGGGCCCCGACACCCGCAGGGGGCAGCCTGGCACCGGGCGCCGGCGGGGGAAGGCTGACAGCGGAGAAGGGGCGGGAGGCGAGGAAGGAAGGAAGGAAGGAAGGAAGGGGAAGGGGGCAGCCTGGCACTCAGACTCGGCTGCGGTCGCCAGGCACGGGCACGGAGCGAAGCCGGTCGGAGCGCGGCACCCAGCGGTCGCTGACGCCGGGCCGGCAGTAATAGCAGCGACCGCGGCGGTGCCGGAGGGAGCCTCTCTGTGCTCGGCTCCACCGTGCCGGTGACCTTCCCGGAGCTGATCGCCAGGCCGGGGCAGGGCCTTCTCTCCCCGCGGAGAGTGTGCACCAGGCCCCGGGGAGAGGGCGGGAAGCTGGGCCGGAATCCCCCGTAGCCCCCGAGTCCGGCCGGCCGCCGGCGGGGCCTGTGCTCCGTGCGGTTCGCCGCCGAGGACAGGGGCGAGGGAAGGCGAGCGGGACGGACGGACGGACGGACGCACGCGGCCGGGCTGCACCTCGGGACAGCGCGGGGCGGGCAGGCCCCGCACAGAGCTGAGCCGGGCGGCGGAGGAGGCGGCTACCTCGGCGGCGCATCCCGGGAAGAGTCGGGAGCTCGCCGCCGCCCTCCTCCCACCGCTAGCGGCTCCTCGTCCCGCGGAGAGCCGGGCTGCCGCTGCCGCCCCAGCTGGGACCCGCTGGCTGACACCTCCGGCACGCCGGGCTGCGGGGACGGAGCTGGAGCTGCCCGCCTGGAGCGGAGGAGGGGGAAGGAGCGCTCGCCTGCGCGGAGCGGCGGGCGCTAAGCGCCCGTCCCGGCCGCCCGGGAGCACCCGGAGAAGGTAAGCGCCTGCTCGTCGAGTCCCTGCTGCTTTTGGAGGCGAGGGGCGGGGGAGGGCCAGAAACAATCGGTGAGTGTCTCCCTTCCAGTAGCCCGGGGAGGGGGCACCAGTCCAGAGGGCCGGACTGGCAGCTTTATCTGCTGGCTTTTAATCCCCATCAGATCGGGAATTGAAGGGATGCTCAGGCGGAGGCGCGCGTGTCGCTTCCCGGCACAAAGGGGCACGTTCCTCCGCTCCGCTCGCCGCTCCCCTCGCCGGCTCGGCCCCGCACGGTCTCTGCTCCCGCTGCGCGCCGGCTCCAGCCCCGCTTCGGCGGAGTCCCGCCGAGTGCCGCTGCCCGGCAGAGCCGGGGCTGGCGGCCGCGGGGGCACGCAGGGAGCCGAACCACGCGGGGCGTGAGCGCTCTGCCCGCCGGAACGCGACCCGGGGCAGAGCCGGCAGAGTTGGGCTGGGACTCTGAGCCGAGCACGGTGACTTCCCCATCACCCGCCAGCCTCTCCTGCAAGCCTCCCGCCCAAGAAGCGCTCCTTTGGGAAGGCTTCTGCTATTACCTCGCATCCGAGAACTGTGTCATTTAGATCATTAATCCCTGCGCACCGGGGGATGGGGGGAAAAATAGCAACTTGCGGCCCTGTGGAGGTGACGTGAAGTTTGACAATGCCTTATGTAACACTTTCTGGAGAGATTCCTAGTTTTTCTGCTGTGCCCAGTTTTAGTAAGCAAGTGTTTTTTCTTCTTTGTAGAGCATCAGATAAGCGATTTTTGTGCTTTTAACTGAGTACGGGGTCCTCTGCTTTGTTTATCTTTGAACAGGGGTACTGGTGCACAGCATATAAACCCTACTTTTTCCCTACATACATTTTAAAATTAAAATTAACCAGCGGAGGCGTTTGAACAGTTGTTAGAAGGTCTTACCTTTTTCTGTATGTATTTCATATAGCACTTTTAAAATTACTACAGGAAACATTTTCACAGTACTGATTGTTGTGCATGTATTCTGGAAGGTGTGATGCCAGGCTGGAAATGGCAAAAAATCAAATGTCTTTAAAACATTAATAGATTCTTTTTAGAGAGCATCAGTGCTGGAAATGCTGGTAAGAGCAGAAAGCACCAGGCTAAACTAAGTGCTGTGTTAAAAATCAAACCTGGCAATTGCCAACAGGTCAGCATATTTTATTTAATGATATCTGCTGGATACAGATTTAATTTTCTGTGTACAAAATATTTTTTGAACTTCTTCAGAAATAAAAGCAGCAGGAAATTTGATAAACGGGTTGAAAGGTTGCCTAGTTTCCGTAAGAGATTATGTCTCCTACCGAGGACAGAAGCCCCAAATCGAAAATAAAAAGCTGGTCTCTCACACAGAAAGACAGAGTAGGGATTTGCCACATCTCTTCAGACTCCCACTGCATAGAGACGCTAGGGGTACTGGTTTGGGTGGGCTTCCCCTCATTCAGTGGTGAAAATGCACAGACCATACTTATGAAATGTTCTTTTTTTCAGTCTTGTGGAGCTTCATGGTTATACTGTAAGTTTAGAGGAGAAATCATGTAGAAACTTGGGTGATGAGTTAAGGGCAGGGGGTCTTCTAACAAAGTAGTTTTGCTCCCTGCTGCAAAACAGATGGATTATCAGAGGTTAGTTTATTTATAGGAATAGGACAAGCTAACACAAAAAACCTTATCTCAAATGTCTTCACCGCGTTTTGGTTTTTTCGAAATGGAGAAATGTGAAACAGGTATCCCTCTACTTCTTGAAAACTGGCAGTTTTTGCTGGTAGGTATTCCAAGTTTGAAATGTGAAATTCTTGCTGCTTAGGTGTCCTGTGACGGCCCCTGATCAGACAGGCTGCAAGTCATGTAAGAGCCGCAGTAACTGCAGAGTCTCTGATGGATAATTGGATTGGTAGGTTGGTTTGGATTTTTATTTTTTTTTTGTCTTTTAATTGCCTGCAGTAGTAGATGGTGCCTTTTCTTCATCCTGTTGATGTTTAATTCTCATGATTTTTGGGTTATGTTGTGTGTGGCATCTTTTGTGTTTGAAATATATACCCTCTTCTCAGTTGCTGGTAGGAAAAGCATAGCTTGGAGGTATTTGAATGACAGTATGGAGCAAGGTACTTTTTTTTTGTTGTTGTCTGAAATATACATGACAACTTTTCTTTGTCTGAAATATACGTGACAACTTCTTTATTGTTTAGATGATGTGAGAAGATTGTAAGTTTTCTCAGATCTGGGGATATATGCACTGGTGTTCTTTAAAGGAGCACTGAAAATATATCTTGAATTCTCTGTGCCAGCTATTCAATCTGCAGAAATTTCAGAATACAGTCCTCAGAAAGCCAAAGTGCAGAGCAGTGATGAATGACTGCATGCCTTTTGGAAACATTAAGATCTGTCAGAGGCTTGATCTGAAATTTCAGTGAGTAGGACTTTCATATTTGTAAAAGTAGTATTCCTTCTGAATTAATTACTTTAGAAAACTGTGAAATCGGGCATCTCCCAAGTGCACTTAACTCACTGAACTGAAGTGTTCTTAAAAACAATGGTTTTGACCTTGTGAGACTACTTTCTGCTCAAATGCCTTTTGTTTTTCCCTGGGATAAACAATCAATTGTTAATAGACCCTTACTGAAATACTCTCCTCTTTTAACCTTTGTCTGATTATTTTTGTTCTTTTTATGTGGCCTTATAAGAGCAATCTCAAAAAACAAATACAGACACAAAACCAACAAAACCCAAGCTTTTTTTTTTCTTTTTTCCTGATGTTTATAAAGGCTAATAAATGGTAAAATTCATAATCTGACTACAACGTCTTTGCACTGATGTTAAACTCTCTCTACATGCAAACTCCTATTGAAGTTGATGGAAGTGCTTGTCTAGATCCAGAACAGCAATTAATTTTTAAAAAATGTGTATTTATCCTTATTTCCTGTCCTGTATGAAAGCCTATGTTAATGAGCTCTTGTCAGCTTTGAAGACTTTCACTATCCATATTAGAATAAATAAATGAAATGTCAGTTTAAGGATGATATGAGATTTCTGGTATGTCTTCTTTTCCTGGAATGTGTCTGTGCTGATAACATTAAGATTTGTGTGAGAAGAAAACATAATGGCCAGTGCAAATTTGCAGTTGCTTATTCTTCATGAGTTTGTTTCCATTCTTTTCAGAGCTGGCTCTGTTGGTTATTTGCCTGATGCTGGGGCTAAAAGAGCTTGCTCAAAAGTCGTTTTGTGCAGGGAAACATACACGCATGTCCATTGCACTATTTTTACTCTATTGTCTGGTTTTGGCTCATCTTCCTTTTGGTGGTGAATACTAGCTTTAAAAAACAGCCATTGTTCATTAATGCTGGTCTTAAAAACAGTCATTGTTCATTTTCCCACACTTGGCATAATTTAAGAGCTGGAGAATCAGAACTACCTCAAGGAAGATATTTTTACTTTTCTTCTTTTTAACTTCCTTTTCATTGGATCACTAATTTTTCTCTTCCTTGTGATAACACCCACCTGAAGATATGGGTTGAGGAATGAGGGTTGTACCTTGTAAGGATTCATAGCTCTTTTGGTGTCACTTGGTTCAGTACTTGAAGGTCTGTCTTGTCAGAGTTTGTTCAATGCATGGCTGTAGAAAGGGAGCAGCAGATAAGAAATTCTATTTTATTTGGAAGTTGGTGGCTCAAAAAGTCAAGGAGAAAATTGCTAGAAAGGATTATCCTGGCCTTGGCACTGACTTAGAAGAAATCTGCCAAGGCTGGAATCCTTGTTTAAGTGCCATCTGTGTCAGAATTAGAAGCAAAGTGTGTAAAATAGTTCCATTACTCATTCTAATTTGCAGATCCAACCAGGTCTGATAATGTTTACGGTAGTATCCATATCACCTTTCTCAGCTACAGTTACTGTTCACACAACAGCAAAGTCAGCTGGGTAGAAGCTACACTTAAAATTATCAAAAAGAACCCCAGCAATGTCCAGCCACTACTATAGCAAAATGTCAGACCTGATCATGTAACCCTGGTGGTGGAAGAAGCTGGAAATCTCAGCTGATGCAGGCAGAATGAGTCTTTGTAACCCTCACGTAAGATAGGTATACCTGCAAATAATAAAAAATATTTATAATTATATAATATTTATAGTTATAAAATTATTATGTTTTTTGAGGCTGGCGTTCCCTGTCCTCATGCCTCTGGTCACTTGACTAGTGAGTGCCAGAAGACAGATGCCATTGCCACTCTACTCTTCTCCCATGCATTTTTGTGTCTTGATGAGTAATTTCTGTTACTCCACATCTATACCGTTTTTTTGTCCTCAGGGAATAGTTGCACCTGATGACCAAGACTGTGTGTGCTGGCTGAGAAGCAGCTTGTCAGGGGTCACATCTAGAAAAAGTGGCTTGCTTTACTGTGTTCCCAAGAATCTATGAAAATTAAAGGAATTATAGCAATATCTGATTTGCTGCTGTTTGGCCAAACTGCAAGTAGCAGTGGTAACACCAGAACCAGAGCTTTCTTAAATAAGGACAACACCCTTATCAGTGTAAACCTGCTTTCACTCACCTGCACTGAGATTTATAAAAAAACCACGCGTTCAGAAAAAAAATAATTAAGCAACCCTCTGCTTCGTTCACAAGAAATTTTCTGCTGCTTGAAACTTACAGGGATGTTGAGTTGCATCTCTCAATAGTTCTTCTAGAGTTTATACCAAAATGAAGTATTAATATCCAGAGTGTCAACATTTCATTTCTGCCATTAGCTTTTAGATTTTATCTGCTGGTAGGCATTTGGCAGTTAAGACTTAGGACTAGGGGAAAACTGGAAATTGTTACTGAGGAATCTTCATTCAAATACAAAGAAGAATGAAGGATTTTTGTTTTAGTGGGACACAAGAGGAATAGGAGAGAGAGGACAGAGAAATGAAGGGAAGGAATTGTAGACTTTTATTTATTTATTGAAGTTCAAAACCGCTTACAATTTCTAGATGGACTTGTGAATTAATGTAAGTTGTCAGTTTGGAGAAATGAGTGCTTCTCATTGTGGATATCAAGTGTCACCGAATGGTGGAATGGGGTGAGCCAGAAGAATTGGGAACTATTCAAATGAGGTGATGTTTTCAGGTGATATTTAGACTTCTCAATCCAGCTTCTTCTGGTAAAGTTTCATTGTTTTCCTCTTTCTGACTCCTGCTGTGCCCCTGAACCTCAGTACTAAATTCTCATTTTCCCTTCTATCTTTAGTTAATGCTGCTTCTAGTCAGTATTACAAGTGGGATTTCATGTTTAAAAATTACTGGACTTCACTGTATGAATCTGCTTAATTCAATATTTTCACTCACGTCGAAGGTGCTAGAAAGGTGTATGCCATTGGATAGAAATAGGAAGTGAAAACCCATCATTTTAGCACTATTAAATACCCAAATGTATGTTCTTGATAATTCTTAAGAATATTAGCTTTCATTGTTTTGTTAACAGAATGGATGTATGAGGCTTCCTGGTATTTTTATATAAAATGAACTGACATTCACCTCGAGGCTCTTCAAGCAGCAGTTAAATTCTGTATTTCTGTAGTCTCAAAATTGTTCAGTCCCAAGACTGGTTATACAGTGTGACTCAGTTTTAAACCTGTAGGTTGATATTCACGTAGACAAATTGTCAAAGATAAAAAGTATTGACTGGCATGCTTGGGAATTCTTAAATGGGATAAAGATGGTTCCTACTGCTCTAAAAGGGTGTAATTGTCTCTATTTTTGGATTATTCTATATTGAGCTTACTGTACAATTAGATGGTGTTTTATCAAACAGAATTGGAACATTGAAGAATGAGGTCCCTGTAAAGGTGGACTTTTTTGTTGCTATTATAGGAATATGTTATAACTTAATGTCCTTGATCTCAATCTTCCAGAACTCTTTAATATCAACTGCATTTATGGGAAATCTGTTCCTCTTCAGTGACAATTCCAAGTAGTAGAAATCAGTATGTGATGATGCTGTGAACAGCTTTTAGTACTAGGAGAGCTGCATGTTGACATTAACTTCCACAAGGCAGAAATGATCAGTTTAAGGAGTGGTTTTCCTCTTTGAGATTCGTGTTGTCAAAATGGGGGTGCTACAAATGAAGAATGAAGGGAAAAAATCAGTACTGATAACTGAGTGTGTTGGAGTATAGGATGTGCTTGTGGCTAAGCCAAACCATTTGGTGATAAGCAGGTACTTGGAGAAAGAAGCAATGTGTATGGGAATGAATTCACATCCTTCCATAGTTGCTCTCAGACCTTAGGTGTGAAGAAAAAAGAAGGCAGTAGTGGCTTAAGTTCCTACCTTTCCTTCCTAACATAACTTCTGCCTGCCTTTTTCCCTTGCTCCCACTATAATGCAGCTTAGAGGCTGCTAGATGAAAATAGCAGCTTCCAGCAAACTTCTGTGGTTATTCAGACTTGGACTGTTTAGGGTAGCCATGTAGATCGTTTGCTGTTGGAACACCTCCTTTCCACATGAAGGCATTGCTTTGGGAATGATTCCTGCACAGCCAAAATCAGGATGCTTTCCATCTGGTTTGCAGAGTAGAGAAGCATGCATAGTAATGCCTTGCAATATGGTTATCAGTTATGGAATTCACATCCCTGCTGCTGCTGTCCAGAGTCTTGTCCCTTGCTTTTGTGTGCTGTGCTGGGGAAGTTGGACTTAAAATATCAACTTGTTGTTACTAGTGGTTGCCACTACTCTCACACCCCTACTCTCAGCCTGGCACCTGAGGTATATCCAACTGCATCATCTACTAAAAGCATCTGAGATGCTGTTTAGTAAGCTTAGATCTTGATTTATATTACTGTTGCAATGTGAATTATCTGTGCACAGTTGGTGAATGGGTTGAGAAGAAATATGTTCTAACATTTTTTCTTTATTAAGATGAGAAAAAATAGTAATATTGTGCCACTAGTATGTAAGGAATGGCAACTGATGACAGTGTTTTTCATATGCAGAATAACTTTGCCAATTTCCTAGTCTTAGACATGTGGTGGAAATAAATCAGTAGGTTCCTGAATGCTTTACAGAGCTGCTTAGAGTGAGGAAAATGGCTGTGTAGAAAGATAAACCCATTCTGTGACAACAGAGTGATGCACTGCAGGTGAAGTTGTTTGAGCAAAGTTGCCCAAATGGTTAATGAAAAAAGCAAAGTGCAGAACTCTGGTTTTCTGAAAGTCACTGTCCTGTGCCTTAAACATGTGAAAATACCAATGACTTTGGCAACAACTATTGCTTAATATAGTTGTGCCTTAGATGAAGAAACCCAAGTCCCTAATGATACTCAGCATATAATAATTATAATGTGTAAATATTCAACATTTATGTGCATCTTAACACAAACAAGCAGAAGTTAATTGACAAATGGAAAACAGACAAAATAAACAGATCAAAGGGAAATTTACAAATACTCTTTGTTGATTTAGAGGCAGTGCTGTGACCAGGGGAAGAAAGGAGTCTGTTTTACTTCTTCAAAATGGAAAATAATACTTAGAGAAGGAAATAGGAAAATGCTTGAAGGAGTAAATTAATATATATCTTGGTATTTAAAAGTTGTAGGTTATTGTTCTTGAAATATATGGAGTTTGTCTATGGTCAGGTGATGCTAACAACCTAGAGTGCAACTGGAAAAGGCCGCTGCCATTTAGAAGAAAAGTCCCCATAAATGAACAGTAAGGAATCCAGAGTTTCCACTGAATTATTGACACATGTTAACTGGGTTAAAAAGATGTCTGTTTCATTAATTGCATAATTTTATATCAGCTTTGATATAAAGCTGATATAAATGATAAGCAGGGGCAGACACAGCATTTGTCTGAAAACAGAAAGCTAGTGCCATATTGCTGGGCAAATTTGTTAAGGGTGGAGAGAATGAGAGAGACAGCATTGAGGTAAATCCATGTTTGCCTGGTGTCTGAAGGTGATGAAGTTTGATAGAGAGCAAGATTTTCGGACATCCCTAAAGCTCTTCAAATTTTTCATAGTGAGTTTTTTCCTTTTCTGTTCTCACTTAAAAAATGCTGCATTACACATCAGCAGTAAAGATTTCTGGATCTGAAGTTAGTATCAAGAATTCTTTGAAATAATTAATTTTTACAGCATATTTTATTTCACGTGTTTGAGTTTTGTTCCTCGGTTTCATGTGTCCCGCTATTGGACACTTGATATCTTAAGAAAGGTCCAAGTTTTGTTTCTCTTAAGATTTTTTTTCTTTTCCTTTTGTCCTTAACTTCGTACTTCAAGTTGCTGTATATGCAAGTAATATGAGCTGAGGAAAGATCTTGACATTCTGGTTGAAGTAGTGGAATTGTGAATGTAATAAAGAAGGCAGTTGTTTATTCATTTTATTAAAATGCTTAGAGGCTCTGTTTGAGGGAGGGTTCAGTGCATGCTGGATGAAGCACAGTACTCTGAGTGTACCTGGAGGATACTTTATGATCAGGAAGGCTCATCTAAACCAGCAGCAAAACACTGGTTTATGGCTGGAAGTTTTCTGGAACAGCAGTGCTTTAAGAGTCAGGCAATGGTTGAGGTTGGAAGGGGCTGCTGGAGGCTGTCTGGTCCATCACCCTTGCACAAGCAGGGCCACCTAGAGCCAGTTGCCTAGGATGAAATCCAGGATAAGACTCAACAATTTCTCTGGGCAACCTGTGCCAGGGCTCAGTCACCCTCACAGTAAAAAAAGGTTTCCTGATGTTCAAGGGACTCCTGTGTTTCAGTTTGTGCACGTTGCTTCTTTTCCTGTCACTGAACAGGATCGCTGAGAAGGATCTGGCTCTGCTATGGTTATACCATCCCTTCAGGTGCTTATTCTTGACATTCCTCACTAGCTTTAGCTCCAGGTGGGCTCTGGCTTTCCTGACTGCATTTCTGCATGCTCAGGCAGTGTCTCTGTACTCCTTCCAATCTGCCTGTTCCTGCTTCCTTATTTTGTATGCTATCTTTTTGTGTTTGAGTTTTGCCAGGATCTTCTTTTTCATCTATATAGGCCTCCTGGGATTTTTTACTCCCTGCTCTTCAGGACAAATGTTTCTTGAGTTTGGAGGAGGTGATTGTTCCTTGACTATCTAGCAGCTTTCTCTGACCCCTCTTTCCCTCCAGGGCCCTATCCCGTGGGGCTCTTTTCAGACAGGTCCCCTGAATGCCAGGACAGTCACCTTGGTTTTTTGCCTTTCTCCCTCCTCTTGGTATTGTGAATGCCACCAGGGTCACTGCAATTTAAGGCTGCCTGTGACCTTCATGTCCCTGAGGAACCCTTCTTTTTTACTAAGTATGAGGGCCTGCTCAGAATGTCTCATTGTTGGCTCGTCTGTCACTTGGGTCAGGAATCTATCAGTGCTCTCTGGGAATGCTTATCCCCAGGTGTGTTGGCCTTCCTGCAGATAGCAGAGTGGTTTAAGTCCTCCCCCACGAGGACCAGGGCCTGTGATTGTGAGGCTGCTGCTCCCTGTCTGTAGAGAGCCTTATCCACTTGATTTCCTGGCCGAGTGCCCTGTAGCAGATGCTCACTCACTACAGTGTCACCCATACTGGTCTGCTGTCTAATCCGTGCCTGTAAGCTCTGACTTAGCTCATCATCCATGCCCAGAAAAAGCTCTCTGCATTCTGATGCCTCTCTCATGAAAGGTGTCTCCGCCTCCAGGTCCTTCTGACATGCCTTTCCCAAAGGGTTTGTATCCCTCCTTTTTCCCTCCTTTCTACTCATGCAAGCCATTACAATGTGTCTCCATTCATCCCAGCAAAATTCTAACCATAAAACTGCACATAAATCTTGAATTCCTTGTCTTTACAATGTTGATGTTTATTCATGCAGAAACTAAATTCCACAACAGAGGGAAGCAATTCAGATGAAAGCACTGTTTTTACCAGTGTAACTGTGACTAGTGTGGCAGCTTCTGCTAGCCAAGTGACATCAGTCAGCAGTCACTCTTCACACCATCAACCAACAAAGCTGGGGTGTCAGAAATTCCCAAAGCAAGAAAGCACTCCTGCCCAAAAATGCTTAGAAAATACAAAGAGTGTGCTGAAGTGTTTGAAAATGTGTAGTTTCTACTTTCCCCTTTCTGAAAATTTTAGACTGTACTTTTAATCTCAGTAATTGTTGTTTGAGTAATGCATGCTTATTTGTTGGTGGCTTTGTTTGTTAAAATGCCTTTGGAAAAAATACAGTCTGTATTCCTGTATGGTGATCTACTGAAAGCAGCAACATGGGACAATTCTCAAAAAAAATAAAATCACTGTAGTTCTGGGACACAACTGATTTTCTCTGTTAGATTGCATTTAAAAAAATGATGTGGTATTTTAAGTGTATCTTTATATTAGATTTGAAAGTGCTAAAATAAAATATTACAGTAGTATTTAATGTCGTTTTTGTGTACTATCTAAACAAAAACTTTTAGCAGGATCAAGACAGATCCCACTGCACCTGCCATGTGATGGTAATTTATGAAGATTAAATGCATCTAACACGGCAGGAACTGAGTCATTCATCACAGATAGCAAGAAATGTAAGTCTCCTTGTATTTTTTGTGTCTTTTCTTTACCTGTATTCACCATGCATCTCTGAGTTTGTGATGCAGCTGTATTGATCACTATGAACTCATTCCATTTGGTCTGTTTTGAGTCAGGTACTGAGATAATTTTTAGGATAATTTTGGTGTCTTTGATTAATCAGAACAAAATGGAATTTCTTCTGGAGTTTTTTTAGTGGACTGAGTTTTATTGGTTTTGCAGTAGGTCGGAGATAACACTATTAAGACAGAAGCATTTTCAGGATTTGTTTGTAATGTTGATTTTTATCTTTCTAGTGAGAAATGGCTCTAATTGTTCTGGATTTCTCAGATCCGTTTTCAAATCCTCATTACTTCTACCCAAGCAGATTGTTACATGATACCCTAGGATGTTTTCAGTTAGTAGTCCTGTCAAATGCTAACCTGGGGCCAACTTCCATGCTTTTTCTGCTGACTGGACCTTTCATCTGAATTGACAGAGGTAACCCAGTTCCAGTTCCCCCTACTAATCAAGCCTGCTGAACTAGGCTGAACAATGGGAGGACAGGAAACCTGTGCCTCTTGCTCTTAGCTAGCTTCTGTTCCTTTCTCAATATCAAGTTCAAGCTCCTAATTTTCCAAAACCATCCTCAAAACCAGAGTGGGCATGTTTCTGCCAGGTTCACAGGGCTTCAAGCTGGGCCCTTAATGAGCTGGACATTAAATACTGAAGTGAAAAACTTGGCCATTCTTGCTTTATTTTTCTGTGATCTGCCTCCCTCAAATTCGTGTTGCTAATAGTAGAGTAAGTGAGGTGCTAACCAATACAGATGAGGGCCTGTCAGAGTCCTGGTGTTAGGGATTAGCTTACTGTCCATCAGCTACCAGTGTTTTCTTTGAGAGAATACTGGCATACAGTGATGCTTTGGGATGGCACAGAGTTCTCCAAAGAGATCCCAACATTGATCTACATTAGTAGTATTTGACACCCCAAATGAATATCAATGTAGCAGATATGCAAAAAGATTCATCACAAAGCATTAAGTCTTTCCTATTAGGGGTGGATAAAGAGCCACAGAGCGCCCTAGAAAAAGAAAATAGAATTCAGCAGAGCATGCAATGAGCAAACTTTAACAAATTGCATCTGTGTATCTAGCATCTTCGACTTTACTGGGCATGTGTGCCTTTTGAAAGGCAGTAATGAGAACTGCAAAGGAAAAACACTATTCTTAATAAGAATGAAAAAGCTTTTTTTATGGTGGTATGGAATAAAAAAGATGTTGAAGGTTTAATTTGAGAAAAGCAACAGGAATTTCAGTGGAAAAAGTATAGGAATTGAAATTTAACCAGGTCTGCCAGAAACTCTCAGTATTCAGTAATATAGTAAATCTTTGTTCTAGTACTGCAGAACCTGTTTCAGTGCATCACTATGATGGAAATGAAACCATAGTTTACAAAACTAAAATAGCATCCATCCCTCCATTTTGCTACCAACTTCTGCATCCTCTCTTCTTGCTGCCTTTGACTGAAACAGTGGTGCTTTTGTATCTTGGCATGTTATTATTTGCAAAGTGTTTTTGAAAACAGAAATGCGCAAGAAAGGTGCTAAGTAGTCTTGCTTTCATTTGGAACTAATTTTCATTTTAGATGTTCTTGTCATGGCTTATACGATGAAGTGATTTTAAGAATTTTGGGCATGTGGATAAGAGGGCTTTTGCTCTACTACTATGGCTCAGGAATATCTTCTTGATGCAGGCAAAGATCTGTATTGTAGAAGCAGCTTTGCTAAGGGCTGGCATAGGAGTTTATCTGAGATTGTTATATCAGAATGCAGAATGGGCTGTGCTTGATGCGTTCAGTTGATCTCTGAGCATCACTGGATGTCCAAGGGGCTGCTGTGCTTGGTGAGGTTTTTTCTTGTCTCCCTGCATGGCTGTAGCTAACAGGTAGACTGAAGTTTTGGATTTATGGGTATTTATTTCTTTAAAAAACCTGAATATTCAAATAGAGATTCTCTAAGCAGACTTAGCACAGTTACTGTAAAATTTGTTGCCATTGTGAAACTACAAATGAGAGGAAGAAGTTCTACAGAAATTGAATTAGAACACTGACATTCTGTCTGTCCTATGTTTATGTTTGTATATTAAACTGAAAATTAGTGAATGCTCTGGTTCTGTTAGGAATATCTTCCTTTGAGGTGAGGATAAGTATGGAATGTTACGTAGTCAAAATTCTGATCTGTAGAGTCTTTAACTCTTATGAAATTATTTAGAATAGATGGTGATCTGTAGACAATTTTCAAGTTGTTCTTAATTGGCTAGAAAATGCAGACTCATCTATGCTATTTTTATCTGCATGTGCATCTGAAACGTTCAGAGGTTGACAAACTGAAATGACTGATTTTAAAAAAAGTATAGACTGATACAGGTCTAATTTCTGTAAATACAACTTAGCAAATTGTACTAGGCAATATTGCAAAGCCATTGAGGCTTGCTCCAGCTATGTAGGAGTGTAAAAGCATGATGTCTGTCAGTTTAAATTTTGGAGCAGGACTTGAATACATGGTCCTAAAAAGTTGCAAGAACTACTTTCTTTGGCTCTGAGTGGTTTTCATTACCTCTTAAATTTTGCCTTCAGTAGTTGTCTTTATTCAAGTGTGTCTTGGTTCAGAAATGGTATTCCCCAATTAAGTGTTCTCACTGAAACACTCCAAACCACGTGCTGCTTGCTCATTTTGCCTTTTCCTTTCCCCATCTGGAGGGCTGGAGAGGAGAATTAGAGGCACAAAAGATAAGTCACTGGTTGAGATAGTAACGATTTATTGGAAACAGCAGTGAACTAAGAAAATGAACAGTAACAATCCTGATGATAGAGTGTTCAAGGAAGAGGTGAATGTACCCAGCTGTTCCCTCTGTCACCCTGTGGTACCTTGGGAAGGACCCTTTCCTCCCTTCCCAGAAAATGACCTGAGCTGGCACCCAGGCTGGCACCTCCAGGTCCCAGCCATGCCCCTCCTGACTATTGCAAAAATTAGCTCCATCGTGGCTGAATCTAGGACAGAGTGCATATTTATTTACCAGAGGAGGTGATGGATTATTTCAGAGGACAAATGCAAAGCTTAGATGGTCTTATAGCTCCATGTGTTTTATGGGAAATTTCATGTCGTAAGAAGCATATTTTCTCCTGTACAAATGTGAAATTGTGTTGTAAATGAAATCTCTTAATTACTGCTCAGCTTTGCTAAGCTTTTTACTTTAGTCAGCAGCTGCCTTGCTGAAAAGTACCGTAATTTTGAAGCAGAAATTTAGGACTGAAGATTTCCAGCCAATTTCTTACTTCCTCATCATTACGAGAATAGTGGCTTAGTAGTCAGGAAGAAGAGCATTCTGGTTTTGTAAATAGTACTCAGGTTTTCTCATGTTAGTAGATTAGAACAGCATGCATGTATTTCTTCTTCATCTCCTCACTGGCACTCTCACTTCTGATTTTGCTTCTAGTTTTTGAGCCCCATCTTTTACTGTACTGCTTCATGTTTTTATTGGTTAAGTTTTGATTCACATTTTGGGTCATGTGTGT
The DNA here is from genome assembly GCF_963662255.1 of Cinclus cinclus. Taxonomy (NCBI): domain Eukaryota; kingdom Metazoa; phylum Chordata; class Aves; order Passeriformes; family Cinclidae; genus Cinclus; species Cinclus cinclus. The sequence continues at coordinate 56,130,562 of NC_085049.1, read as the reverse complement.
ACATATCTCTAGGAAAGAGGGCTTGCCTTGAGACCAAAAGTTTGCACTTTCTTACTGGGGGGAAAAAAAAAAGGTTGACGGTAAGATAGGTGTTTAGGATGTTTTTATTTATGCATTCTGAGAAGTATTCTTAAAAAATTGAGAAGTGTATGTGTTTATAGTGATGTCTGTAATTTTAATGGGGTGACGTGGGATGATGACCTATATAAGGCTTGTGGGCTACTTGGTGAAATCTTTTGTCTGCTTTGGATTGCACAGAACATTGATTTCTCATTGTATCCAGAGCCCAAGTTAAAATCTGAATTTTTATGCTGTATAATTTGAGCATGTTTTCTCAAGTCTTCATTTTGACTTGGAGGGTGAGAAGTTTACGCTCTGCAGTCTGTAATGAATATTCTAAATATCTTTAATGACAGTGGTGGTCTTATTTGAGAGTTGATTAGTCCCTTGTTGCATCCCCAAATGTGGGGTGGCTGCTGATGGCTGTGCTTGCCTGTTTAGTTTACAGATACATATTTCCTTGGTTTAGCCACTTGTTTTCCTTGCTTTGGATTTTGTGAGCACCTTTTGAACAAGCATAGTTCCTTCATTAGATGTTGGCTCCATGGTGAGCACAGGAACCAAGGGTCTGTGGTGGTGCCTGGCAACCACAGTCTGTGGTGCTGAGCATAGTGCTCTGTAATTAAACCATAACTGCTGGACAAGATTGGCAGAGCTCATTAAAAACACACACTACTAAATTGAGTTTACTGAGTGTACCTTTTAAATCTTACCCTAAGCTCTATCTTCACCTGTGAGAGGGTTTTTCTGTTTGCCATTCATAACTACAGGGGACTCTAGCCTTCAGATAGCAGTGGTGGAAACAGCTACAATATTGGGGAAAAAAAACCATGGAGGTACGAAAAGCAAAGAGGGACAATGCAAAAACCAGTCTAATCCTCTGGGATAATGGCCTTAAGCCATATATTCCTGTGATTTATGGACTTGCTTTGTTTATTATCTTGGACAGAAAGCTTTGTCACTGAAGAGATTTGATAATAGTCTGCTCAGAATGATTGTAGGCTCTTGAATTAATGTAATAAACCAAATAATTTTGGACCGCTTATGGGTTTAGTCATCCTTGCTGTATGCGTTTCACCTCTGATTTCACTTTCAATAGCTTACATCAAGCTAGATAAGGACTTTCTGCTCACTTAGCTCTGTTCCATGGTGGTACTGTATAGAAATGTCTTCCATTTTTGCTTTGTTATACTGGAACTTTAGTAAGACATGCATGTACTCTACCTGCAGTGTGTGTTACATGTAGTTGGCATATGTGAATTGGTAAAACTTGCAACTTTGTGTACTTTTGACAAATATTGCAACCAGTAAAGCCCTATATTAAGATAAGGAGTCCAAGCAGAAGAAAAAATTCAAAAATTCCTTTACTTTCCAATTTTACTGCAGCTACAGTTTAACAGTAGTAAATTATGTAGTAGTAGAACCTATAAAGGATGGAAGTGAGTTTCACATCTTAGACACCCAGCTTATCCCAAGGGATGTGTACTCAAGTAGCTGAGGAAAATGCATGTGGAAGAAAGTTTACATGCTGGAGCAGGGAACTACGAGATTGTAGTGCTGTTTTTGAGGTGGAAAATCTGTCTGAGAGGAATTTTTCTGGGAAGAAGTACAAATGGTGCTTTTACCTTGTTTTTTTTTTTCCTGACTGTGCATCTTCTCACTACATTAAAATGTTCCCTTTGTTTTTAATCCATAACCTTGTGATGAAAAGGGTTGTTCTAGTGCTAGTCTTTTCTCTCCTCTGAACTGAGTTGGCTTCCCTGCTGTGACTTCAGTAATGCATCATTTCCTATGTTCAGGGGTTTTGATGTGTTTAGGCTGAATTTGTGACTTGCTGTTAGATGGTTAAAAAGAAAATAGCTGTAATGGATTGGATACAAAGCTGCTTCCCAGCTTCTCTCCCATCCTGCCCACTACCATGCAGAAGCATCTCTCTCTCATCTCCTCTTTGCCTTGTGCTGTGTGTGAGTGCATTTTGACAAATATTTTATGAACAGAGATCTTTGAAAAACCTCTGAGACAAACTAACAGTGGTGAGAAAGGCAAGTACTTCTGTTTTACTACATAGCTACTTGTGCAATAGAGGGTGATGCTATGACAAGTAAAAATATTTCTGTGGTAACATTTACTACAGCAAATGAACCTGTCTTCTGTAGCTCTACTGAAATACAACATCTCTCCATTTGTAACTGTTACTTACAACTTAAAAAAAATGCAGCAAATTTTGGCTGATATTCCTCATGTAAGTTAGAAGTTGCTTTTCTTTTTACGTTGCTTTACGAATGTGTTGTGTCTTTTGAATTTTCTGAAGGCCATGTAAAGGAGGATGTTTTCCAGTTGAAGATTGACTGTGTTGTACTTTATTTTTAAAACAGCATACTTTTTATGTTTGCAGATAGAAATGATGACTGAAATGTTTTCCATATCCTGGATATAGACTGATGGTGGGCAAAGATTCATATTAATTTAGGAGTTGCTTTCTAAATGTGGAGGATACATGTATTGCTTTATTATTTGGAACCTGTGTGAATGGTGCTTTCAACTTGGGAGGATAAAGGTGTGTAAACCCCTACTTTTAATTTTTTTATGTGAACTTCCTGCAGTGGTTTTACTTGTTACTTACTCCACTGATATGAGGTTTTCTAGATAACACACCTGGAAGGAATGAAATAGTGTATTCTGAAAACACCCCCAAACCTTTTGCAAATAATGCTGCAGAGAATGGCAGCAGTGTCAAACCAAATGCTTTTTGTTGTTCTGCACTGTGTGTCCCTTTGCACTGATATTCCAGAAGTATGTTGTTATTCTGTTTGCATTTTGAATCAGCTCTTCACTTGCTTGCACTGTTGCACCTTGAGTTGGAAAGCGGTATTACGTAAATTCAGTCACACTTAAAAACAACCCAGCTAAAGCAAATGAGAGCAATAAAACTCATGCTTCTTTAGGTACCTGAGAGATTTGTATTGAGTACTTTGTGAGTTCCTTATGGAGGTACTTTCTGCATGGGAACCATTTGGTGTGTTCCAGTCACAATGGGCAGTACAGCCACAGAAATCCACTGGTGCCAAAAGTGGTCCAAATACACTGAGAGCCCAAGCAGTCATGTACCTGGCTAGGAGATGTCACTTTGATGTTTAAAGGACTTGATTTACAAATCCATCCAAACTCCCTGCAACTGAATGAAATGCCTCTGCCTTGCTTTGCTGGCAGGCTTACAAATTCTTTAGGGTACAGATAATTTTTGTAAGAGGAAGCCTTGTCATCCTACCAAAGCATGGGGAGAACATTTCATGGACTTCTCTCAAGTGCTGTGGGAGTAGCTTGATTTAACTGGCTTCAAACTTTGATGTTGCAAAAAAAAAAAAAAAAAAAAAAAAAGTTGTCTAAAGGTTTGGCCACATACATGGGATTTGACTTTGACTGTTCAAGGAGAAGAGATAGGTAGGATTCCTCATTCATTTAGGATTTTTATTCTTGGTGTATGCACGTTACTGTTGTGTTGCTGTAAGATGCTTTTTGCTTTTATTATTTTTTTTAATACAGGGTTTGTATTCAATTTTATTTCAATTTGATCCAGTTCTGGTTTTGCTTCTATAGCTGTTATATTGAAACTGACTGTTGCCCAAGATCTATTTCCCTTTCTATTGTCCATCTTTTAAATCAGCAGCATGACAATAAATTGTGTAGTGTTTTGTTTTCCCCCTAAGGGTAGTAGAGATTAGCAGGACAATGAAATAGTAGGGGAAAGCATCTGGAAGGTAAGACTTTCCAGATGGATATCCTGTTGGGATATAATAGGGGGCATACTTCATAGTTTTGTGCTGCTTTGTTGTTTAGGAGTGTAGGGTGTAAAGATTGTGCTCTGCATTTCTTAGTCCTTTCATTATTCATGTTTTGTTTTTTTTTCTGTGGGTTTTTTTTTTTTGGTTTTGTTTTTTTTTTGTTTTTTGTTTTGTGTTGTTTCTTTCTTCCCCCCCCCCCCCCCCCCATAATTAGATGTTTGCTAATGCCAGGAAAATCAATCTGATTATCTGGCCTGATGATTCAGACTGTAGAATTCCAACAGTTATTCCTGATTACAGGAATTTAAGAGTCCATATATGAAGGCTAAATTGTATCTAAGGCTGAGATTTTCATCTTTATTTTTAAGATTTTTGAGTCAAAGTAGGTCTCACATTTTACGGTTTGATCACTGATGGTTTTGTCTTGAATTATCAGTGTTTTTCCTGTTTTTTCACCCAAGAATTTCTGTAGGAAGCCGATTGAGCAGTATTGGCTAAAAGCACAGACCATTCAGAAAACAGTGCACAGATGCCCAGCTGACCTAGAGAAAATAAAGAGAATGAATCAATTCAAAAACTATGGAAACTCAAAAGATTGGAGGGATAGCTGCACCTGTACTGTGGTTAGTAGTAGCAAATACTGAATGGCACAAATGATCACAATTTTTCAAATTAGCTCAAGAATATGGTAGCACATTTTATTAGTAGTTCTTTGAATAAAGTAGGTCAGTTGGAATAAGAAAAGACATCGCATTTCTCAGCAAAACAAAAGGTAACTATATCCAGCAGATACTGGGAGAACGGGAGCCAGCTAAAAGTTTCAAATTAGCTTCCCTAGCAAGATTAAATGCTGTACACTATGTGAAATTCCTCTTTCCCACCACCCTTCTAAAATTCCTTTTGCTTTCTGGCTGGCCCAAGACTTAGTATTACCAATAAAAGAACATTATCATCCCACATGATGACTTAAAATTGAAGGAAAAGCACAGTTAATGTTTCAGTAAGAGTTCTTAAAATCCATTTATTGAGATTTAAATGAACCTGTCCTATATCTGGAAAGAAGCAAATTCTTTTTCCCTTTAAGGCTTAGTCTTTATTCTCTAACCAAAGCATTAGCCTGATATTTTTCTGAACAAAGTAAAAATCAGTAAGTGAACTTGGACATTCTGCTCCCTTGATAACTACATAGTCTACTGTTACTCTCCTGCATTGGGGCATTAGGTTGCAACACAGGACCTTTTCTGGTTACAGTAGAAAATCCTTTATTATTTCATGTGAATTTTCTCAGGTATTTTGTGATAATTGGTCACATTTTATAGCTTTTAAATATAGTTGCCTGAGTAATCTTCATAGGAGCATGAGAGAAATGAGAGGAGGAGGAGGAGAAAGAAGGAATACTACACGACTGGCTGAATCCCAGAGCAACTGAGATTTAAATGTTCTGTTTTTGGGGTAGACATCTGACTTGACCCAGCCCCAGCTGATATTTGGGGAGTGTGTGATCAGCTTTCAGCCATCCCTGAAATTCAGTATGGAAGCAGAGATCACATTCAGTATCAGGTTCAGAAGATCAGTGCTGCGCTCTGTTACCTTCAAGAGGTTTATTAGTAGGTACAACTTCAGTAGGGCACATTTCTGTGGAATTACCTTCAGATGCACTTTCTAGCACTGTTAAAAACTTCATAGTCGATTAAAAACCACATAAGTTCCTCCTTGAGCTTTTCATTCAATGGTCTGTTATGGAAGTCTTTTCCCTGTCTGTCCTTGGAACACACTTTTGGATGTGTTTGTGAAATGTTTTTCCTATGAATGACAATGGATCTCTAATGGAGAGTTTTTTCTTTTTCTTCAAAATGGATCTCCTTCTGCTCTAAACAATTGCACTGTTCACATTCTAAAAATTTGTATTTAGTTTCATCTGCATGTGGATGGAAAATACTGAGCTGGTTTATGTTTTTTGTTTAAAACTTCAGAGGGCTGATGAAGAAATAAGTTTGTTTCATAGATGGAGTAACTCCGGGACCAAGCCAAAAGTACTCTTTGATGTGTATTTTGTGCTTGTGTTGTGTGCTAGAGCCATTCCATTTATTACCTCTTTATTTATTTCTTGTTATTATTTGCCTTTTATTACAAGAGGTGGTTCTATAACTTACTGACCAGTGATTCCTTCTCATCTTTCTATTAAATTGGCAAACACAAACAGGGAGTGGGGTGGATTAGTTGCTTCTTCTTAAAAGGTTCATTTTAAAAGAAGTTTAGAACCTCAGTGGCTATAAACAGTGCATTTTTTCCCCCTTGTTTTGTTCTTCTTTTCACCTCATAGAGGCTTAAAAAACATTTACTTAGTCCAGACTTGGGAATTCAAGAACAGACTGCTGCATTAGCATGTTTGGCCATGTTTTGCTTTCCCTTGCCAAGAATTGTTTTTCTGTCTATTAATTGGAGCTGTCTTTGTCCGTGCCAAAGTAATAGCCATTTTTACATGCAGAACCAGCATACCAATCAGTAATTAGCCACAAGTTCAGCAGTCCACTCCCTGGGGTATTGGTAAAAGTTCACAACTAAAGCACTGCCTTCACCTCATGGATTCTGTTTCTGTTTCAAGTTGGTATTAGAAACCGAGGATGATTTGTAACAGGAGTTCCCTTGTAAGTGAGTATTTGGACCAAGTTAATAAGCACCATTGCTTACAGAAACGTGGTCTGTTGGCCTGGATGCGGGGTGTGTAAATATTCCTTGTGTTCTAAATGGGAACTTGCAAAGGCTTCTTGTAAAACACCAAATAAAAGATATTTCTTACAGGTGCATTTTTCGACTACTGTTAATAAAAGTTTAATAGTTTGATAGCTGGTGCTGTCAGATTTCAGACTGTAAATTTCATGATCCTCCTTGTATGACTGTGTTGTTGTCTTGGATAAAGTGTCCTTACTAATTTAGGCAAAATACCAGGACCTACTGCAGGGGAAAAAGCAACAGTTTGTATATATATTTTCATGCCCAGTGAAGGACAAAGTGAAGTGATTACTGCCTTCTTACTCTTCAGATTATATTATTTTAAAATCGTGGCCAGACTGCCTTTATGGTGATTTCAGGCTCTTTAGAACCTGAAACCCCTCTGTTAAGACTGGTGTCAGTGCACATCAAGGAGGTGATAGATAACAGAGCACTCTTAGACATGCTTGACCACTGCTGGCATGCATATAGAGATTTGTAAAAGAAATGCTAACATTTTATGAGTTTGGGATGAGTGGTAATGCATGTTTGTGTATGCACTAGCTGGACCAAGCAAAGCAGTTAAAAGCACAGAAGCAATCAACTTCCATGTATACTGTTGTCTTGAGATTTGCTTTGGAAGCTCTTGATTATTTCATTAGAAAAAAATTCTCCTTTTAGAGCCATTTAAACTTTCTTTACTTTCTTGATCTATGTAATCAGTCCAGCTCTTTTGTGAATTCTTGACCATCCATAGTATGCAAGCCAAAAAGCTGGCAGACAAGGCCTTGCTTTGTTGAATGGGCTTCCTTTTGTAAATTTTGTTTGTGCCATTCAAGATTTTCAACTAGTCTTTGGACTTTTGTGCTGTCAGTCACTGTCATATTGTGACCATTCTTGAGGGTGAACACATCTGTGTAACGAAGTCCTCAAGAGCCTTTCTAGAATTTTGTGCCTTTATCCCACCTTGGTTGGGGAATGGGTTTTTGTTTGTACTTCTTGGCTTTTGGGTGTGTTACTGTGCATTTACAGTCCCTTTTTTGGTCACCATCTTGTGAGGTGTTCTAAACAGTGCTGTCTCTTTCAGATGGCTAGTACACAGCTGATACCAGTGAATGTTTTATTCCTGACTGTTATCTATGGTCTTTTTTTTTTAAATTTCTAGTGGCTGGGGGGATTTGTTATTTTTTATTTTTTTGGTAGACCATGACAAGCTCAAAGATGGGGAAACAGTCAATGTTGGAGCTGTTGTCCCTGCTGGGACCTGGAGCAGCAGCAGAGGTGGGTTTGGGGAATTCTATGAAACACTCCCTTGCAGTGTGAACTGACAGTAGGCAAGTCTTCTGCAGGCGAGAAAGCTGCTGTGTTCTGCCAAGCTGGAATAGAGATTTGCAAGAAATTGCTTCCATTTTCTGACCTAATTACAGTTAATTGTGATAATTTTACCTGGAAGTGACTGATGTGGGGATCAGTATGAGGTGTCTGTGTTCTCATCTGAGAAGAAATAAACTGTTTCTTTGTATGCTGGAGGTTGTATAAAAGGCTTCTGATGGCGCATGTGTTTGACTCCTGTATTCTTTGGAAATTTTTACCTTTCCAGAACACGATATCCATTGCTGTAGATAGTAAGTTTTTTTGCTAAATGTCTTTACACTTTGCAGTAGTTCAGCATTTTCAAAATTTTCTTAGTTTATTCCTTTGGAAATGTAGGCACAGATGATGGACAAATACGCCTATAGCAATTATTCTTTCCTTTAGGCATTCCAAGAGGGCATTGTGGTTGAGCCATGGGGCTAAAAGCAGCTCCAGGATCTCTGTTCCCTCACATTTCACATTATGTGACTACTACCCACCTGCATGTTGAAGGAGAAAATGTGTGCTTCTCAGATTTGTATAGCAACTCTGTTTCTCTCCAGATTTCCACACAAGGGACGCTACATCAGAGATAACGTGGGTCAGTGTTATGGACATCTGAGATCCCTGGTGTGTGGCTGACAGTCTGTGCCAGGAACGTGCCAAAAACTACTGCTAAAAACTGCTGTTGAGAAAACAAACCAGTGTCAAGCTATGTGGAAGGAAAAATCAGTTAAATGAAAGAGGATAATCAGTATTGAAATTTCTTGGATGTTACTCTCTGTTTTTTGAGAGTTTTTTTTTTCAAATTAATATGTACTGAAATTTATACAAAATAGAGAAAATTATTTTGTCCCTGGAGTGTTTAGGCTGAGTTTAGCATGGTTAAGTTCTCATGGATTTTTTAATATTTTGGTATCACTAAAGGAAAAATAATGAAACAATAAACATAGGTATTTAGGAATCCAAATGCGGTAGAGGTACTGCATCTTAACTGTTGAACTGTCAAGTTGCTCAAAGGTGTCTTACGTTAAAAAAATGTGAAAGACCAAAAGATGAAAACCAAAGCACTTTAAGACATGTCAGAATTAAAGTTGCCTGTGTGGCTGCTGGTTAAACATTTTGTGCAAGCATTTCCTGGAGGAGATAGCAGATATTTTACCTCAAAATGTGACTTGACTTGGCAGCTTGGAACTTTAATGAGCATATTGTTCTGAAGAACATTTTGGCACAATCAGCGTCTATGGTACTTTGCTGTCAGAAATGTAAATTTTTTTTATTTTACAGGCTGAAATATTTTTTGGGGGCTTTTACTCTAATCCGTGTCTTTTCCTAAAACATCTTGAGACACCTGAAGGGTTGGCACGTTGATTGACACCACTGGTTAGACTGCATGTTGTGTGGAGGGGTGGTTCTACAGACACTTGTTGCTCAGTGATTCATGACAGGAGATGTACAAAGCTGAACCAGTAGTGATGAAATTTTACAAGTGATTTCCTTATGCCAGATTTGAAATGGTAAAGCATGGTGTAACAAAGTGAACAATCTCACAGGGTGGGGAGAGAGGTAGCACAGAAACTCCCGAAGATTTGGGATTTTGGTAGATTAGGAATTTCATTTCCATAGAAATTAATGGAAACAGGACCTTGTGTTAAAGGTTTTGTTTATTTTCCAGCCTGAGTCACCAGGTGTGCTCTCTAAAATTGCATAAGCAAGGCTTTATTGCTATCTTTTGCAAAAACTAAAAGTTACTATATTTATCACACTTTCTTCTCTTTCTTACAGTTTTAAAAATTGTTTAAATGCAGAATTGGAATACTGATTAGTCCTGATTAATCACTCCAGACCCATGCCTCTTCATGGACCTGTCATAGTAGGAGAATTTCTGCTTGTTATCCTGAGCTATTTAAATGAAATGTAAGTGTGCAGAGTATATTACTAACACTTCAGAGAGCTGAGTAACTGTCATGGTGATTTGTACATCACAATTTTTTTCTTCTATAAGACGTATATAAGCCTTGTTCCCTATTAGATTGAAGTGTTTTTTTTCCTTGGTGACAGTAGTGATGGGGTCGATGGGAAGAGGACTAATGGAAGTGGTAAAATAAAAGGCAAGGTAGTTCTTCAAGAAGGGCTGAAGTTTGTCATCATCTTGATCTATGGGGCTGCACTGAAGAGCTGAGCTGTTCTGCAGTATTAATTGCACTGTAAGATTTTAAGTTCTCCTGGAGGAGGCATGGTTAGCAGTGGATTTCATTTAGAGAGGAAAAGTTGGGTTCCACTTGTTCTCTGTATATATGCACCGCAGAAATGTGAATATAAATGCTTTTAAGTCCCACCTTCAAAATTATTTTGTCCACATGAAACATCTGTTTGATTTTTGCAGAAGTCTGGGATGGTATCTGTTACTCTAGAGATATTTTTGAAGATTTTGTTCATAGTTAGACTAAAGCTTCTGTGCACAGGTTGGTTAAAGTGGGCCCAGAAGATCTACAAGAACACAAGTTCTTGGGGTTTGTATACCAGGGCTTTTTGTCACCCCTTCCAGTATTGTAAGTGTGTGATACCAAAAAGTGAACTTTGCCAGCATTTATAGTTTGCCCATTCATAATAATCAGTAGGCATCATGCCATTTTTTTTTCCCCTGAGCATTCTTAACTGGAATTACTTGCAGCTTTTGACAGTGTTTCTCCTAACAAGAGAAAGCACCAGAATGTTTTAGTGTTACTTCCTGGAGCAGGGAGGAGTGCTCCTTTCATCTCCAGCAGGCTGGTATGGAATTAGTGTCATCATTCTTGCCAGTTTGCCCATTTACTGGTGGGTGATAACTATGTTTAGTGAATAACAAACACTTTAAGTCGTGGGGTTTTTTACTGCCCCTAACTTGCTCAATGGACAGCTGCCAGCTTCATCTATCCTTAAAGTAAGCCAAGAGAATATGTAAGCTTTAAAATGAGCCTCTATGTAAGTGCTGTAAAATAAGCTGCTTCCCTTAAAATAAGAAGTACAAAAGCTCATAGAGTTGTAAAAAATTGTGCTAGTAATAACCTTATTTTAGAGGATGACAAAATTCTTACTGTCTGAAACTCAAATACTGCCACACTGATAATATGAAATTTACTTGGCTGAGTTTCATTATCTGTCCCCTCTTCAGAGATGAGCAGAAAACAAGAAATGGACTTCTAAGATACTTTAAAAAATATTATTAATTGGCTTTATGTTAATAAATTTGTTTGCAAGAGATAAGTCAACTTCATCATTTTGGTTAGACAGACAAGTGATTAGTAATGCCGATTCTTTTAAGCCCTTATGACTTCCTGAATATAAACACAGAAATGCTGCTCTTAAAAAAAGGAGAAACAAAACAGTGGTATATAATTTCTATTGTATTTAATATACTTATCATGGCCCACGTTTCCACTGTCCTTCCTGAAAGCTGGATTTCTTGATGTGAGGAGCATGTATACCTCAGTTCCCTTTATTGTCTCAAAGATTCAATCAATCCTCTGTCTTTAACAATAGTTGAATTTCAAAATCCTGAGCTGTGGTGCTAGTGCCTCTGACCAGCCACTGGATTTAGCTAAGCTCTCATACTTTTATTTTTTTTCTTTTAGAAATGCACATCCAATGGTATGCATTTTAACAATAGAACAAAAATAGAAGGCAGAAAGTATTTTTAGAGTAGCAAGTTGTCTACAAGCTCGTTTATTGTTTCTCAGCACCATGTCTAGATTATCTACCAAGATGCATGCATCTTTCTGTTAATCTGGTGAGACTCCTGGAAGAGCTTCCCCAAAACTGTCTCATCTTGCCTTCTTTCTGCAATGCAATTTTGAAGTAGTCATGGAAATGTTTATTGTCTTGTACTTCCAGGTTTCTAGATGTCCAGCAGCAAATCTTAAGACTCCCTTAATGTTTTTCATGGATTCGTCAAGTAATTCATATTGAATGGAACCTCAGGAAATCACCTAGTTCCACCTCTTGCTCATGGTGCAACTTACATTAAGCCAGTCAGACCAGCTTTTTTGCTAATTAACTATTGAGTTAAGACAGTGTTAGACTTTAGGAACATTTTTACAGTAAAATCCCTGTGAATTCCTAAAACACATCTTATAAATATTTTACTTTTCCTCGGTTGTATTTTATGAGCCTCTTAATTTTCTCTGCTTTCAAGCAGTACTTTCCTGAGTGTTCTGTTTGTAACAGTGGAAATACTTGCTTTTGCCTAATGACTTTTATTAAGTTGCAGGCAGCTGGAACCAGGGCTGCCTTTCTCTGCCAGGGTGGAGAAACAGGGGAGTGGAAGGAGAGGCTCAGTGTGGAAAATGAGACAGGAGATACAGAACTCATGTTCAGTATCACTGCAGTGTGTTTAGGGTGCCTTTTCAAAATGTGTTCGAGAGAATCGCACTCAATGAGTGGTGTTTGCTGGCAGTGTGCAAAGAGCCTGTAAAATTAGAGATTTGGACTTGCAGTACCACAGCTTGAAGAGGGAAGTGAGGGAAGGGGAAGTGCTGCCAGCTACAGGACACCTGGCAGTACTCAAAGAAGGTGGATTTTTTTGTTGCTGTGGAATGAAAGTTACCAGCAATTTTAAGTGTCTGTGAGGAAGTTGACCTGATCTCTTAGCATACTTAGGTTTTTTGGTACTGCTGCTTGTTTCATGAGCTCTAAAACTTGGTTGTGCTTTAGAGGAAACTAAGCAAGATGATGTACTGTTTCAGTTATTAGACCAAACGAACTTGCCAGTGGTCATGGGAAAGAAAGTGCTTCCACAGCAGCTTAAAAGGAAAACCGAGGAACTTGGCTTATCTTGTGTACCATTGAAGTGATGTTTGTCAGTGAGATCATCTCAGAATTTTATCAGCTGAGCCAAAGGGAAATTATTACCTGTATATACATAATATTCTGTGAAACTTTATAGTAAAGCAAACAACACAGAAATAATTGCTAGTCTTGGAGCAATATGTGACACCTAAAGGAAAGGTTTGACTGGTACTGTATGTCTTATTCGTGGCAGGAGCAAAAGATGGGAAACTAAGGCAGTAGTTCTGGGAAGCTTTCTGATATATATGGATTCTTGAAGTAGTGTTCCATTTGTTCAAACAAAAGGAAATCTCTTTACTGTTGGGGATGCTGTGCAACCTCCCTTCTCTCAGGGGCCAGGAAACATGAAATATTGATGCAGTGGGAGATGCTTCTGTAGCATTTTTGACAGAGTACTGTGGGGTAGGTCCTTTCATCCCTTTTATGTTTGATGTGATTTCTAAAATTCTGTTCTTCAGTCAGCCAAGTTGAGCTCCCTTAGGAAGTGAAAACTTCATCAAGTACTGGTGGTCATTCTGTTAAATACTCTTAATTCAGGAAATAAAAAGGGGAACTGGAGATTTGTGGAGGAAGGCCTGTGTCTGATTTTGAAAAGGCAAAGTTAGGCTGCTTCAAAAAGCAAAAATAATCCCTCACACCCCTTTCTGTTGTCTCAGGCTGCCTTTCTTGCTCCAGAGAATGACAGTCTTACAGCAGGGCTTTGAGTATCTTTGCAACCTTATGATATATGCAGATACGTATGTAAATGAAAATCTCAGATTTGCAGAAGGCAGTAAATCTTGTGTCCATTTGCCTTGCAGAGTTTCTTATCCACAGTTGGTGAGTGGGTGAGTGTATTTGTTACTGGCAGAGCCTGTCAAATCTATAATATACAATTGTTTTAAAGAAAGTGATATTGTCCAATTTTCTAGAATGTTTCCCAGGACTAAAAGTTTTAAAAGAAATGCATTTAGTTTAGGCTGGAGATTTTGCCAAGATTGGTTTCCCTGTCTGGGAGTTGGCATGGTTATAGCTGTTATTAGATATTCATTTTACTGATGGTGCAATACATTGTTCTTCCAGTCAATGAAATTATTTATCCCGATCCCTTTATGTAAAAAATTTTGATCTGCCTTTCTATCTTGCCTTGTCATAGCAGTTCATGATGTAACCTTTTTATTCAGATCAAAGACAACTTTCTGGATCTTTTATTTTTAGATATTTATAGATAGGTCTTTATTATTATTTTCATATTCAGTGTCAAATTAATTTTGGGAATGTGCAGTGATCCTTGTTTTGGGATGAACTGTTATTCTTCCCTCCTACCTCACTCCTCCAGTATGTATGACTTGTGAGTAAGCTTCCATTTCTGCCCTCTCATCTTTGAAACTGGCAGCCTTATCTTTTCTTCGTCCTATGCGTATGTACATTGCTGCAGTGTGCCTGTGCTGTAGAAGCTGTTTACCACAACTTCTTTCAGGGGAGGTTATTTATATAGATGGTATATAATGCCAAGGAATTGTCTCATAAACCAGAATATCCTATCTGGTATACCTATCAAATATGATTGTCTGCAGATAATCAGGCAGTCACATATTGCAATTCTTCTTCATTAACGTGAAGATTTTGTGTTTATTCCTTGCTGCAGGAGAGCATTGGAGTATTTGAAGTAATAAAACTTAACTCTGTCTTGTACAGACAGAAATGGTTAGGAATTATTTCAGTATGTTGTGTTACCATGTCGTAGGTGTCAAAAGCAAGAGGATGTTTGATCTTTAGATCTGTGACATCTTGCTGAGTTTTATTATTTAGTCATACGAGTAGACGTAGTAGTCGGCAAGTAGATTGGCTCATTCTGACCTACTCCCAGAAGAGGAAAAATCTAATCTGTAATTCTACCTAATTTAGGATTTGAGAGGTGCCTAGGAAAATAGTGTTTTGTACCTTGGAATACTCATGTGCCTTCGTAAATGGTCTTATATTGTGGTCTTGGCTACTCTGCTTTGTTAGTATTCCTTATCCTGTTGTAAAAAGGAGGTTTTTAGATTAATTGTGTTTTGGTCTAAGTAACAGTTCACTTAAGCTTCCTGTCCTGTTTGTAAAGGCAATATTGATATGGAGATTGTTACAGAATTTACTTCTGATAGTGGTTTATTCCACATGAATATGACTATTAATTCTTTGTCAGTGAATCCAAGATAGCCCATGATAACCTTTTCCCTTCCTTACAAAAGCATGCCTTCATTATAGAAGGGCTGGAGACTGCTGGAGAGAGGAGAGGTGAGGAATTTGGTCTTTTTATAATAATTCTCTGAAGGTCTGAATTCAGTGGAACAGGAAGAACAGAAAGAAATGTCAATGTCTTTCCTCAGCCACACAACAACTGTTTTGCATAGGAATAATAATGTGTCCCTTCTGGACATGTATGTGAATGCCGTATTTTTAGTAAATGTTGATAGGAGAATGGTGCTAGGACTGTTAAAATTACGGGGGCATTTTCAGCCTACATTCAATATATTACTCAAAATCTTTACTGTGAGGGTTGTTAGGCACTGGACCAGGTTGTCAAGAGAAGTTGTGGATGCTCCATCCTTGGAAGTGTTTAAGGCCAAGTTGGATGGGGCTCTGAGCAGCCTGGTCAAATGAAAGGTATCCCTGTCTGTGGCAGGGGACTGGAACTTGATGATCTTCAAGGTCCCTTCCAACCCAGACTCTCTCATGATTCTATGATCTACAGCAGGTATGTTTTAACAGAAGCTCCAAAACTGGTTTAATGGGGAGGATTCTTTTGGAAGAATGGTGATACATGATTCCTTAAGTAAGTCAGATTCAAATGTGTCTTCTTGTGCAACAAAAATTTTCACAAGTCTGAGGTTCTTTACCCTGTGTGGAAGGCCTGCCTTCCGTATGTGGGAGATCTGTGTTTAAGCTGAGGAGATAACTTTGCTTCTCTCAGTGAGTGCTTAAGCTGTGACCTGACAGCCCAGGAGAGCGAGTGCCTGAGCCCCAGCGTCTTTCTTTAGGGAGAGGAAGCTAAAGCAGCAATCACAGCTAAGTCACCAAGTGCAGTCAGTGCTCCAGGTGGGACCGTTCAAGCCTAGGCTAATGCTGTCTGAACTAGAGTAGTGCTCAGACTAATGTTGTCTCAGGTTCTTGCTGAAACATCTGTATTGAAGACACGTACCCCAGACAGTAGACTTACTTTGAGTGGCTTTCAGAAGGGATTTAATTCCTGATTTATGTCTGTGCATTGGAAAATCCTCCCCCCCCCTCCCCCCTTTTCAATCTTAAAAGTTCAGTTTTTCTAAACTATTGAGTTTAATTTAAAAAAAAAAAAACAAACATGAAAATCACTAAAATACAAATTCTTTAAGAATAATGGAAGATAATGAATAATCCAACAGGCAGCTGTTGTTCTGGTATTCAGAAATAAGGTATATTTGAAAGATATTCCTTGTCCTTTGTATTACCATAGAGGAAGAAAAATCAAAGTTGTTGGAAGGCAAATTTGGTTAAATCCACATTCTTGCCCTCTGCTCCAGCAGTTGGTATTGCATATGAATCTCAAAGCCATAGGTATATTTGAGAGAAATAGAGGGTTCACTTGTCACCTAGACTCCATATTGTGAGGCTTGAAATCTCTGAGAAAAAAGAAGATGCAACTGGAGGTGTCACTGTGGTGCTATGCCTTTAATTATGTGCATATGCTTGCAAGCGCATATACATATATAAATAGATAAAACTGAAGTATGTAGAGTCTTTCACATCCAAGCCAACATATGAGGGCATAATTTCTCTTCTGACTTCACATGGCAGTTGCTGAGCAGAGCCAGGGAATCTGAAACCCATATAAGTAATGGCATGTGTGAAATTATGCAAAGCTGTGGCAGATAAAAGCCACGGTTAGGAGGTGTGATCACAGCGTCTGAGAATAAACAAACCCCAGATTTAGTGAGTGTGGGAACAAGCAGCAGGTGGTCTGCAGGTTTCACTAGCAATGGCACTGACTAGTCTGGGGCACCTGATTCTTGTGTACTTGGCTACTGAAACCTGAATGTGCGTGTAGCCAGTGCACCTCAGATGCATTCCAGAGGCACACTGCATCTGTTTGCAGGATGGTTCAGGGCTGTTGCAACCCACAGGGAGATTTTCCATGCATATTTTTTCTTCTGGAAGGAAAAGTCTTGCTGGTATATTCTAGCTCAGCACAGTGGCTGGATGTTGCTTGTATGACCAGGTGACCCACCAAGTGGATGAGGGAAAGGCTGTGGATGTATTCTACTTGGATTTGATACACCCCCCCCCCCCCCCCCCTCAGTATTCTGGAGAAGCTGGCAGTCCATATCTTGGGCATATATGTTCTTCCCTGGGTTAAAAATACGTGGGCAGAACTAGAGAGTGGTGGTGGACGATGTCACATCCACTTGGCTTCCCCTCACTCATGGTGTTCCCCAGAGATCGCTTTGGGGTCCAGTCCTGCTCAGTATCTTTATCAGTGATCTGGGTGAGGGGGTCGAGTGCACCATCACTAAATTCACAGGTGACACTAAGTTGGGCAGGAGTGTTGATCTGCTGGAAGGCTCTGCAGAGGGGTCTGGACAGGCTGGATCCATGGGCCCAATAGTATGAGATTCAGTAAGCCCAAGTTCTGGGTCCCATACTCTGAGCAGTCTGCTCTACTTGAAGGTGTCTGCCCACAACTGGGAGGTTGGAACTAGATGATTTTCATGGTCCCTTTCCAATCCAAACTATTCTATGATGACAACAACCCCAGGCAGTGCTACAAGCTGGGGGAAGAGTGGCTGGAAAGCTGCCCAGGTAGAAAAGGACCTAGGGGTGCTGGTCAGCAGCAGCTGAACATGAGCCAGGTGTGCTCAGGTGGCCAAGAAGGCCAGTGGCATCCTGGCCTGTGTCAGCTGTAGGGTGGCCAGCTGGACCAGGGTAGTGATTGCCCCTCTGTACTCAGCAATGGTGAGGCCACACCTGCTGTTCTGTGTTCATTTCTGGGTTCCTCCGGCAAGGAGGACATTGAGGTGATGGAGCATGTCTAGAGCTGGTGAAGGAGCACTGGAGCTGGTGAAGGGTTTGGAGAGCGAGTCACAGGAGATGTAGCTGAGCAGCTGGAGGTGTTTAGTCTGGAGAAGAGGAGGCTCAGGGGTTTCCTTATTGCTCTACAGCTGCTGAAAGGCTGTAGCTAGATGAGGATCAGCCTCTTTTCCCAGGCAGCTGGTGACAAGAGAAATGGCCTCAAGCTGCCTCAGGGATGGTTCAGTTTGGAAATCAAAAATAATTTCTTCACTGAAAGGTTGTCAAATGTTGGAACAGGCTGCCCAGGGAAGTGGTGGAGTCACCATCTCTGGAAGTGCTCAAGAAACAGCTGAACGTGGCACTTAGTAGCATGTTAGTGTCTGGTCAGAGCTTGGACTTGGTGATCCTGGAGGTCTTTTCCAATTTTAATGATTCTGTGTTTCTATGATGTGCATTTTGCTCTCATTCCATGAGCTCCAATTCCATGTCCTAAAGCAGTGAGCAGTGAAGGATAGGCAATCCTTGAGCCAAGACTCCTGTAAAAATTTCATGTGTGAAATCAAGGATTGCATGCACGGTGACTCTGGAAGACAGAGCTGTATTATTAAATATGTGAATGTGATAAAGTAGGTAGTTTACTTGATTAAATCTATTCTGTGGGTGTTCTCTTTTTCCAGTTGAATTGTTTCAAACCAAGTGGAGCCTGTGATTCTGAGCAAGCATGTTCACACAGTCCCTAAATGTAGTCTAGTCAATCTACTCAAATTCCACATGTGTAGTTAACATGAATTGATTGATTTTTCTCAGTGTCCCCAGGTAGACAAACCAGTCTCACTGATTCTTGTCTGTTTACTGCTAGCACTGATTTTTGAAAGCTTGTCTGACTTCTGTGGAGGAAAGTTAGTGTTTCTTCTGTGCTCTGAACCAGCTTTTGTCCCCAGAAGTTAACTGAGTGAAAATGAGTTACCCTTTATCTTCTTACAGCTGTCAGTTTTATCTTTAATGTGGTGCTCAGCTGAATACCAAATTTGCTCCCGTGCTCATTGACCTTTCCTCATCAGCTTACCAAGATAAAAATGGATGGTGAAGGGCTAAACGGAAAATAAAAATAACTCCAAAGTAAATGTACCTGTTGAGTAACTATCTCCTTAATGAATTTTATGTAAGTGCCGACACGCTTTAAAAATAATCAACAGGAATATGAGACAGTCTTTGAAGCATAAAGAGAAACAAAATCATGTTTAATACATTTACAGAAGTATGATTTTCAGCCCACTCAGTATCTGATTGCTCTGAGGCTGAAGACCTCCCATATGGAAGTAGGGGGTAAGAACAGCCCCAGCTATTTTTGCAAATGCTGCATTGTGTTTCTTACTAAGTTAGGCTTCTTTTATTCCCAATATGGGCTTTTTCTTCTGTGCTAGTTCTAAACTTCATGCTTTGTTCTATGCTTCAAATCATCTTTGCAGTTGTGTTCTTAAACTGACAGTTGGTTTTATTTTTAAATAAAAAGTAGAGGATGTTATTTCTCTTCATACAATGAGGTCAGAATAGAAATTTAGAATCAGAATTGGGTAAAATTGTAAAACGTGCATTCCTTGATACTAAGTTTTCTAAAACAACAGTGATGTGATGCTGAAAGCCAGAACTGTGCAGTGATGAATGTTGATTGTATAGAATTGACAAGGGAGCCATGAACAGTGGCAGAAACATGTAATTGACACTGTCCTTACTGGGCTTCATTTGTAATGTCTTTTCAATAGTGTAAAATTTCCATTCTTTTCAGTTCATATTGTGTCTTTTCGTCATTCATTTGACTGTATTGCTGTCCCCTAATGATTTTACCAGGAATGGAACTTAATGTGGCATACAATATGTTGATGTTTGTTTCTTTTATTTGCACGTGATGATCACCAACTATCTCAGCAAAGATCTGGGAACAATTTCTTAGCTGCAGCTGCAGAGGAAGTAAAAAAATCATTTGCGTGTGTCCTATGAAAATGGGCTTTTTTTAAAAAAAAAAGTCATTTCTAAGCATCTGTTATAACTTATGAGAATTATTTTATCTTAGAAGCAGATTTCTCAAGTCTGGAAAACTTTTCCTGCTTCCACTTCCTTACAGCTATCATTTGTGCTCTTTAAAAGGCACTATTTTAACCAATGCTTGCTGTATTAATTGTCAAAGGGAACAATTTATCAGTGACCACCATAAAAAGCAGCGTTATCAAATAAAGGCACCTGAGAAAATTCCCAGTACTGCAGATTTGGAGCAGAATGAGTTACAGCTTTGCTGTAGTTGAAGCATTGTACATGCTTTAATTGTCACCTTGGTCAGATTAGTGGTGGAAATGTAATAATTTTGGTAGTTAAGAAAAGACATGCTTATAATACAGTGCTTTCCTGAGGCAGATGTTGTTCTTTGGGCTATTCCATGGTTTGAATTCTAGGTGAGATTAGTGGAGGGTTCTACAGCAAGGCAACTGGTGCATTGATAGAAATCTTATCCTCTATATACTGCTGAGTGAATTTAAGGTCTCTGTGCATTACATTCTTCTAAGGACTGCATTCCCTTCATCCTGCTGATAGAGTAGTATTGGAATTGCCTTGCTGTGGAGTCTTTCTTACACGTAGATGTTGGTATCTGGCTTAAGTAAGAATTTGAAATGTCCTTTGAATGTTTAGAATTGCTGTTAAAAACATAATAGAATGCATCAGCTTTTAGGTCTTCTAAAAATAAGTACATTGTTCAATCAGAAACAGTAATATATATAATAATACATACAATTTATAGTATAAAACTATGATCTCAAGGTAGCTTGTGGAAACTCTATATTTGAGTTTCTCTGACTCTTTTTGTTGAGGCAAAGTCTCTCTAAACAAAATCCCATTTAAGCAGTGCTGTGCTATGTGCCTGTCACCTTATTTTTAGACTTGGCTCTCCTGAAAATAGAAAGGGAAGGAGGGGGTGAACAAAAAAGCCCCTTGAAATAGTAATAGCACAGATTATTTCTCAGCTCCCCTTAATTATAAGCATTCTGTGGACAGGTAGTCACAAGTTTACCAATCAAAACCAGTTGTGATTACATGTTGTCACCTTTTACTCCCAGTTCTACTACTAAATGTTATTTAGATTATCGCAGTCACAGATTGTTTTGGATCTTTAGGGCCACAGTAAATGCTTGTTTTTACTACTAGTCTTTTAACTGTGATGCACACTTTGAAATCTGCAGATCTGTGCACTCTCCCTCTACAACCATGTTGTAAAAACAGTTCTTCCTGAAAAAGTTCATGACCTAACAAAAAAGGAAAGTTGGACACAGGATTAGGGGAAAGCTAGCGTTATTGTATGATGTAGATGGGAAATGCAAACAACTGTAATATGACCAAATGGTGGAGGTCTTGATCCAGAGTTATTGGTAGAGCTCTTACCTCTTGAGTCACAGGCCATTGTTTTTTTCTAGAAAACCATCATTGTTTTTAATCTGTTGGTTAAGAAAGTTAACAGAGAGTTTCTGTGCCACTGAAAATTGCATTGAAGTGTAATTGTAAATACCATGGAAGATCAAAGCAGAGGAGGAAGTGCTATTTTACAGCTTTTTTAATTTGAATTCATTGCTTGATCCTCATAAGAATTGCTATACTTCAGTGCCCAAATCTGTGCTTTTTCACTTGCCTGGTTAAAGAAGCGTTTCCATACTCATTGTTGTCCTGTCTAAGTACCAGGTCAAACTGTTGTGGTTTAAACCTATTAGCGTTATATTTGAAATTAATTTCATCTTTTTTGTCAGTAATCCCTCCTGATTGATTACACATTTCTGACTGTTTTAAAGCCATGTACTAAGTTGTCTGTATAAATACTTCCCATTAGAAATTGCTTTAAAGGTTCTGAATTATGTTTGTTGCCATAGCAATACTCAGTTAAAGATTCATAGAATGTTTTTTTTATTTTCTTCCTGCCACAGGAGAATTCAAAAAGTAGATTGTAAATTTATTTCATATACAGGGGCTTCAGTAGTACTGTGTGCAGGGGAGATTGCTGGGAGAAGGTAAAGGAAAAAGTTGCTCAGAGTTTAAATCTGTTTCTGGAGCACTGTCAGTATCTGCAGTGATGGGAATGTTTATGGTGTTTTGTCCAATCTATTTGGGTTTCAGGTGACCTTGTCTTAAAGCTGCAACTCATATGGAAAAAAGCACCAACAGAAGAAATCAGTGTTCTTTGACCATTCTTGTTTTCCCACCCAAAATACAATGTGAATTTCTATTTTTGTTTCTTTTGAACTTCAAGACTTTGAAATTATGCCATTCTTGTGTGGATTGCGAATGTAGACTGGGCAAAAACTAGGCTCCAAAATCATAATTCATTCCTAATATCTCATTAGTTGTCTTCAAAAAATCTGTTTTGAGTAGTACCCCTTTCAATATTTAAGTTTTTTTTTTTTGAACATCAGCAATTGCAACCTTAGTAAACATCTGAAACATATAGCTAAATTTTGAATACCTTTGATTAAGTATAATCTGAATTCTCTTCCCAGTTTCAAGACTAGTAGGAGGCCTTGAATAAGTTCACACTCTTGCTGACTTTTTCTAGACTTGGCTGGTCACAGAATGCTGTACAAAAAAGTCTAGATTATCTGTATGTGAAATTTCATATTTTGTTATTGAGTGCCCAATTTGACAAGTGTGGTGGTTCACAATGAGATCTCAGTATTTCTATTTCTTCTGTGCAGGATTCCACCTTTTAAAGTCTGAAAGAGCTGTTTGAATTTCATGTGGTGTCAAGAGCCCAAAGAGCTGTAGGAGTGTAAAAAAAGTTGGAGTTAAGGAGAAAAAGCAAAATCAAGTTCAATATTTTGTCTGTATTTGTTGGTTACAGAAGTGAAAAATAGTGTAATGTATATGTTTTATTTTGTGCGGGTTTTTTTTTATTTTTTGATTGGAAAATATAACGTTTGAACAAATACTGCTGTAATCCACACTGGCCCTGCTCCTGTTCAAGCAGAGCATCTTTTTTCCTTTCTTTAATTGAAAAAAAAACTCCTCAGCTTCCCATTGTTCTAGGAAGTTCCATTTAAGGTTTTGTAATGTTGCTTTATTTAAAGGGTTAGTGGGGGGTTGGGAGAAATTATTAAATGCTGCACTTCATGGAAGTTACCAGCTGCTATCAGAATCCATGTGCAAACTGAGAAATGAGATCAGTCCTTGCAGCACACCCATGTAATTTTTAAAATCAGAAGGTTGCTAAAAAAAAAATGTAACACTTCAAAATAGATTCTTCTTGTTTACATCTGGGTTTTTGAGCTGTTATGGTTCAGTTCTTCAAGCTCTTAAGGCTCTTGTGATTTGGAAGAAGAAAAACAAATATCAGGCATCTTGTAGTAATTGCAAGAGCTGCAACACTGCGATAACAAAATATTCCAAATGCAGTTCCTCTTAACTTAGTCCCTAATTCTGCAAATACATAAATCATGCATTCACTTTAGTAAAGCAAGCAATCCTGTAGATTGTAGATCCTTTTTGATGCTGAAGTTAAGCATTTGGAAAGGTGTTGCCAGGATCAAAGCTGTAACTATCTTGGTTTCAAGAGCATCTGGGTGTTTCTTTAAGGTACTGACAAATTAGTGTACTCTGAACTTACAGAATACCTGTTGTAACTTAAGAAATATGTGAGGACCAATATTTGGCTTGTTTGTAGAAAGTCGAGGAGAGCTGTTAAACGATAATCTTATTACAGAATGTGTAAATGCAGGGTATGTTAATGAGAAAGGGAAATGTTGCAAACTGCAGATGAGTTGGGATGCTGATCTCTTCTCTGGTCACCAGTGACAGGACCCCAGGGTACAGCATGAAGCCAGGTCAGGGAGGATTTTGGAAAAGTCATTAGGAAAAGGCTCTTCACCCAGGAATGTTTGGGCCCTGGAATGGGCTCCCCAGGGAAGTGGTCACAACACCAGCCTGACAGAATTCAAGATTCATTTGAATAAAGCTCTCATTGAATAAAGCACATGGTCTGACTCTTGGGGCTGTCCTGGGCAGAGCCAAGAGTTGGACTTGATGATCCTTATGGTCCCTTCCAGCTCAGAATGTTCTGTGATTCAGTTTTCTTGAGCCTGGAGGTTAACCAGTGTAAAACAAAGAAAAATTGCAGGTGGGATCTCCACACTCAGGCTGTGTTCTTCCTGCTTCATATCTAACCAGGAAATATGTTCAGATTCCTGAATTCATCAGTTGAAACCAAAGCTCTCATCCTACTCTAAACTGCATGGATGCTTCCGCATTAGAAGAATAGAATTCCATGTACCTGTTTCTCTCTGCCTTGAGTTGAGCAAGAATCTGGTTTGCTACAGAATAATTTTCCTCATCACCTAAGAATGCAAACATAATGCTTCCTGCAAGTCTACAGTAATCTTGATGAGCATAAGAGTCAAATGTTTCCTTTTACAGTGTTACTGCCAGTTCCAGAATGGCATATCAGAAACCTGCTTTCCCTCCAAAAAGCAATTATGAGATTTAAACCCATGGAAATAAGTACTGGGCCTTCTAAGATTTTATTTTTCCCTGCTGTTGTTAAAACTAGAAGTTACTTCTTAATAAAAGTATAGTTCTTCATTCAGTGGTTTTGTGCAGAGTCTGTATGATTGCTGGAGACTGGGGGGGGGGGGGGGGGGGGTCAGGGTTAAAAATCTCCATCACCTAGAAGACTTGGAAATAATAGAAATGCTTCTCTAAATGCCTACACTGGTTATGGCAAGTAACAATGTGATCTTTGAACTGCAGGCACTTCTTTGTTTCTATTGTAGCTCTTCCATGTGATACCAGCGAGGAGGTTTCTGGTTCAGGCTTGTGCTTTGAGTCCAAGAGAGGTTGAACGTGGGAGGGGGAAGGGGAATAAAGACTCCTTTGGATTTTTGGTGTTTCTGAGCTGGAATAACTGAAGTGTTGATACTTCTCAGGAATGAGAAAACACTGTTGCTTATTAAATGCTTCTAGCAGGCTTGTTGATGTAGCTGCAAAAGGACTCAGGGAGATAATAAAAAGCCAAAGATGTAATGGGAGAGGGAAAGAAGATGATGGAAAAGTAGACTGTGCAGCAGATGAAAACAGGGAAGGAGAAGAATGGAGAAGGGCGCAAAGAGAAGGCATTTTTAAGTTAGCAAATCACCATGCTTTTTTTTCTGCCATTTATAAATTATTTTTGAGGAAAAAATGTCTGATATACAGGCTTCTTTAGTTCTTTATTCTTTTGGCATTTGGTGCAGCTCTCATCCATTTTTCCTACCTTCAGGTAGTTTAGAGGTAGAACTGTTAGATTTTGCTAGGGTAGGTGAATTCTTCTTCAGTCATTCTTTGTGCAGTACATCAGTAAAGAACAGGGTGAATTGAAGACTGGCATATTCAAATTGTTTTAAGAAAATGTCTGCACTAACACAACTTGTGAGTTTGTGGTTTGTTTTAATGGGGTAAATAAAACATGATGCTGGAATGGGATCCTGTGTTCTATGCATTGCCTTGTTTTGAACAGTAAAGGGTTGCTGGGTCATAGGTGCTGCTCATTAATAAAATATTACACAGAAATTAAATCACATTAATATAAATAAAGTAACCTTTTGTATCTTAAAAATGGCTGAATTAAAGCAACATGATTTTAATAGAATGAAACATGATATATCATGGAGCCTGTTTTGAAAGTATGAGGAGAGCAAGAAGTGTGTATCAGCTTTAAAAAAAATTAAAAAGGCTGCTGAATACTGTCAGTAGCTATTACTGATTAATTATTATGAATCCAGACTTCTTTGGATTCTATGTCAGGTGTTCAGGTGCATGTTTGCATGTGTGTATAGAAATAGTGTGTGTATTTTTCCTTGCTACATACCAGTTGTTGAAAAATATTTTTATTGACTCACAGAAAATAAAGCTTGCTGTTCTATTCACACAAAATTTATGCTCTTTCAGCTGGCATATTTAATAAATGGGAATTCTAGAGCAGTATCACTCATGGGAAGATGTAGACATTCATTGTTCTGTATTTGATAGAAGGATTTTGGTAAAATGTGAATGAGGAACTACATAAAATTTATCTGTGTTAATTTCAAATTTTATTACAGGTACTAGGGAGAAAAGTAACTGTGTCAAAAATAAGAGAACAAAGATGGTAGGAGAAATAACCACTTGTGTTTGTGCCTTTAAACCTGATCCAGGAATAGCTCAAAATCTGGGTTCTTTTATATTTCAAGTTTGTCATAGTATCCTAGTAGATGATGGGTAAGTATGGAAAGAAGTTTTGACCTGTTTGCCTTGATACTCATGTGACTAAATGTCAGCTTCCATAGCTGAGGCAGCAGTTTGTTGGCACTTGGTGGCAGCAATTTTGGGTTCATCTTTGTCAATCAAACAGGGCCATTTGTCTGTGTTGTGTCACTTTCATTTGTGGCACGCTGTACCAAACTCCCAGCTGTGAGAGTTAACTCCCATCGTGGAGAACCAAGTGCCCTTGCAGACAGCAGCAAGTGTTTCTAGGAAGAGAGGTCAGGCCACATAATAGATCAATTGCCAGCCATCCTCTGTACAAAGTTGGGAGAATTACCAGCAATCCCAGAGGGAAATGCAGGGGGCCTGGCTGTGATTGAAATAGCTGAAAAATTTGGAGCAGCTAGAGGTGTGACAAGTAGTACAGCTCGTGGAGTGTCCAAGCACTAATTACAGTTTATCAGAAATTTCTTTTTTTTTTTATATTTTAACCTTGTGTGATTTGTGACTCTAGAAGGAACAGACTCAGAATGTGAAAAATTTCAAAAATGTTGTGAAAATACAACCACCTAGGGGGTTTATTTAATTACCCAAACCCTTTCTTGTATTCCAGCCCAAAGGAACTTTCATAGTTATGATTTTATAGTTGTGATAGGAAACAGGTGCATCATTCAGTGTTCATCCTTGCATGTCTTATTTCTTACATGTTACCTGTCACCTTGCAGAACAAAACTGCCTGGAAGGCTGGGACATTTGTTATTTCCTTGCTTCTCCAGCATGACCTGTTCATTCCTACTTTATACAGTGATTACATTCTCTTCTTGCCTCTTGCATTCTCAAGGGAAAGTTTCTGGTTGACTAATTGTGCCCAGAAGCATATAGTAGTAGGGCAGCTTCATGCACGTTTCCAGTATCCTTGCCTTTGAAAAAGTTAAACAGCACCATTCCCATCTCCTCCTGAGGAATGTGTATTACTTTTTTCAGTGTATGAGATTGTTGTGTGTGCTTAGAAGGGCCCTTGGTTATTTAGGTGGTAGCCTCTTATGGTTGCTGATTTTTTTTTTTTTTTTTTGATAGGGCAGGAAAAAAGGAAGGGAATGCTTCAGCTTGTTAATTGTTTACAAGCACAAGAAAAATGCAATGTTGAGAGCAAAAGAGATGAATAGCAAAATGAGTATTTGTTCAGCAAAAGCTTTCTGGAAGACTTGGACAAATTGAAAAATTGGAAATTTTCTCATGTGCCTGGATGATTTTCCATTCAGAAAGTTGTATTTTGGGATAGAAATTGGGTCTGGGGAACGGCATGATTCTAGGTAGCAAGGTGGGAAGATAATTGGCTGAGCTATGTATGGTCTTTGTTACTTAACTTGATACTTGGTTATAATACAGCTTGGCACATTCAGTCCATCCAGGATTCCTGGGGAAATTTGCCATTTCTCCTAATGCAGGTATAGTTTTTATTTTAACCTTGAGAGAAGTAGCAATCTCTACAAAGTCCTCCTGTTTTGATACCTGCAAAACGGAAGAGTGCAGAGCTATTAAAAGAGACTATAGTGTGTGACAGCAGCTAGGAGTTCAGCTCTGTCTGGGAGTGAGAAGCAGAATTATTCTGGGAAAAGATCTGTGGACAAGCAAAGGACTTGTCTCTGCTCATAAAATGGTAATCAACACAGTCAGTGAAGTGTGATGTAAACCACTGCAGGACATGCCCTCAGTACTTTGCTTTGCATTTGATAATTTGCAAAACAGAGCTTACTTATTTATCACCAATTCTGTCATATTGCATTTAGCAATTTGACTTCCTCTTGGGGCTTGGCTTTCCCTGCCAGATTCTGGATCTAGAAGTCCTGTTTTCCTTTCAGGGGGATTTTCTAGCATGCTCTCAATTTGTTTGAAATCATCCAGCCAGTTACTGCCATTGCCGTTTTTTAGATCTGCTGTTTGTGTTTTTAATGAGGATAGTCAATAGAGCATGTTCTACACATTTAGCACATTATCCAAATTCTTTTATAAGGGGGATTGATTTTTAAGCCAAAAACTGGGCACAGGGATTTCTTGTTACTCTTGATTAATCTAGTAATACATTGTGGTATTTATCCTGTACTACTTTATAAGGTCTCTAATAATTTGGTTTGTAAGTACTTTTGCATCCATTATAGCATTATTAGTAAAGCATAAGATAACAAAGGCAATTTGCTCGTACATTTTCTGGAAAATGTTTTGTTCTTCATTGTTTCTTGTTGGGTTCTTAAAATGTTTCAGTTATGTGTCTGTCTTAGTTATGTGTTGCAACTGCTCAGGGTACTAGATAACTTCATCTAGGCTTCTTCTCTTATGGAAGTTTGAATTCTGTGATCCTTCAAGTCCCTTTCAACTCAGGCTGTTCTAATACACTGTGATGCTGTGTGACTCTTAATAAAAAAAGTAAAATTCCAGAGTAAAAAAAGCAGAGTGTAAAGAACAATGTATTCTCATCTTTTCTGTGTGCTCATCAGATCATTTGACAGCCAGGATGCTGGAAGTCTTTTCTCTACCCTTATTCCCCCTTCTTCCCTCCCTCCCTGCATTGCAGCCTTATAGTAGGCTTGCAATTCTTCTTGCTTATTGTCATCTTTTCTCATGTTGACTCTTAGGCTTAGAATTTCTGTCTGCATCAGAAAGCTGTTCTTACTTTTTATGTATTTGCAAACACTAACCTGTCTTTCTTGACTTAATTCCTCCTTAAAACACACATCCTCTGCAGCCCCATCATTGTGTGTATGAAATAAAAGAATAATGCTATATATATATTAAACTAAAATCTATCAGTTTCACTGCCTGTTTTGTACTGAGTACCTAATTGACGTTTCCTCTTTTTGTTGCATATTTTAAGTTGGTTTGGGACAGTGATCACCTCTTTCAGCGGTTTTCCAAGTGTCATGTAGGTTGATTTAGTAATAGGATACTGTTAAATTTTAGCTTTTGCATTTGAGGCTGTAACTGTCTTGGAGAAGGGATCAATACCACAGTATTCAGCTCCAAGTGAAAGAGTTAGTTGTTCCTATTCTGTTGCACATCTTTTCTCAACTCCAGTCTGTCTGCCATAATCTAGGACCCCTTTTCAAGGGAGATCTGTAACTAAAATGAAGAGTTACTGCAGATCAAGGGATAGGTGGCTTGGAAAAGCTGTGTGAGATTAGAGTACCGCAGGCTTTTTTTTCTTCAGCCAATATTGCAGTTTCCTCATTTTCTGGAACTTTCAAATCAGTGTAAGGATAAATAAATAAAATTTTAAGTATTGGCAATTGCAGCATTGTTTTTAGAATAATTGTGATGTGTATCTACTGGGGATTTTGTGCTGCTTTTGTCCTGGCTTACTGTGTTAAGTTAGCACTGCTATATTCCTCACTGATGGTACTTCTCTTCCCCCGAAAAGTAATCTGAAACAAAAGTATTGAAGTCTGTTGATAACATATCCATTCTTCTGAGTTACCTCCTTTGAACTGTTTCAAATTAGTCCATGTGTTCCTGGGGTATCTGCTACAGGGTATTTGGATGACTGAAAAAGACACAAGAATTTTGCCTAGTGGTACTTTCTAGACTTTTGAGAGATATTTAGGGAGTGGGGAAAAAAGTTGTGTTGTACCGAATTTTATATAGATTTTCTCTTGTGTTGTCAGATCCCTTGAGTAATTATCCTGATAAATAGGGCACCATTTTTTTTATTTGCCAACTGTAGAGGTCCAAGACCACACGATTAGTGTATAAAGCTATTATGTAAATCCTCTTTGCCCCAGTTTAAGTTAATGCTCTACATATGGCATGCC
Source organism: Cinclus cinclus (assembly GCF_963662255.1). Classification (NCBI taxonomy): domain Eukaryota; kingdom Metazoa; phylum Chordata; class Aves; order Passeriformes; family Cinclidae; genus Cinclus; species Cinclus cinclus. Next base: position 56,100,771 of record NC_085049.1, on the reverse strand, counting down.
TGGTAGGATGAGAATTCGTGTTCACTCCTTGCTCAATCTGTGTATAACTCTGCTGCTCTTGGTCTGTTGCTAGAATAGAAGAGCTGGTCAAGGGGTTTGTAAGTACTGAAGCAATCATTTTAGTATTTCATGTACAGGATACAGATGACTCACTCCTTCTGTGTTTTAGCACTGACATGAGACTGTTCTGTAAATAGCACATGTTCAGAAATAGGACATCTCCCACCCCCATTAGCTATGAAATCAAGGTAATGTAGCTATTTAATTTTAAAAAGGAAGACATTTCAGCACTAGTGGCAATCTAGAACTGCAATCTGAGATAAAAGAAAAAATTATTTCCCCTTCTTGACAAGAGGCCAGGTTACTAGTTATCATCTAGTAGATAAAGAAAAAAGAAATAAGAGGAACTTAAGTACCAAGAAGACTGGTAGGAGAGGAACGGAAGGTTTTCTTTTTTCTTTTGGAACATCTCTCTGAGATTTTGCAATGAAGCCTGTGAGTATCTGAAAGGACAAAAGGTATAATGGGTGAAAGTAGTTTACAGGATAGTGTGCTGATAGCTGATGAATTTGAGAGTTTTGTTATGCTGGTTTTTTTTTTTGCTTTTTTTTTTTTTTTTTTGCTTTTTTTAATAGAATTGTCATGTTGTGACTAAGAATTCATTGATTACACAGCTGAGAAAGGAGAGAGTCACACCTTGATCTTTCTCCTGGAAATTCTGGATTCCTATCACATTTACCTGTCTCTCTGAATCTGGATGCGAAGGGGAATAATAAAGAGATCAAAGAAGGGACTGGAAGGCAAGCATGAAGTTCTGTGCCTGCCATGGAATTAACTCAGATGTTTTCTAGATGTACTCTAGATCCTCTAGATTAATTAGAGGATGTCAGCTGGCTGGGTGGAAAGTAGTTCTGCAGAAGACAACTTGGGCACCCTGCTTGATGACAAATTGGACATCAGTCAGCTGTTTGTCCTTCAAGCACAGGAGGCCAGTTACATGCTGGGTTGTGTTAGCAGGAGTGTAGCCAGCAGGGTGAGGCAGGTGATTATTCCCCTCTGTTCAGTGTTCCTGAGACTGTGTCTGCAGTGCTGGGCCCCAGCTGGGGCTCCACAGCACAAAAAAAGCCAGACTTGCATGGGTGCAATGGTGCACTTACCTTTGAGTAGATTGACAGGATTCTGATGCTTAAGCAGATTAATATGAATAACAAGATTCTGTATTCCAGCTGCCTGTGTTGGTTGTGTACTCTGACTCCAGAACAGGATGTGTGGGTGGCAGCTTCTTTCTCAGCTGAGGACTGAAGTGCCTCACACCTACTGTGTTTCAGCATAGGGTACAAATGTGGGTACCTGTTGTTTCTCAGTACTTGGTACAAGTTAACTACTTGCCTCCTGGTACCCTGTGCACACATCACAGGTGAGAATTAACCTATTTAGTTGTACCTTGCAGCAGCACAGCTGCTTTCTGAATCATTCAAGTTCACGTTAATGTTTCCCTCATATATTCACTGCTGTGAAAGAATGACCAAAGTCTACTGCCAAAAGACAGAAGATCCAGTTTTATTTATGAAAATATACAATATACTTAAAAGCTCCACAGCTGCTGCATGCACATCTCTGTCACTTCTTTACATATATTTTTTTCTTGATCTCCATAGCCCAGTTTTCAGGTTGAAAGGTATACCAATTTCATGAGTTCTGAAACTTTCTTCTCTTTTTTTGGGATTAATTCAGTGATTCCCAGTGGTGAATGAAATTGTTCCTATTCATAGAGTAGCCTTTAACACATGTTCAGAGCTGAAGTTTGTCACCAATGCAGAAGAGTATATCTCTTTTGAAAGAAAGTCAAAAGACAGAGTAGACAGCTCAGTAACTCTTAATGTAATGAGAGGATGAGAAAGGAAACATGAAGACATCATACAGAAATGATTGGGTGGTGATTAAAGTGTAATCTGCATCTGGCCTGAAATCTTAATGAATGTTCTGCTGTAGTTTACAGTAAAAATGATAATGCAGGGTGTGCAGGGAAGGCAAACTAGCTGTTGGGAAGGGGTGTACATATAGACATGAAAATTACCATTTCTGAGGTGAAAGCAAATGGGTAAGAATTTACTGTGTTGGAACTGAAGAGACCAAAAATCCCTGCCTCAGATCATTGAGGTAACCAGCCCATGAAATTGTAAATCTACTGGTTAGGATTTTTTTTATAATTGACAGATAAAAGGTTGTTTTATATGGCTAGAAAAGGGTAGCTGTGGTATTCTCTCTCTAAAGCCAGAGCACAGACATTCCCCTGACTGCCTTCCCCTTTTTAGTTTGATCTCAGTGCATTAGTATAGAACATACTTTGAGAAAGGGAGTGTTAACAGACATGGAGATGAACAGCAAATAAAATAAAATGCATCAAGGATTTACCAAGAGAGGTGCTAATACCACACTAATATGCTATCTAACACGGCAACTTATTTTTAAAAAAAGGAGCAGTATTCTTTATTTATCTGGATTTCAAAACATAATGCACTGTTACATGGGAAAATACTAGTGAAGCTTAGACAAAAGGAAATCTAGAATAAAGAATGAAAGGTGGCAGAGAAATTACTGATGTGGAGCACCGGAATAGTGGACAAGAGTGCTGGACAAAAAAAGAAGATGCATTATATTGATATTAATAGCATGCAAATTTGTTTCTATGTTGGAAATGCTATTGTATGGAAATGAGTGATGAAGGGAAAGAAAGGAATGTGGCTGTCAGCTGCAAGGTGGTTATGAACTGTGTATGTGATGCAATCCTAAAGGAGAGCAAAAGGTTTTGAAAAGGATCAGGCAGGAAAGGTGTTTTTGCAAAAGTGGGAAATATCGAAACCGTTGTGCTTTTGTAGCTTCCCTGCAGTTCTGTACATCCAGAACACTGGATACTGTGTTCAGAGAAGGTGATTGTCATGTGGAAAATGAGCAGAGGGGAGATACTGCTTTGGCTTGTCTGGTTATCAAAGGAGTGGCAGAGGAGTGGTATGTTGCCTTCTGTGGATGCCTTGTGGAAAGAGCAGCACAGCTCTGGGAAGAGCTGTGTATGCTGAAAGGAAGTACAGTGCCATCCTTGAGGTCTAAAACACATTGCCAGAAATACTCTTCTGGATTATGAGGCATTTAAATATTTGATCTTCTGTAAAAGACTGAAGGTAGTATTTTTAAGTTGGTTACAAAGATTGCTGTGTTAGGAAAGTCCCTGGTAAGTTTGTGTGTTTCCTTAGAATGGACAGCATTGCTGCTCATGGTGAAAAGGATGTTTCTACTCTTTCTCATTTGGCCTGGTGGCAGGAAAAATTACAGTTGCAAAGTTAGAATGCTACTTGGCTTGAAATGTACAAAGTAGATGTTTAGGACATTATGTGGATAGTTGTGTTATTTATTGAAGGAACCTCTTTTAAACTCTGAGCTATAAACAGAGCTGAGAGAATTTTTGAATCCCTTCTTCCTGACATTCTAATTTGGCATTCATTCAGGATGGCAAGGAAGCTCAGATCTCTACTTTCATGACACCCCTCAACTAGTTGCTTTTCAGACTCCTGTCTGTTATCTCTTTACACATCTTCTGGGTTTTATATCAGTAAAGAGTTGTCATAACTCTGACTAAATTTCTCCCTCTTTTTTGATGGTTCAGTTTTCCATCTCTTCTGATGTCAAAGCACTATTTGTTCTGCTAACCACAGTGCTCAATAGTACACTAAGCATGGAATTTAAATGTAAAATAGGATGCTTCATAAACAGCTGAACTAATGAGGACTGATTTTCTATTGAAATGTATCCTGTTATCCTAATTTACCTCTACAAAACATTCACAGATCCCACTCATATCACCTACTTCCTTGGAGAATTAACAACAGACAGGGTGGTTAGTGTAAACCCATTTACATGCTAAAGTGGGGGATAAAGATTGAGGTATAATTACCTTCCTTCACTGGGAATGCTCACTTTTTTCTTCTTCATATGCTCTCTTAGTTGCAGATTTTCACAAAACTAGCAAGAATTTCATCTATTGGAAATGCTGACACTGTGTCAAATTTAGATGAAATTATCCAGAAGTTATGAATGGGAAACACCTAGAGAGACAAGCATTCCTTTTCACAGGAGAAGAAGTTGAAGACCTTCAGAGGAAACAAATCTGCAGTCACTTCAAATCTCAGTCTTACCTAATAGAATGGGTGAAAGTCTCTACGTGTTTTCCTTCACAAATGATTTTAAAAATACAGCTCTGAAAAGTCTCATGAGGGGGGAAAAGGTGATGCAGAAAGTTGTGTGATGCTGGAGAGACAAGTTCTGATTATGTCTCTCTATCTCAATCCTCTGTGCTAGATACTTGCAGGCAATGAAAGCGTTTCTTTGGAGACATTGAGGTATGCAGCATATTTGAATCTTATTTCAGACAAAAGGAGTAAAGCTGACAGACTTGTAGGTATTTCTAGACGACTGGTAAAAGCAGGAGATTCTGGAGAATTGTAAAGGACTTGTTCTTTTCCCCTAAGTCTGAATTATAAAGCCAGGATCTGGATCTTAGCTTAATGACATTTTTGCTGTGTGACAGAGTTGACAGATTCCACTGGATCTCTCCACTCGGTATTTGGTGGAAGCTAAGAATCAAATATGTTCCATTCTGGTCAACAGACTCTCAACCAACTGATCCATCTTTCTCTAAGCTAACTTGAATGATAAAGCTGGGTGAATGAGGACACATATTGAGATAATTGGGCTCAGGAGGCTTGCTTTCTCCTTTTTACCTCCAAAGTGGACAAGCTGTTGATGTTCTTTTACAAGTGCTTATGATACGTGAAATATTTAATGGCTTTTAAGGATGTATTTCCTGCTCCTAAAAACACTGCATGTATTGCATGTATGTTGTAAAATGTCAATCCATTTATTGGCACAAGTGTGAACACAGTAGACTTAAATATGTCGTGTATCTTCTATTTAATATGAATACAAACTGTGTATATACAGAGTAAGAAGTGTCTTATGTTTTTCTGTCATGTCTGTGCATAATTCCATGATTCTGTAGGTGGGTTGGATGACTTTGGAAGTGCTGAGACACAAACAAAATTTTGTGTTATGCTTCCCAATAATGGGAAGCTGTTAAAAAAGTTCCTATTTTTGAAATTCTAGATTATTTGAAAATGAAAATGTTTAGTATAAATTTTGGTTGCTTGATGTTTGCAGACCACATATAATTTCCATGTTAGTAGAAACCAGCAACTGAATCCTCCTTTTCCTATGTGCTTTGAATTTATTGAAATTGCCAAGTAACTTGTACTGATTTAGACAGTTTGAGTATTTTTTTTCCCCAAGGACTTTTTGCCACCAGAATAAGGGAAGTGGCAAAGGAGACAGAGAGGATGTGAATCCTTTCATCCTTTTGGCTGGGCAGGAGCTGGATGTGAAACAGTTCAACAAAGGGGGCGGGCAGTTCCTAATAGTCTTCTTCATTTTTGTGCACTGTAAGCAAGGATTTGTACCAAATATGTGCTGGCCACATCCATGTTTTGTTTTTGGTGTTCTTCCCTGTCTGCTTCACAGTGCTATTCAATCTTTGTACCCTGAGAAGTGTGTGCAAACTACAGAGGTACAGCACAAAACCTTCCCTGGTATCCTCTTGTTAAAATCACAGGGTGGATGGTCCAAAAATTTAAAAAGTAGTGGCTCACAGAACCTTTAAACAGATAATTTCAGAAGCAGGTAAGACCTCTGTTGTAGAAAAATGTGCTTTCTAGATATTTCCTGCTTTTGAATGATGATAGAAGAATGAAGGATTTCAAATTGATACAAGATGCCCAACAGGTACTGAAATTGTTAGAAACGACAAAATAATTGCACAAGCTTTGTTTCTTTAGGAAACTTAATTAAAAACACAGGTGAAGTTTGGTTTTGATAAGGTAGTGGTGTGTATTTTGCTCATGGCATGTGTTTGCCAAGAATGAGAACATTGTAATACTTTTGTAACAGTGTTACTCTAGTTCTGTTTTGTGTTCTGAAAGCATTCTTTTTATGTTGATTGAACTGACTTCACCACAATATTTCTTTTCCTCAGGATTCCTGTGAATTATTTTTCCTTTTTATCAATAGCTAAAATTGGCTGCATTTGTTCTATTTCATCTTCTGTTGTCCCTGTGGAGTGAAATGTGTGTTGAGTTTATGAATCCCTTGGACTGCACAGAGACCTGTTTGTGCAACCAGACTTTTTAATCATGACACTCAATTGGAATGTATATTTTAAAATGCACATCATCTATACTGTAATGCCAGAGGCAAGCTCATGCTCACATTGTAATGTGAGAGGTGATTAATACAAAAATTATATGTGTGTAACTATATATACCGTGGTTTTTTCTCCTACTTAATATTGGCACTCATTCTTTTGTGCTCCTAAACTGGTTAAAATTCTTATCTGTTGATAGACTACAAGCATAAAGAGCAAATCAAATGGATGTGAAATTACTTTCCTTCAGAAATTGTCAACAACGATTTATTCTCTCACTAGATCTTGTATATCAATTTTCTTGCAAACATGATATGAAAGTATGGGGGGGGGTTATAGCTTCATTTTGATTGTTTTTCAAAGTGTTGAGTATCATTGCAGCAAAATATGAGATTTTAAGTAGGCATTGATTGTTTACTTTGATTAGATGTATATAGTATTATTGGATTTCTCAGCAACTTCAGACTTTGTAGACATGTGTACATAATTCAGCAGTGAGCAGATAAATGCAAATAGCCTACTTGATTTCTTCTTTTTTTTTTTTTTAAGAAGAAGGGTAATAGCAATATGGATTCCATCCTCCTAGCTTCTGTGGTAGGAATGGTGGGAATTACTGTACTGCTGAAGTTAGGGTTGGCAGTTAAGTATGCAGCCCTTTCATTCTTCTCTTATTTGGGTCACCAGGGCAGAGGACAGGACTGAGAAGAGAGTAGCTACACAGACTGTGTTCTAAACCTTACAGTGTATCATCTTCCAAGTACAGCAGCATCTCAAAGGAGTCCTGGTGCTTTATGTACATTATCAGTTTGGCTGCACCTCTCTTGACTGGGGCTTTTTGAGTTGCTAGTATTCAAACTACTGTGATAGCAACTGATAAGGGCTGTATGAGAGATTTGTAGGAAACATGGTAGTACTGGCAGCTTTGAAACCAGGTGACTGAAAGAGCAGTGGGATGGTCTCCACATCAACAGTCTTGGTTAATCCCCAAAATAACTCTTGGGCAGCTGCTGCTCTTTCAGCTGTTCATTAGCTGCTACAGGAGAAGCCCTGGAACTTTCAGGGAATGTTGCTGTATCCTGCAGCTCTGGGTACCTCCTGCTTAACCTAAAGCCACTGCATTTTGATTCTGGCTTGGTATTTACATGCCCCAAATGTGACTGTGCTGTAGAATGTGTGTAAATTAAAGCTCTCTGTAATTAGGACAAGGTGCAGAAGTAACAGGCATGGAGCGAGCCGAAGGTGGCTGCTTTACACTTCTGTTAGCAGAGGAATATCATTTAAATTAGGTATATTAAGTTGGTATATTTTCCTCCTTTGTCCTTGGATGTTGCCCTTTTGAAGGAGGTTCCTTCCCCACCCCCAGTAGTGTCCTGGCATTTGGATGTGGGAAAGAATTGTTCTATTGCAAGCAAAAGTTCATCTATTAATAGTAAATTAAAGTTCATAAATTTTGATGAATGTATTTTATATTTTTATTTTTAAAAGGTTTTGTGGAAATCATTTTAATCAGGTAAATCAGTCTTGAATTAATTTTGTGTCATGCAGAGGATTTTATTAATATGAATCCATGAATCCTGACTGGAAAAAAAAGAACTAATGAAAAGAAAACCTGAAAAATTATCTTTTTGTCTCATTTTCTCACCTCTGCCAGTTGTGCCTTACTAACAGCATGGGTTTGGAACCTTACAAAACCCTGTGCCAAGCAAAGTGTGGTTTTCAGTTTTTCTAGACTGAATTCCCATGTAAAGAGCTTCACAACATAATTTTCAATTCCTTTTATCCTGTTTGATCTGGTTTTCAGATGTGGAGATAACTGCAACATTTATCCATGTGAATAGAACTTTGGCCAATCTTGTGGCCACATATCAATAGTTATGATACATTATTTATATTCAGTAAATCAGTTTTGTCGTGGAGAGTGCATGAGGCTTCTTTCTACTCTCTTGAAGACTGAAATAAATACATTTCATGAACTCTAGGTGGATTTTAAATCTATGCTGATAATCTGGTTAAGCCACCAGGAGTTTCTCTCTTAGTTTCAGTGGGAAAAATTTCAGTTTCCCAGTTCAGAAACTGGAATTGAATAGTAATTTTATTCTAAAAGATGTTGTTTCTTAGTATCAGAATTGATGAGACCTTGTAGAAAATGATGAATAAAATAAAATTCTGCTACCTGTTGCTATTCCAGGATTCTGAAGGAAGGACCCAGCTCATTCTCTTTCTACCTGATGCTGAGAGGTACTGGGTTGGGTTTACCTCCTTCTAGCTGCTGTTCTAGAATTGACAGCCTTCTAACAAGGCTAAAGTTGAGGTTTGAAACCATAAGGAGGAAAAAAAGTGGAATTTAAACTCTAACATGGCTGTAAAAAGGCCCATATATAACATCAGAGTGTTAATACACCACATAATCTGTGTTTAGCTTTGTTTGTTCCCCCAAGTTGTTCTCACACTGTCCCTCCTCTCTCCTCATTCTCCCCTGCCCCATCTTTAACTTGGCTTTACTAAAGGAGTGGAATTCCCACGGTGGTAAAAAAGCATTTTCTCAAGGACTGGCCTTAGTAGTTGCATTGTTGGAAAATTGAGGTGTATAAGGCCAGGTCTGTTGTATTTGCAGGCTTCTTTTGCTGATCCTTGGTGAATTCTGCTCTCCTCTAATTTCAGAGTCTGTGAACGGGTCTGCACTGACAGTAGGTAATACTGATCCTATTATTTAACCAGGAAATGCAGAAAGCACATGCACAGTTTTATTTGCAGGTTCAAGGCCCATGCTGTGAATTGTGTTGACAGCATCTGTGAGGTAGTTGCCTTTCCTCCCCTGTAAGGTAGAAATGGCCATAGCAGACAAACTGGATCATTTTGAAAATGCAGGGTCGTGGCCCTATTATGGGATATGCACCATTTGGTGAAACAGTGTGGTATTTCGCCAGGGCCAAGTGCCTAAATACAAATGTCTCTGCTGTTATACTGCCTGTGTTCTTGCATGTTGTAATATCAGCCCCATTCATCACACCAGTGTTGTAACAACTTGGATTATCCACTTCATTGTTCATGCTTCATGTCTCATCATGGAATACAGAAACAAGGTTTTTGTGTGCTCAGAGGGGTTTGGTTCAAATGTTGTTCTATTCCCTTGACAAAGAAGGACAGACAGCTCCATCCATGCCTGAAGTACTTCGTTTAATGTATCATCTCTCCAAGACACATTTTGAAAGTGTGCAGCCTTAAATACGTTGCTGTCAAGGAGAGTTATGGCTACAACTTTTATTACTGCTCCTTGCAAGAGCAAAGAGATAAAGCACAGGAAACATGCAATAACGATGGACATGTTGTTCTGATGCACACTACTGTAGTGGAAGATGCTTCCCAGAATACAATGGCATATCATAGTCAAAATGCTCATGAGAGGAATTAGACCATTTGAAAGTTTTGGTAAAGAGAAAAGAAAAAAAATCTAACATCTTTACAGCTGTTGGAATTATGGCCTTCCATCAGTTAATGAACTGAGACGGAAATGAGTCAAAAACTAGACCTAAAGAGATTTGTATGCATTCCCAGCCGTTTTTTTTTTTTTGTTGTTGTTTGGTTGGTTGGTTTTTTTTGGTTTTTTTTTTTTTTTGTTTGTTTGTTTTTTTTTTTAAATCGCAATCATCTGACTTCAGTAGCCAAAGCAGAGGCATCAGTGTTTTGGTATCTCCATGGTAGTTGCACTGTCTGCCATCCCACACAAAGCAGCAGACAGTTTCTCCCAGAAACTGCCAGCTGCAGAATGCAGCCTCTTCTCAGCACACAGATCTTGTGCAGACAGCAAGGGTGGAGAGTGTCTTCTGCTCAGTGCAGAAAACTTCCTGGTGGTCCCGCTGTGCTTGGCATAATAGTAGACATGGCACTGCAAGTGTGAACAACTGCTTGTAGTACCATTTCTCTTCCCATCACTTAAAAAGGCACTTGGAACAAATTAAAAATAACTCACTGGAATTCTCTGGTACTAGCTGCAACCGCTCTAATGTGCGTGATACAGTTAGCTTTCTAAAAATACTGATCTTGCAAGTGGACCTCATAATAGTATCAACTGTATTTCTACAGTAGGTATGAATTTCTGCAATTTAATGTTAAGACTTCTGCCACCACCATAACAGAAGTCTGTTTGCCCTTTGAGATTGTTACTGTCTTGTGTCAGCATCCTACAAATGCTGAACGTCACTGTGAGCACTGTGGAAGAGTATGATATTTCTTCCTTTGCTTAGGCTGGAAGGAGCTGAAGTTTGAATAAGAAATGAAGAAGCTACGTGTGGATGGCTGAACACTGGGAGAGACTGTTCTGTAATTTCTATAATATTAAAGAAGTCTTCTGCACGCCACTGTTGCAAAGGTTTCACCAATGGTAGGAGGAATAGTTAATCCTTTAACTCAGTGTGTAAAAGTAACAAATATGCTGGTCTGTTGCAGTGTGTTCTTCCAGTGTGCAGTGCAGCTGTGGCTATTGCCATGAAGGCAGCTAAGATGAGATCCTTAGGGCTCTGGTGTCTCAGTGCTTTTCCATTCCTAGAGCTGCCTTTGATACCAATCTCTCATTTGCTGGGAGTTCACAGGGGACTGTGACTGTTGGAAGAGTCACTCTGTCAATGCTCTGTGTGGCTGCAGTGCTTGTGTTGTGCCTAGGGTGTCCTGTATTAAATGGAAGTCCTGACAAAGGGCTAGAGCATCTATCAAGCAAACCTCTCGATATCCTGCTCTTCTTCAGTTTCTGCTCCATCTCCATTTTCCTTTAGTGCTTTCTCACCTTCCACTTATTTGCACCACAGAATCTGGGATACCCTCAGACTGTTTGATTATGTCAGAAAAGGAGGTGGGGGGGAAGGTTGTGGATAAAGTTGTTCTCAAGCACATGACCAGCTGGCTGCAGCTTTTTCAGTTGCTTTCTAACCTTTCAATTACCTAACTGCTTGCTAGAGTACCTAATGTTCCTTTGAGATTTCATGCTGATTTCTTAGTGATGCTTTGTAAAGAAACTTGCACTCAGCTGTTGTGTTTTAATACTTACATGCGTGAAACATCCCAATAAATGAAATTTTGATTCAAAAAGAAGTACACAGGGGGCAAAGAAGGTACATGATGTAGAGTTACCATGGATAGGGCTTAGGCTCATCATTTCGTGACCATCGGTGAGGCTTGGTGGCGTAACGTTTCAGGGACCAGTTTTCTTCTGTCAGCAATGAAGCAAGAGATTTCCACTAGGATGTCTTAAATTAGATTCTTACAAGCAATGATTCAAAAAGCTCTGCCACCTTAGGAACTGTGTATCTCTGTTATGGAATGAAGTGGCAGACAATATTGAAGGTTCAACACAGGTATGCTAGCTGAGGTGTAACACTTGAAGAAATACATACAATTCCTGCTTACAGAGGGTCTGTGCAATACCAGTCATCACTACACAGACATTTTTATGGATGTTAAAAACCTAACCACTATTTGAGACAAAGACAAAACAAACAGGCTTAAATCCACAAGTAATATGAATAGGTAGAAGTTTTGAAAAATGAATAGTATTTGAAATTACTCAGCAAGTGCTATCAGGAGAACTCTGGAATAATCATAGCATAAGAAGCAAAGAGAAATTACTTGTATTCACAGGCACTGCTGCTGTATAATTATCAAAAGGCTGAGTCAAAACCGAGCAAGTCTGTCAAAAATTCAGCATGTGTCAGGAATTATTTCCTAGCTAATAAATAACATGGTAAAAATCTTTCCCTGAACAAATTACCAGCTCCTTTGCATATCTGAATGGTATGTAATGGGAATAAGTGAATACAGAGTCAGCAGTTGTATGAGGAAAGAAGCCACATTACTCTTTTTATTTTTGGCTGTGCCTGAGGTCAGAAGTTCCTTTGTTCTTTCTTTACTTCCCATTAGAGCAAACATAGTCTCCTTCTTTTCTCTTAAGGCTCTTCTTTTCCGTCCAACTTCTTTTTGTTTTGTTTAAATAAAGTAAAAATGTCTGTCTGTGTTGCGAACTATGACTGTGTGGGCTCATTATTTTCAACATTTGTATGTTAATGAAATGTTGCCTTATCCTACATTGTAATACTTTTCAAAGAAAAAAAACCATATTTTAAGAGGCAGAGTAGTGGAGCTGTAATTTATTGAGTTGAAGCTTCAAACAGTAATGCTTAATGCATGTGTTGTTAAAACACCTAACCATGCATCAAGTGTTTTATGTATATAAGGCTACTTATGTAGTAACATGCCTTACTTAACAATACTTCCACTAGAGCTAGAGCTTTGTGGGAAATTGGCTTTGTGGGAAATTGGCTTCCTTTGTTTTTCCTTTCAGCTTTCAAGCTCTTTGTGACCCATGTTGCTGTTTGCTTAAAAGTTGTTACTGCTCCATCAAATGCAATGGGGAATCCATTAATTTGCTGTAGGTGCTTAGAGCAGGAAGAAGTTAAGTATTATAATTGAGTGTATATGTGATGCCATGTTTGTAAGCATGGTTCCATCTGTGGAACTGGAAGGGGGAGCAGAAATGTTTCTTGGATCACTGTTAACCAGTGTCTGAACTGTAACAAATGCATAGCTGCATCATGGTTGTCACTCTGTCTTTACCATGGCCCTGTGGAATTTCAGTGACAGCAGGGGTAGGACTTGGATCTGCATGCATCACAGATCTTGGCCTGTTGCCACTGGAGGAAGGACTGTGCCTGGTTTTAGTATTCATGGATGGAGCTCCATTAGAGGAAGATACCACGTGTGAGAAAAGGGAATTAATTACTGCATTAGTACAAGTAATAACAGTAGCTGTTACTGACTTGTATTGACTGTACAACATTTAGTTGCTATATCCTTTCCCAGCAATTCGTTTTGTAAAAGACAGCAAGAAAAAGCTTGCATGACAAGGATGTTTATACTTGAGTGACACATAGCTCGTTTTCCTGTTTATGAACAATTTCCCTAATTATTAAAATCCCAGCATGTAAGATGCTTAGGGATCATTATTTGATTGCATGGCATATGTTTTCACATGAGACTATGCAGTAACCATGCATTTGTGAATGGGATCCTGTGATTCATCTTTCCCAAGCATGTTGGCTTCTGCAGCAAGTCCTGTTTCCTGCTGTGGGCAAGGCATGGTATGACTTTTTTCAGTGCCCTGGCCTGGGAGAACAAGTGATCATAGGTTTAGCAACTAGTGTGACAAAATATAATGGGGAAGGCCTATAGAAGGGAAAGGTGATTTTTACTTCAACAAAACACCTTTTTCCTTCTCATACTTACTCATTCACTGATTTCACTTTCTTACCACATATTCAGAAGTACCAAGATGTGTGATCAGGTGATGGGGCTCAGATTACTTACAGGGACAGGAAGCATAGAAGATGCTGGCTATTAAGTCCTCATCATATCTTCTGCGTTTTTTTTTCTTGATTGGTGATCACATGGGGTTTTTTGGCTGTACCTTTTGTACTCTTTAGGAGTTGACAGTGATTGCAATCTTAGCCCTTTCATTCTGTTGCATCACTGTAAGTCAGTAGGCAATGCTGCTGATTTCCCTACTCTCCTTGTCTGGGTGGTTTATGGCTCTAATCCTGTTCATTATCTTCCTGTCACCTTCTCTTAATGATTTAATTTTGTCCTTTGTTTTCTAAAACCAGACCTCTTGAGAAACTGCATATGGAAGTGCAGTTGATAACTGGTCTGGGGGTGCCCATCAACATGTGATTTCTCTTAGTGATTTTTTTGACTGTTTCTTTTTGTTCCTTTCACAACACACACATTTCTGTTCATACTTCGTTCAGACTCTTTTTCATAGTTCTGCTCTCTCCACATTTAACTGATTGATGGGATGAAAAAACACTCTTCGCTAAAGTTCAAGTGAGCTCTGTAATCCCTTTGATCTCTCTAGTTCTGGAAAGGAAGAGATACACTGTAAAAGCTCTAGGTATATCTTCTGTTTTATTCTCTCACAGCCATGAGCAGGGATATCTTTCACTAGACCAGGTTGTTCAAAGCCCCATCCAACCTGGCCTTGAACACTTCCAGGGATGGAGCATCTACAGCTTCTCTGGGCAACCTGTTTCAGTCCCTCAGCACACTCACAGTGAAGAATTTCTTCCTAATGTTTCATCTAAACCTGATCTCAGTTAGAAGCTATTCCCTCTTGTCCTGTCACTACATGTCCTTTTAAAAAATCCCTCTCCTTCTTTCTTGTAGGCTCCCTTCAAAAGGCTGCAATTAGGTCACCCTGAGGCCTTCTCCAGGTGGAACAAACTCAATTGTCTCAGCTTTTCCATGTAGGAGGGGTGTTCCATCTCTCTCTTCATCTTCATGGGTGGACTCACTCTGGACTCGCTCCAGCTCAATGTCCTTCTTGTACTGAGCACTTCCCTGCTGAGGATATGATTGGCTTTCTGAGATTTTTCTGGTCCTTTATTAATTGAAATCTTTGCCTGAAAAATGAGGCTTTCACACTCCTTATGAAAGCATCCTGGACTAAGAAGAAGAAGATTGAAGATACTGACTTCATTAGCTTATATTGTAAATAAATGATCTGAGAGGAAGAGTGTGCATATATTACGTACATAATAACCAGATGAGATAATGCATTATATGGGAGAAATCACCTTTGTGAAGAGGTTGGAGGATGTTTATTTATTTTCCTAAGAGGCATTATCAGTGCTAGAAGTGTGAGTCAGAATACCTATTTTGCAATAACAGCTAATCTTCTATAGAAGATTTTTGTTTCTTGCTAATATATGTGAGTGATAGCAGATTGTGTCTTTCCTATATATACAGACTCTTGTATATTATGGTTAGCTCTTGCTTTTCCAGGGCTAAGATCATGGCTAGTGAGTGATGAAGCAACCTTGCTGTTATTCGAGCTCAGATGGAGAAAAGGTTTTTCATTTCCTTCCCAAAATCTTGGTATTTGCCAAACAATATGAAGGTGATTCAAAGTGACGTGTAAAAAACCCACTAAAATTAAAATAAAATTGTAAAAGATATTTTTAATGCTTCTACAAGCCCTCTTTTCTTTTTACTGAGAGAAGGGGTGACTTGACCTTTCCCTTCTGGAGCCTATTTTTGCATTATAATGTAGGTCATAACTTCTTAAGACCTACATATTTGACGCTAGTTGCTTATCCTATCTGTATTAATTTTACTTCTGAATTTGAGACTTTTTAAGACCTTGTTGTGAGTACATATAACTTCTGTGAAAATCTCTAAATCTAGAACTTGTGACCTGTGATACAAAATGCGCATTTTTTTCCCCCCATAAAATCACAGCAGAGCCCAGGTTAGAAAGGGCTTAAAAGATCATTTGGTGAAACTTCTGTGGAAAAGAGAGCCTAGATGTGATTATCTGGTACTCTGTGCAGTCATGTCTTGTTCAGTCTTTACAAAAGTGGGTTTATTAAAAGGCAAACATCCCACAACGGCAAAGCATATTTTAAAAAATAAATATTTAATTTTGGACTTCCTACAGTGTTGGCCTCTAGATCCCCAAAAACATCCTTTGTAAAAACAGTTTGTTTTTTTTCCTAAACTATGATTGTTACCTTCTGTTTCTGCAAAGCTGAAGCATGACAAAAGAGTTAATAGGTCTTTTTTAAGGTCTTGTCTTTTAAGGATTTGATAAAGGATAATGAGAAGATTGTTTTCAATAAATAACTAGTAGTCTGTCTTCCATTATTTGAATCTAGGCTTCTGTCTTCCATTTCTTGATTTTGCATTTCAATTTTTCTTCTGCCTTCCTAAAAAGTAGTAGGGTATCTCTCAGCCACTGCTTTCCATCTGTGAAGAATTTGAAAGATAATGATAGATTCCAATATGATTTTCATACTGTCTAAATGTGAGAATTATGGAGGTCTAAACTAATAATTGTAGTGTCAGACTTAAGTGTGTGGGGAAAGTATGAACAAAGTGTGTGTGAAAAAGGTGTCTCTGTTTTGCAGTTCCCAGGTATCCAAGGGAAGCAGTGATTGTTGACAATGTGAAAGCATTACAGAAATTTTTTTTTTTTTTACTTGGCAGCAGCTTGTAAGGTCTTTCCTATCAGCTTCATTAGTGTCTTTTTTGCTTTTGCTATTGGGTATTGAAAGGTAGTGCTAAGCTTTTTCTAATGTTTTATTTGCAAAATCTATTCAGGCTGTAATCTCCCTATTTGTGATTTTCTACAGAGCAGAATGAAATGCTATCCCAGGAAAAGTGATGTTAGCTCAGGTGTTTAGGACTGTGCATGAGACTGCTATTTCCCCTCTCTGACCTCCCTAAAACCATGATACTGTTAACTAAACAAGAAAACTTGTGTGTGCTTTCCTAAAGCCTAGATTGTGAAAATCAGCCCCATAAATCTTAAAAAGGAGCATCCGCTGCCATGTCTGTAAAGCAGAAATGCAAATCCAAATTGGTTTAGGTTAGTTCTCTAAATTCTTCATGGTTGTAACACGGGACACCTGCTTGCATTCCTGCTCATGTACACAATGTGGTCAGTGTTAAACAACCCACATAAGCTTGGAATGAAAGAACAAGATGGTTATTGTAATATCAGTTTTTAAATATCGTATGAGTGTGCATTGTCAGTGGAAAGGATATAAAGTAGGCAGGAGAAACCTAGGTGTGTGTTGGGTTCTTGGGTAGGTTCATTGAGTAGGGATGGATAGGAAAAGGTCAGACCTTCATGATCCTTAGGCATGACAGTGTCTAGCCAGTGGCCCTGAGCCCTGTCTGTCCCCCAGCACAGGAAGAACTTCTTTGCTTTTAGAGTAGAATCACACAGACCTGTTTTGCAAGTGTTGTCTGTCTTTTTTTTTTTTCTTCTTTTTTTTTTTCTTTTTTAAGGATTGTGTTGGAGCTTCCTGTGTGAAATCAATTCTGACCAGTTGGTTAAAAATTGAATTTATACCTCAACACATTTATAAACTGCTATGAGAAATGCCATTTCTTTTGGAAATGATGTTTCATTTATTCCCCAGAGCTGTAATTCAGCACTAAATACTGGGCATATGCCAAGGTATAGGACTGCAAAATAGATTTCTGAAAAAACCCTTGGAACTTCCTATGTTTTAAAATGTTTGAGGGAAAAAAACTAATGACTCTTTAAGTGTGACACTGAGAACTTCCTTAAAAATTCATCCCCAAATAATCATCTCTTAAAGAAATAAGGGCAAAGAGCCCCAAAGGAGAATTAAGACATCTTCTTAATTGTTAATTTTAGACTGTGTGTAATGTCCAGCTGTGTTGCTAAAGAACTTCTTGATGAGTGGGAGAGCCTGAGCTGATAGGTTTTCTTAGGTGCTGAACTGGGAAGGAGCATCTGATAATGGCATGCAGGGCTCTGTAGCAATAATGCTTTTAAAGAGGAATAATTTGCAGCTGTGGTGGTGAACTAGGTCTTTGGAATCCATTTCTAAGGTCACGTTTCAGGCTTAGTCTGATAATAGGCAAGGCACATCAGTGTGCCTTGTTATCCTGTACTGTGGAAGAACAGAGTATTTTTTTTTTCTGGATACTTTTAGACCAAAGGTCTGTAGGGACAAGAACTTGCTCTGTCTGCACACTACTTATCAGATATGATCCTTCTATGCTAAGGTCTTTAGGCGTAGTTGCACATGGAGTTTCTGCACTGGGAAGAGGAAAAATGTAAAAATTTTGCCGTTTTGATTGTAACTAAGTGTTTGTTTGCACAGTATTACTGCTATTTACACTATGTGGGTAAGCCAGCCGCTGGCTTCTCGCATTCAGGGGAGATATTTTCCCAATGCCTGGCTACTGTGTGTTTTTCTGCAGCTGCCCAAGGCGTGCCATGACCTTTTATTGATGGATTGTCGCTCCTGAGCTCCTCGCCACCTGAGCTGCCCGGCCAGCAGGCATTCACCACTGTCCCAAACACAATGTGCCATTCCTCCTACCTGCAACTCGCTTATCTGCTTAAAACCCTTTAGGACAGCAGCAGCAGGGTGTGTAATTTCACTATGTCAGCCTCCTGCCTGCAGCTCGGGTTCTGGCTTCAAAGCCTTTAGGATGGCAACACCAGTCTGAGTAGTTCTGCAGGTCTCAGTTAAATGTTTCTCTGAAGTACTGGAAGTTACAATGCGTCTAATTCGGTGCTACCTTTGAGGAATTAATTGCTCTAGAATTTTAGATTTGAAGGGGGAAAGCGTTGATGCTAAATAAGTAATTTGCCTCCTTTGCCTGCTGTAAATGCAAACGCAGGAAAATGCCCCAAATAAGCTATGTTTATCAAATACCTAATTAGCTGAGCTGTTCTGCTTCAGCACAAGACAGGTTATGACTGGGATGATAAAAAAGGGAATTCTTTAATAGCCTAATTTTTAGATGAAGAAAAGACTTGCATTTGATCACAGCCATTGATTTTTTTTTCTGACAGCTCCACAGCCTGTGACTTGTTCTGCATTAATACAGATATATGAAACTGTTCCCTTTTACTTTACCTCATATTTTGTGTGGCTTCAGCATTTTCTGCATCTTGATGTGGTACAGCTTTGTCCATGGTAACAATTGGTGAGACCCAGCAGAAGTGGATGTGTAGAGTGGAACAGTGAGTGCAGAGGACCAGACACACAGGCTGCATTCATTCAAGGTTTTTACAGCAGTCTAGTTGCAGTCTTGTCCCAGCAGCTGAGCATACTTTAGCATACTCTCTGGAATGTGTCTTCTGGTTTTGTTTCATCCTAGGGGTATCCAGTTTGTCCCGTCTCAGACTCCACAGTCAGGTAGCTCAGTTGAGAATAGGAAGGAATGTTTGGGGAGATTCTGTCAAAAGGAATGAAGATGTTCTTCCTCCCAATTAAAATGCTGATGTAAACTCACTTATTGAATTCTTTCTCAGTTGTAGCTGAAACTGCCTGCTTCCCTGTGTTTTTCCACATTGATTCACCGAAAGGAATAGGGGTTGAATTTGTGAGACATATGTCATGGTAGCTGTAGGGTTTCAGTTGATAATATTACTGCTGTTAACATGCTGATTGAACCTTTTGCCCCGTAAACTTTAGAATTTTTATACCTCCAAGTCATTTATATTACTCATGTAGCAAAACAATTTTAGATGTTCTTATCCAATATCTCTTAACTGCACAGATGGCAATGAAACCGAAACAGAAAATCCAGCATGTTGCAAGAAAAAAAAAAACTAAAAAAATACACAAAATGTGTAGATCTGATTCATTAATCTTTGTTATTGGCACTTAGACAATATTATTGAGCTACTGTGGTAGAATATTAATGAGGATTGAGGTATTGCTCAGGTGAGATTTTCTTTGCAGTTGGGCTCTTCGGTTGCTTTTCTCAACTTTACCACTGACTTGCTGGGTAATGAATTTTCCTTAAACTCCTGAATTTTTTACCTTAAAGACCAGAAGAAGCCCAAAGGTATTTAAATACTATGACATTTAATTTAAAGATCTGGGTATACCTTTTTATTAGGACATGTTACAGGAATGTTGGAAATGCTAAAAAATTTGAAACCCTTCAAAGGAAGAATAAGAATAGCTGAAACAATTGTTTATACTGCTAAAGTATTTTAGTATCAAAAGTAGTAAACTATTCTCCCGAAGAACTGTTGTAGTGTTTCACAGTTTTTCAGCTGATAAACCCCTGCATTCATTTCTGTTCAAAAGCTGTTTTCCCCCCTGAATTCTTCCATGTAATTACTTGCTAGCATCACTTTAAGTATTAGAAGAATGACACGTAGTGTTTGATCATATTGTGGGATATAGCTTTGAAGATGACAAAAAAACCGCCTCAAGATGTATTGCACATTCAACATTGCTTCTTCCAAAGTGTTTTTAGACTCTAAGAAGTCATGAGTCAACCTTTACATATTTTTGCTTTACTTCATCGAACTGGTTTGTAATATAATATTCATCTCTAAAGGTCTTAGCATGGATTCTTGTGTGTATGTGTATAATTGGCAAGGTCTTCTCAATAGTTAAAATAGTCAAGAACCTCTACCTTGATTGGTTGCACACTACTCCAAGCATCTGCTTATTAGAGTTTATGAGCATTTTGTCATCACAGTGTGTGTGTTTGGAAGTCAGTGAAATGCAGCAGACATACTCTGTCTGAATCAGACTCAGAAATTCCAAAAGCTGTGTAATAAGAGTCTGAATTGTGATCAGCATCAAGTAATGGCTGGCATTGTCTTGCAACAGATATGTGTTTCCAGTAGTGCCTGCAACAGTAGTATTAACCCCCATGATCTTCTCAGAAGCCATGAGGAGGTGACATTTTATGTCAAGTTCAGTTCTTGAAGTTCTAATAAAACTTCAGCATTCATACTTACTGAAAAGGGAGAATTTCAGGTTTTTATAGTTTCAAATATAATTTGAGATACAAGCTTTCAAAGCTTTCTGTTCTGAAGGTGCTGTTTAAGAAAATGAGCAGTCTCTTCTCTTCCTCCTCTGCTGGTGGGGTAGGAACTCTTCAGTTCTGAGAGCACCCAAGGTTGTTAGGCTGCTAATGGATGTTGCTGAAATGGCCACTTAGGCAGAAACAAGACATATTACCTTAGTTTAAGGGATGTTTTACAGGAACACCATTTTCTTGAGCATATTTTTCACTCTGCTGTACTTTTTAGTAGTCTTTCACCCTGCTATCCAGTTATCTATGGCTTTGCTTTCTTCTTTAAGATGGTGCTCATTGTTGCTTTCAGTATATTTCACTGTCTGTTTCAAAATCAGTTTGTAGAAATCTTTGGCTGTAGAGATGATGTAATTTTAAGGCCAGCCATAGCAATAAATGTTAACTGGTTTCTTGAATGTGTCAAAGTCTGTTTAAAAAAGTAAAGTATCCTTCCAGTTGCTGTATGCAAGGTAGAAACTAATATATCTCACAAGTTTTCTAATGTGAAACAATATTCCTTGAGATAGTACATAAACTTTACAAAATACAAACATTAACATCCATATTAGCATTTAATCAAGTTTAAACCTTTCAGGAATAAATTTATTTTCCTTCTTTTAAAAGAATATTTCCTTTTAGGGAAATTGAATCAAATGTCGATGATTTTGCTTGATCCCATTGAAATAAAAATCCAATGGGTCTGCATTTTGGAGGTAATGCATATTATTGGCACGAGCCTTTTCATTTTTTTCTTCTGCTTTACAGGTTATTTTTTTGTTGCTAGATAAAGAATTAAAAAAGTTGTGGCCAAAGAATCAATCACTCAGAGCCTAATTTACCCTGTAAGTACAAAATTATGTCTAAATAACAGGAAATGTCTGAAGACTGTACAGGGCATTTTTAGCATGTTATAGAAGAGGTATTTCAACAACCTTACTGTTGAAATTTCCACCCTTGTCTGTCTTAACACACTCAAAACATGCATTTGGACTGGTTTCGCTTTATGTACCAGAGCACCTTCTAATAACTGAATACATTTTAAGTGTCTCTTAGGAGCGTGGTATAAAAAATGTAGTTACCAGAAGGTATACTTTGACATTTCCATAAAACAAGGCAAACAAAATGGGTGTTGTAATTTAGAATCTTCTGTGACAAATAGGAGAAATAATTGAAGGCTTAACTTCAGGACCTTCAAGACCAAATACTAAGTTGCCTGTAAAATCTGTGCCGCACATATTTTCCCAGGAATTTGTGCAGAAAAAAATACTCTAGTTTTCTGTTCACTTGTGTATCCCAAAGTTAACATTAGTACTGTGTTGTGAAAATGATGACATCTTATAAAAATTTGGACCATTTGATTTGTGCATATTCTCTAAAATTTTCAAATATTCTCAATGTAGTTTCGTTGTTAACATTAGAAACAAAGGCTTTACCTCCTCTTTCAGCTCTGCAATAATATAAAACACAGGCAGTGATTATATATATCCATGGGTCTCGTCCACAGCAGTCAAAAATATAAAGACATCCAAGCCTTTTCCAGTCTGTTTTTTAAAAAAAATCTTTTTTATCAATTGAAACAGTAGCTAATGTAAGCTTGGCAATAAACAAAACTTGTCCTACCAAACTGTGTCCTCATAGCTTTGGGTGAATTTTTGGAAAAACAATATTATGCGATTTGTTGTCAAAATCAACCTGTCTGAATCACATAGCTAATAATAATAAATAACTGCAATGTTATGTCCCATATTTTTTGCATCACCTAGCAACAAAAAAGTTCCAAAAAGTTTTATTTTTAGAAGTGTGCTAGAATTGTTTTCCCAATCTATATATTTTCATGCTGTCTCACTGACAGGTTCCCATGAGCAAGTGAGAAAGCTCCTCTGCTTAAAGTGCAGTGATCTATAGTGGTTGCTGCTCTCTGTTGCAATACATATTGAGGTATAGCTCATCTTGATGGCAAAGTATTGGCCTCGGGGTCAGTACTGTCATCCCAGTGTCTGTACAGCTATAACTGAATTGACCTCGTTTAGTTTATGATCCTTTTATCTGCTGTTTAATCTGCAGTTTACATGGCCCATAGATTCAAAATATTGTGTCCCTGTGTCCAGTAGGGTTATGATTAAAGATAATGCTCATGATACAAGAATAGAGTAGACCATCTGTAGGTAACAAACCCAACATTATCACCATAAGAGTTACGCTGCAAAAGGCATTGCCTCTGGAGAATGTCCTGATCTGCAGGCCAAGAGGTGGGAAGGGCTTGGCCCCTGTGGAACAGACTGGCTTCATCTCTGTTGCATAACATCCTCTGCTTGGATCCCAAGACAGTGCTATTTTTCTTTCTTTGCATGATTCACAAAACGTGCTGCAGTTCACCCAAGTCATAGCACGATGCAGAGGGCTTTGTGTTGTATTTCTAAGGCATTGCATGATGGCAGTGCCTGAAGGTAGGAAACCTGCCCAGGGGTTTTGTAACACTGCTGGGGGAGTGTTACAGTGCACAGGGAACAATCTTGTCTCTGCTCTCTGTATGGAATAGCCTCTGTGGTAAATCTTGTTCAAAAATTCCCCAGCTTCTGTGTCAGAAGAACCTATCTGTCTCACCCTGAAAGGGGGGCCAGGACCTAAGAGATAGGTGGAGAACCTTAGCAAATCACACATCTGGAACAAGCAGGGGAGCAAAGATATTAAAGTACTGGTACACATGGGATTATTTTAACTGCAGCTTCATTGGTTAGACTGACTTCTTAAAAAATGCATTTCAAATGCATTGTTTTGGCTTTGGTATCAGTTGAAGTTATATTTATATATGTGTGTTTTTAGGTTTTTTGTATGAAGACATGTTTAAGGATTTCTTGGTTTTAAACTATAAAGATCTAATATGCAGAATGTTCCAGGAATCAAAGTTCAGTATAGAAAACTGAAGAGTCTTTCAGAATTTCCTTTGCAGGTGTGAATATTCACAATAAAACTTTCAGTCTTTCTTTCTGCTTGATTGTTTTACTCTGGTGAAATACTTTCATCCAGTCAACAACAATCTGAGACTTGAGAGTAAAGATCTCTTTTACCTAAACTCTTCTCTGAGACTTGTCCTGTTCTCATGACACTTCTGTTGAAGTCCTAGAGGATAGCTTGACTTGTGCTCTTATTAATGATTGCCAGACACAGGAAGAGTCAAATTGTCTTAAAAGATACCAGAATATAGAAGCAGTTGGGAGAAAGGTGTTAATCCTCTTTCTCCCCCCTCATCTCCATCAACCAGTGCAAAGCATGCTTTTGTTTTATATAACATGGCCATGCCTGTGCATTCCTCTGCATCCCTCTGCATCCTTTCATGATCCTTATCATTATTCTCTTTTCCTTTAGTTAGAAAAGGTCTGGCAACCTCCCCTTTGCCCTGAAAATTCTGAATTATAATCAAATTTAAAGTGCAATTGTTAATTATGTGCATTTGAATAAGGCAGTTTTTTTCAGTGTATTAATTTTCTTTATAAGAGACTTACTAAATATTTTATATTTATTATTTCTGTGCTTTCATCTAATTGCAGAATTACAGGAACTTCCGAAAACAATGGTAATGATAATGAGATCAGAAGAAATTATGAACAGTGACATTTTCACGCAGAGATATAATGAAATGTTTAGTGAAAACCATTGGAATTTCAGGAAATGGAGAGAGCATAGGAACACAGAACTCACAGCCCTTTTTCTCCAGGCAAGCCACCCTCCCTTAACAGTAGTTTTTAAATGAAGAGTAAAGAGCTCTCCAAATGATACATTGGTTTGAAAGAGCATTATTCAACCTGCTTTGTGCAAAGGATTGGACTAGATGACCTCTAGAGGTCTCTTCCAACCTGAACTTTTTCTATGGTTCTATTGAAATGCTAACTCCACACATGGAAAATTTGGATTCTTTAGAAAGTGTTTTTGCCAGCATTTCCTTTTGAGGCTGGTTTCTACAGCTTTGTTTAGCTTTGATAGCACCTTTCATAGACGTTTTTATAATTAAAACTCATGTGCTATTGTCTAATACCCACCTTAATTTGTGTAGTGCTAAATAAGCCATGAGAAATTTGTGTTTATAAATTCCAGTTTATCAAGCCCTCTTCCAGTTTTTCAGTGTTCAAGAGTGTCCTATGTGTAATGACTTAAATTCACAGCTGCCTTTCCTACTTAAAAAAGTGTCTGACACCAAGTTATTCTGTGAGAGCTTTGCTTCTCTGTCAGGTAAAATGGAGTGTGGGGTGTAAATACCTTTCCCAGTAATTTTGTAGAGAACCCACTCAGCCTTCAGAAAGCCTTCAGAAACAGATAGTCCTTATAGCCCACTTGGATGGTATAATATTTAAATAGTAAATGTTGGACCTCGAAACACAGGGTTTTCATCAGGAAACTAAGAAAAAAAGAGTTGCTCACAATTCTTGGTGCTATTTGATGATCTGTAGTAGCATCAAAGAGCTATTGAGAATGTATAGTGTGCTTGGTGAAGCAGCACTGTGATTGTAGCAAAAGATTTGTCTTCTGCTTTTGATTATGGTCACATATTTCCATACACTACAGTTCATTTCCTATTTGCTGATTCTTGATTATTTAGATAGGAAATTACCAGCAGTTCTTGGAATTTTCATTTTAACATTAGTTTTATTTTTATATAAGTCTGATAAAAAGACTTTTGGATTTGGTAATATTTAGGCAATAGTAATAAGGTGAGAACTTTGGTGCTTAGATAAATAAATGCAACTTTTCATCAAGTTTGAGAGACTTAGCCCATAGTTTTTGTGACTTGATCTTACTAAAACTGTATTGATTTATACTAGGTAAAAGTTCAACCTGGGAATCTCTGAGTTTCAATATAATTCTTCATGTGCATGTTCATTCATGCATAGCAGAATAACTGTTGGTTGGAATTTAGAAGATTTACATGAAATGGCCACTGTTTGTTTTATGACTGGGTACAAAATTGTAGCATCAGGAATCATAGAGGGATTTGGAAGGGACCTCTGGAGGTGACCTAGTTCCACACCTTGCCCAAAGCAAGGTCAGCTAAAGGAGGTTGCTGGAAGCCAGTTGGGTTTTGGATGTCTCCAAGGATGGAGGCTCTGCAGCCTCTCTGGCTGTGTCACTGGGGAGTGCAGACCTGGACACAGCATTCCAGGTGTTTGTCACCACTACTGAGTAGAGAGGGATGATCCTGAGGAGAGCTTCATGTATTTCAGCTGTTCTCATACAGAGCAATTCCTGCTTCTGGTCTTCTTGGCTCGTCCTTCCTAAAACACCTGTATCCATCCTTTGCCTGATTGCTGCAGCCAGGTGTCTCCTGTCACTCAGTACTCAATACTGCACAAATGAATTTTGACCCACAGGATCTATGCACTCCTCAGCTCCTTCCATCTTAGTCTCAGAATTGAGGAGAGAGCCACCTGGGCCCATTTCTCTCTTTCTTTTTTTTTTTTAAAATAATTTATTTAGTTTAGTACAAATATTTAATAAAAATCACTTTTTAAGTATGATGCCAGCTTTTATTTCCACCTGACAAGTAAGTAACTGCTGTAAGCATGCTATAAATGTGTGTTATAAATTCTCATGTAAAACTAATGTGTATTTTGAGATCTATGCAGTAAAAGAAAAGTTAGGGGGGCTTTTGTTGTGCTTTTAAAATTTTTATAGTAGGACTTTTCTTCACAGAGAGAAAATTTTTTTTTTGTGAGGGTGGAATATTTCAAGAAATAATTGTTCTCTCCTGATCAAAACTTTCTAATGAATCTTTAATCAATTTCCTTGTTAGAGCAGCTTTATATGCAGTGGATTCTAATGAAGGTAAACACTGCTTTAGAACAAGCATCCAAGAACTTCAGCTGAGAAGCAAAGTATTAGCATAAAAATTCTGGAGGAGGGTTGTATATGATGCACATAGTGCCCTGCTGTTTCAAAGAACATTTTAATTTCTGTGTGGATGTATGTGCACAAAGCGAATGGACAAACCCATGGCTTGTCTCTATTTGATTATGAAGTAGAAAGATGCTGTGGTATAGAGGTGGGGAGAGCAGTGATGCACCAGCAAACTGATGTTTTCTTCCAGGTTAGAACATACAGCAGGTTACTGGGTTGGTTTTGGGTTTTTTTTTTTTTGTGTTGTTTTTTTTTTCTTTTTTCTTTTTTTTTTTTTCTTTTTTTTTTTTGTATTGCCTTCTGCCACTACTTTAGGTGGAGATGCTTGGATTTAGAAAGGTGTGGAGGTTTGTCCTTTTTTAAAAGTCATACATTCATGTATGTAATAATGCTGTGGCCTGACTGAAGACTGATTCTGAAGGACAGCTGCTTTTCTGGTGAAAGATCCTGTATCACAGGCATGTGATACTGATGGCTGGTCATGGTCTCCAGCATGTTCATAATTCAGTGGCACTGGGATCTCAAATTCTAAGGTACTCAGTATGTGCACATAGGGTCTTGTTAGAATTCTGCTGTACACAAACCATGCCGGGCTCTCTTTCACTTTCTTTGAATTGTACTGAGTCCTTAGATAAGTTGGGGAGTCAGGAAATACTGATGCTGTATGCCCATATAGCTGAGAAAGTAAAGTAAAGATGGGGTTTGGAGAACTCCTTGAGAAAACAGGTCAGTAGCTGCTTTAAAAGTGAGTATAATCCTTTGGCTGAAAAGGAAGTGTTAGAGGCAAGATTGATCTTTGTCATGATTGTATTTTGTTGCTTCTCTCTTTTCTCAACTTACTGTGTTTTTCCCTCTCATATTAAACAGTGACATTTTAGTGGAGGCTTAGGAAAAGATTCTTGTCCTGCGGGTCTTAGATTGTCTTACTCCTTAATAATAATTTTGGAAGTTGCATGTTTTCATTCTTTTGAATTAAGGTGTAGGCTTGAAAGGAACAAAGAATGCCATTAGAAGTGTGTGTGTGTGTGTGTATATATATATATATATGTATATGTATATACATAAAGGAGTACATGGAAATGAAAACAGAAATACATGAAAGCATGCTATCTATTTGCTTCTCTCTGTCTGTGACTACTGTCAGGAGAGATTCCATTGCTGGTAGTGTTGTTTACAGCTGGAATCTTCTAGAAAACTTTGATTAATGGGGCACTAATAGAATTTTCCTTAAGCCACAGCATGTACTGAGTGAAGATATAAAAGATGTCAATCCTGTGTGCCCTAGGAGCAGTTAGTACAGTTCCAAGGCAGAACTCATTTGTGCTGTCAACTTAGTGGCTATTTTCTCCCTTACAGATAGGGCTGCTTCCTTGTAACTAGTTGAGAAAGAGAACATTTGGTAGCATTTGGAAACTCTGCTGTAATCTTTTTCTTTAAAGTGGCTTCACAGAATTTGTGAGGTCGATGCTGAGATGAAATGTGTATTCCTAATACTTCTTTAAAGTAATGATACTATAGGATTAAGGAGTCTGATTTTGGGGTGAGGTTCTCCAATGCCAAGGAAATTAATGCCAAGGAAATTCAGTGTAGGAACAAAAGGAGCCTTAGATTTGTTTCTGTAGTAAGTTCTACTGGCTGGAAGAAGAAGAGGTTGATGAGAGAAGAGGTGGCATTTTCTTTCAAAATGCTGTTTCTGTTCTAAAAACTCGAGAAGTGGAATATATTAACTATCAAGGTTCTGACTGAAATATATTTAATTTTCTTCTTAATAGCTGGAACTGTGTTGTGTTTTGAATTCAGCATGAGAATAATGTTGATAGCACCCTGAAATTTTGGTTGTTGCTAAGTCATTAAAATAAAAGAGTTTTTCAGTTTCCCATGCTCTGCCAATGAGGAGCTGCACAAGAAGCCAGGAGAGAGCATGGCCAGGACAGCTGACCTGAAGGCCAGAGATATTCCATACCATATGACAAAATGCCCAGTATATAAACTGGGAGAGTTATCTGGAAGGGCTGACTGATGATTGGGAACAGGCAGGGCCTTGGTCAGCAGGTAGTGAGCAACTGTGTTGTACATCACTTGCTTTTCTTGGGTTTTATTCTTCTCTCTGTCTCCTTTTCATTGCAGCTACTGTTGTTGTTGTTCTAATAATAATGGTGGTGATGAGAATAATAATAATAATGTTTTACTTTATTTGAATTTTTAAGCTGTTCTTATCTCAACTGATGAGCCTTCCCTTTTCTGATTCTTCTCCCCATCCCACTGGAATGATGTGGGTGGAGTGAGTGGTTGTGTTGTGCTTAGTTGCTGTCTGGGTTTAAACCATGAAAATTAGCAGAGAGATGTTTAATTAAATAAAGATTTACCATTTAATTATTTCACTTTGTGTTTCCTAATCTTGGGTTTACTCTACACCCTGCCTTTACGGTACCAAACTTTTCTTTAATACTACAATGTCATATGACAACCACTTCCATAATGGGAAGACAGCAAAGCTGCAAGATAAAATCTGAATGTCAAGGAGTAAGCTCATTATAGACTCCCATTTTCAACATTTTAAAAAGCCCCAGAAAAATACTGCATAAGATACTGCTTTTTTACTTTAAGTTATTTATATTTTGAGTGTGGCAAGAATCTGAAGAATCTCCCATAAGGGAGATTCAGAGCCAAGGGAAAAGCTTTACAGTGGAAATTGTTCATTGACTCTGTGACTGCAAGTGTGCAGAAAGAGTGCAGAGAGACTGCAAGAGCAGAAAGAATTAGATAACATTAATTTAAAAAAAACCACAACAAAGCCAAGGCACAGGATTGCTGTATAAACAGCTTTAACTGTATATATGTATTTCCAGTGGCTCTGAAAACAAATGGAAGATTACTGGGAAGAGATTAACTGTAACAAATGCAAGGAAATGTTTGAAGCAGTTAGAAAAGCTTTTTATAGTAGAGCAGTTAAATCTAGTTAATTGTGTTTGATTTTTGTTTTCATAATTACTTCCATTGTTTCACTGAACTGCTGAATGTCTGACATAGTTTTCTCATACCGTAATTAAAAAAAATAAATATGAAGACACTGAATACCAATGTGATTAGTGTTGTGTTACATACTTTAATATATGTGCTGCTCATACTGGTTGAGAGCTGCTTCATGCTGAGCTAAGGAGATAATCCACAACTTAAAACAAATAGACTACTCTGTTAAGTTAGTGTAGTTAATGGAAGTATTTGATTATATGGGAAGGTAAGAAAGGTCATTCTGGTCAGGTGAGAAGGTCATGAGTAAGTAATGAGTTTTCTTTGTAATGAGCACCCCAAGTTATTGTAGTTCCCACTGTGACCCCACACAGGGGTGTTGTCCAAGCTGGTGGCCCTTTGGAGCTCTGTTAGCAGCAGTCAGGGAGGAGTGAGCTGGCTCGAGGTCACAGCACAGTTTGTGGAGCTGTTTCTGTGCAGTGGGATTTATAAATCCTGCACTGGTGCGTCCTGGAAGCGTAGAGCGTCTGACACACTGGCATCAAGACATAAAATGCATATGATGTACATGCAACTAGCTTTTGTGCATGTTACTTACTGAATCAGATTTCTAAAATACTATAGTGTGATGCTCTTGGAGCACAATTGAAGCGCAAGGTAGAACAATATCCTGCAATGCATGCACTTTTTAGTATCTGTGGCACAGGCAGAAATCTAATTGTGTCTGGAGGGGTGTAGCTGAGACTGAAACTGCAAACACAAATGCTCCTTTTCATTCTGGGTCTAATTTTGGTCTCCCTTGCTTTGAGATAAACCCAATAAAGATGGATAAAGTTGCAGATGCCCAGTTAGATCTGAAAATACTAACACTGGGCAACAGGTCAGGAACAAGCACTGGTTATTTTTTGATTGGAGTATCACACCCGGATGCTGTGGTTAAATTGGCCAGTTATTCCTTCATCCTTTGTTTTGTTTCAGGTATATTTCATGCTGTGTATATCTGAGTACAGGTGATTAGTTAGCACAGCTGTTGAGGGTGAAAACTACCAGGAGAAACACTGCATGGCTTTGTGTAAATGAAGTGAACCATTTTACTGAAAAGATGAATGTGCCTAGCAATACCACATCTGAAGTGGCTTCAGTTTTAGCTTGTACCATGAAACTGCTTTCTAAAAGCTTTTAGGCAGGTGGCAGTCTGATTCAGTGGGATTGTGGCATAGCAGAGGAGACTGTAGGAGAATTCTGAAAGGTGTTTTCAGGCTCATATGGCAGAAACGTGCAACTGTGTTTTGTGCTCAGTCCTTGGTCCAGCCAGCGTTGTCAATCCCTTTCCTTCCATGGTGAATCTCAATCTGGCACCTGTTGAAAGGAAAACCAAGTCAAAAGAGCTGCAATGTCTTCTTTCAGTTTGACAGTGGGATATTAGATAACATTGTTTCTGAGTAAAGCCAATAATGAACACATGATTGAGTCCAAAGCTCTTCGTGTAAGCCAAGGATCTTCATTACCATTCATGGATGTTTTATGTAATTGTTTGTGTAAGGGTTGCACATGATGCATCGTCTGCTTTGGGTAAAAGTACTCAGCAGGTACTGTGATTTTATACACTAAAAAGGAATATTTAAGACCCAAGGGAAGCTATTCACAACTTCAGGGAGGTGGGGAGGTAGTAGAAGCATAATTTGAAGTAGTTTATGGCTCTTTTAAAGCACTGTTAAAAGAAGTATCTTAACATTTCCTTGGATGATCCATCACAAGCTGACTTGTCTGTTTAGGATTTTCCCAAATGTTTTTCTAGTTAGATAAAGGATACACATGAATGTGCAAAACGATTTGGCTGTTTTGTCTGAACGATGACAATTTATAGAAAACTGAATTTGCCACATTCCTGTCTTTCCTTCACAGCTGAACTGGGAGTTCAGCGTTGTGCCTTACACCTTTTTGGTTTGTTAAAGTAGTTTACACTCACAGGGCAGAAAATCTGGATTCCATCCTCTATATCAACCTGTTCAGATACTTTACTTGAATGGATATTTAAAAGAATATATAGGAAAATTCAAATTATTTCTTAAATATGCCACCCTAGGATGAATTAATCCACTAGCAGCAATTATAACTCTAGGCTTCAGAGTCTGTATATCATTGCCCTGGAAACTTGTATCAGCATACTTGTAACAGCTTGGTTTCAGAAACATGGTGTTGACTCTTATTTTTTTACCTGTAATTTTTACAGGTGTCTTTGATAGCAGCAGTATCCAGCCAGTGCATGTTTCAGTGCAAGATAAGGCTGTTTGCCAATGACTCTGCTTGCGAGTTTATATTTTCAGAGGTTTATTTTTCAATGCACAGACTGATGTCAGTGGTGCATACCAGTACATTTAAGAGGGAAAAAAAAGAATTCTTACTTAAAATAAGAGATTCTGTGCATTTGATAATATACATGCTTGTAAACACAGAAGTCTGAGAAATTATCAGTGTTTTTCAAGTAGGCATGTAGAGGACTCTTCAGAGAAGGTGTGCAAGCTATGTGCTATAAGGAAAGGAAATGAAATGTAATCATTATCCAAATACAGTGAATAAAAATAAGAGTTCTCCACAATTTATCTACCAAATGTGTGTCTCTGTCTAACACAGAGTAACTCTAATACCACAGCTGTAATATTAAGTCTGCCCACATATTTTGTGCAAAATCTCTGTGGTGAGGCATTCATTGCCTTGAAAAGCTGACACAATGGAATGCTTTTTGTGCTGGCTCTGGACAAATTATAGTCCATTTTATCAGTTCCAAGGTCAAAGTACTATCACAGCTCTTAAACTGTAGTGTAGTAAACTGGGCTCTATTGAATGTTCAAGGAACAGCTGTAAGCCTGCCTGATTACTACAGCCAGGTATCTCCAGCAGAGAGATATTTTTTTTTTGTCTGAACCTATTTCTCTTGTCTACATTCTCATTTTTGCTGTAATTTAATTTCAGAATTGATTTTTCCTGCAATGTATATGGAGTTGTGGAGCTATGACACTCTCAAGACACGCTGCAACCATTGTTAACATGTCACTGTAGAAATGCTTTCACTGCTTGTTTCAGCTCTAGTGCTGGTTTAAGCATAAGTCAAAGGGCACTGTTATTAAACACCTTGTACTACCAGGGTCTGTATTTCTTTACCTATCATTCTTGTAGACCATTTCTGTTCTTAGAATTGAAAAACTTAAGCTCTTTCACATAAAACCTGAAGTATATTTGCATGGACTTAATACTTCTCTTTCCTTTTCCAACTTGTCCACTACTAGCCTTTCTTTCCCTTTCAAAAAAAAAACCCCTGCTATCAGTATGAAATATTATTTTTATGCTCTGCATGCCTGCGCTGGTGTGGGAATATTCATTTTCCTGTGAATAAAAATAATCCTATACTTTTTTCTTGGTCCCTCTGAAATGCAGAGCAATTACTCCAAATTAGGATCAGAATTTTTTTTTTTTGCTAATAAAAACTGTGTTATTCAGCAGAATCCATTTTTCTCATGGCATACAGTCTATATCTTCTGATATCCCCAGTGTGAATGTTTCCTTGTCCATTTTGCACTTTCTCTTCTTCCTTTTTGCACAGCAGTTCATCAGCACTGCTTTTTGGTGTG
Source organism: Cinclus cinclus (assembly GCF_963662255.1). NCBI lineage: Eukaryota > Metazoa > Chordata > Aves > Passeriformes > Cinclidae > Cinclus > Cinclus cinclus. The sequence goes on along the minus strand of NC_085049.1, from coordinate 56,067,678 downwards.
CAAAGTGGGTAATTTCAGTAACATTCCTCTACCCCCAGACTTCAGCTTTCCTTTCTTTGGTTCACTCTGTTGAGTTTGTGACCAGCTGCAGACAGATCACTGATTCTGTGGTGTGACTTCTGTTCTTTGGGAGCAGGTGAAGGAGTGGGGGTGGCATTCTTTTATCTACCCCAGCACACATGGGCATCAAAGATACCAGAGTTCCTGTAGAGTAAAATGAGGACAAAACCACAAAGTTGGCATCTCTTGGTAAGATGGAGCTTAATGTGTATTTAGGTGGTATGATGTGCTTTATTAACTTGGTGTCTTAATTTGACTTCTAAAACTTGCTTTGTTATCAAGTAGTTGTGGATAATTTTGAAATGGGTGCCACCTTGCAATTGCCCTTTTTTTCTCTCCTTTTGTTCTTTAAACTCTTTTGGAACACTGGAATAGTCTGTAACTTTCTGTAGAGAGATAAGCTGTTGAAATATTTTTTTCCTTTCCTTTTCAGGGAGTAATATGTGGGAGGCTGTGGACTATTTGCTTCCAACATAGGAACAGCATTGGGTTGGGATTCTGCACTCCTGAGAGAATGCTGGGAATCTGCAGAGGGCGACGGAAATTCCTGGCTGCCTCTCTGACCATCCTTTTTGTCCCAGCCATTACGTGGATTTATCTGTTTTCTGGGAGTTTCGAAGGTAGGAAAGGGAATAATGGCTGAGGGAGGGTGGTGTGGTATTGAATGATTTATAGCTGGGTAGACAAATGTAGATCAGTCATCATTGATTTTATTTAAATAACTCCCATTTGGCTTGTATATGAAATAGTTCCCAAGGTGCAGATTTCAACAAAGGGCCTTCCTTACCATGTTCTCACTATTGAGGATGATGAGTTAATTACTGGCCACAATTACTTCATTTTTCCACTTATCTCTGAGCTTTGAAAAAGTCAACAACTCCCTCCACCACCCTTTGCCCAGTTTACTATTTTTTTCTCTGTATTTTCTGATTTTTAGAAGTTGGTCTATCCTATGCCCTGTAAGATTTTTAACATCTCATTTCAGATATGCTGAACACAGGAATATTAATGAATATCTATGTGAGGCTTCTTTACATAAAAATAGTTTGGGTCCACATCCACCTCCTGTCAGTGGATTCCAACTAAGATTATTGTCTTCATTGGAATATCTTTCTGTGCCCTTATTTTTTTAAGTGGAAATCCTCCAGTTTGTAGGTTCATTAACTTGCAGCTATATACTGAGTACTTTTTATAACAAGACTTGGAATAGTCACTGCTTTGTCTTTTTAAGTTGCCTGTCTGGTGAAGTTTTTTTCCTGGCCTTACAGACCTTCAGCAGTAATAATTCAGTTCGATGAGGTTCAGAGATTCTGGCTCTCCTGTTTTTTGCTACTCTGTAGCTTTGTTTTGTTTATTGTGGAGGTGAAACATTTTTTGTTGGGCAATAGGTATGTTATTTTGGCAAGAGCAAAAAAAAGTAATTCACCCTTTGTAGTTACCTTAGCATGGTGAAAGGTGTTCCAACCTTGTAAAAACTGTTCAGTCACTAGTTTACAGTCTGATAATTTTAAAAAGGCATTGTTTAAAATGTCAAGCTTCTTTCATGTATCCTTGGCTGACAAATCTGTGCTGTGTTTGGAAACAAAAGGGGTTTCCATGTTAAATTACAGGTAAGAGCATGTAAAGATTTTCAGTGTGTGTTGCATATGATTCTGAATTAGTTATATGCCATGTACAAATATTTGTTTATGCAAATTTATTCTAGTATTTAAAATTCTACCTTACTGTGCAGTAACTCCATGATCTTATTCCAGAATAAAACACTTGTGGGATTCATGTTAAATTGGAAATACAGGGGGTGCTAGCTGCATACTTAAAAATAATGATCTGGCAAGCAGAACAGTACTGATTTTGTTTGATTTTTAAAAGCTGAGTAAATGCAGACATCACCCTTTTGCTTTTTGAAGAATATTATGCTGCTTTGTCTTAATGACTATTTTAATTGCGTCCACAGTTGATAAGGCCATGGTGTTTTAAATTCCTTTGTGGGTAGAATCCTTTGTTTTTACAGAGAACTCAATACAAATCTTGAAATTTGCTGCTACAGGGTATTTGAAGTGACTTAAAGCTCTCACTGTGAATTAATCTTAAGAGCAAACTAGGGAACAAAGCCTATTACAAAGCCTTGCCCTGGAAAAGGACTAGAAATTATATACAGTTAATAACTCTTCCCATTATTTTTCTGTAGCTGGTTTTTTTTTTTTTTCGTAATTTTGGATGGGAATTATTTAATCTTTCTTGGTTAAAAACTAAGGTTGGCTAGATATTTATTAAACCAAATAATAGCTAGCATTTTCCTTAACTTGTAGGTATTATGAGCAAAAAGTAAATGCCATTTTGTTATTTACATGACTTTTTTTTTTCCCCTCCACTGTGGTTCCCATGATTTGCTCATGTTTGAGCTCTCTGTGGAGGTTGTAGTGAGGTAGGGGTGACTTTCTTCTCCCAAACAAGCACTAGAACAAGAGGACATAGCCTCAAGTTGCACCACAGTATGTTTAGATTGAATATTGGGAAAAATTTCTTCATGAAAAGGGTTGACAATCGTTGGAACAGACTGCCCAGGAAAGTGGTTGTGTGACCATCCCTGGAGATGTTTAAAAGATGTGTATGTGTGGCACATAGGGACATGGTTTAGTGGTGGACATGGCAGTACTGGGCTAATGGATGCACTGAATGATCTTAAAGGTCTTTTCTGACATAAACAATTGTATCATTCTGTGATTCTCTGAGTACAAATTGTCTCACAACAGCATTGTGCCTTGGTTTGAAACCATCAGGAATGCAGAGTCCTCCCTGCCTTCTGGCACTTGTTTCTTTTGTTAATCACAGGGCTAGAAGTTTTCTTCTCAATACATCTGGTTTTAGATTTGAGTTACTGGTTCTTGTTAGACTTTTCTCCACCAAATTAAAGGAATCATCAATACCTGGTATCTTCATAGACTCATTTAATTATTCAGTGTGGAAGGGACCTCAGGAGTTCTCTCATTAATCTCCTGCTCAAATCAGTATGGGTTTTGGAATCAGACAAGATTTTTTTAGGCCTTTATTCAACAGCATCTTGAAAACCTCCAAGGACAGAGAATACATGAGCTTCCAGACACCATGAATGAGTATCATCTCTCTTTGAGCTCAACATTCTGGGTGGTTTTTCACACGTCTAGTAGTCTGCCCATATACACAGTAAAATCCCAGCTTGGATACAGGGATACTGTGCTTAAATTCAAGGGACAGTTTATCAACTGGTCTTGTATTCATAGTCATTTCATCACAGAAAGCAGTCAGGTTGGTCAAGCATGGATTTACCTTTGGTGAATCCAGTTGCCCTGCCAGGCCTGGGAAAATACCTGTTTGAAGATACCTGCATAAAGTAGTAAAATCTCTGTGGTCTTCTACCCACTAAGTAAAAACGTGACCTAGCTGAGTTGTCAGAGCAGTATTTTTTGTGGGGATTTTTTAATTCTTCTGCAGTTTTTTTTCTTTCTATGTTTCAGGGCTCTAGACTCAAATCTCTGCTATGACATCTGTAATGCTGTCTGCCTCATATATTCTTAATGTAATTAGGAATTACATTACTCATCCATGTGTTTATATCTAAGATGTTACTCATTTACCATAGCATGGGTGTGGGATCACATTAGAAACCCTTTAAAAGATTTGTTAGTGACTCTGTAATACAAAATATGCTGTACTGCAATCTGTTCCTATGTCCTACTTTTTAAATAGTTTCAAATTCCTTAAGAGACAGAATTTTGTTTTATTTTGGATTTGGTTTTCTTGTCAGAAAGTACATGACACCCTGCTACTTCACAGTTGTCACTCAGACACTTCCAGTAAGACCCTTCCCTTAGAATATTCATTGGAGATGGTGTTACCCAAGCTGTGACAGCAGAAGCTACTAAAAGCCTCGTTAATCATGTATAAATGTCTATTAAGGTTATGAAGCAGAATATTAAAGCTGATACTGAATATTGTATGGCCTTTGAATGTACCTGGTTACTGTTGTTTTTAATAATGCACAAGGACAGCATAATTTCAGTTATCTGTTACTTTGAATGAAAAAGCTAATTGTTCCAACATTCTTAGATTGTATTCAAAAGATCAAGTAATAGAGTAGGAAGGGTGGAATGCATTTAAAACAGGAAAGAGGAAATAATCAAATAATACATGATGAATTTTCATTAGAAAGACAATAGCAGTTTCACTAACTAGTGGTAGCTCCGTAAATAGCTTTATTTTCCAAGCTATATGCAGCAGTTTTCTATCCCCCTTACCATGAAGGTCATGTAAAATGGGGATTTGGAACTAATTTGACCATGCTTTCTAGATTACTGAGTCCTCTAAAAGAAAAAAAAAAAAAAAGAAAGGAAAAAGAAGTGCACTGTGGCTGTGTCACCTCATTAGATTTATGGTCACCTCCGTTTTGACAGGATGGAAATGCACTGGATTTACCAGTCCCTGTGTGGTGGATCCACTTGAGGCTGAAAGCCTGAAGGATGTGTACAGGGCTCCTGTGTAGAACACATTTCCCAGGAAAGGAGAGCCACTAATGTAACCTTAAGATGAAAAATTGAAAAGTTGTGTGAGGTCCTGCAGGCAGTCTGTGAGAGAGTAGTTGACTTTGGTTTCTTTTAACTGCTTGGGTAGCATTTTAAAAAAACAGAGCCTACCTTCTTGCCTGGGACTTGCATTCCTTGATTGTCCTCATTTCACTCCAGTGTTGGGCAGCTACCATTCCCTGAAAATTCATTGCAGTCAAAGTCATCTGTAGACACATGATTGAAGCCAGAGTTGGGCAAACACCTCATAAAATACAATGAAATAAATTGAAGGAAGGCTGCAAATATTCATCTTAGTATTTAAATGGATTCACTTTGATGCTGTTCACACTCTTTTTGTGTATGTTTCCATAAATACTCTAGTGAATATGTTAATCGAGAAGACTGTCTATGGGAACAATGAATACCCAGTTTTAATATTCATGGGAAGTAGATTTTGAAATCATAGTTGTGAATACTTGAATCAAAAAACTGATTCTGGGGGTTCAGCTTTTTCCAGTTAAGAGCCAAAAATTTGTCACATGATCTATGTGCATGATGAAAACTGCCCAAACTTTTAATGCTTGCATTAAGTTGCTCATAGAATGAGGCAAACAAATAATTAATTACTAAAGTGTCTATCAGACACTTGCAACTGATGAACAAACATCAGAAAATAATTCCTTCACAGACAATGTAATCAAAAAGACACAAAACATAAAATTGCTTTTTTTATTACATTTCCTTCAGTATGCCTGAATTTTATCTGGTATGTCTCTCAACAGGATTAAACACAAAAATTCAATCCAGTGTGCATTTAAAATAGAAGCTTCCACCTTTGTATTGATCCTGTCTTTTTAATAGAGTTCTGAGAAAATAAGTCCTGAAAGGATTCCTCTGCATATGTAAGGGTGCTACTGTGATGAGTGCCTGAACAGGTTTACAGGAGGTGTGTTTAGTGAATATTGGTTATCCTTAATTCAAAAGCCACCCCTTCATTTCCATTTTGGAGTAAATGCTGGCTTACTCCTCTTGTGACATTTATTTCAGGTGATAGAGAAGTGCCACTTAAGCACCTCTGTCTCTGCTGCAATCACTATACCTTCTTAAATACGTTTGGGGATCCTACAAGAGTAACATCAGTTATGAGAGCAAACACCTCATGCTTATGAGAAGTTTTGTTGCTCCTGCAAAACTTGTCCTTCTATGAAACCCAGGCGATTTGGTGATACAGAAGGCTGATAAAGGACTAGAAGGTCCATGCTGTGAAAGCTGAGTCTTTTTCTCTGCTCATCATTAACTTACAAGTCAGTGATCCCACATTTATTTTTTTCTTTTACAAACTTGAGAAGCCTTATATGTCCATCATCTAAGAAAATAAAATTGTGAATATTGAAAAAAGTGAATATTGAAAGTTTTACTCCCCCACTTTATAAATAAACCTGCTTGTGTGCAGTGACAGGAAATTTGAAGTAGTTTCTCTCCCAAAACAAGAATGTCCTTATGCCAAGAATGTCAGCCAAAATGTACCTTGGTCATGAGAAGCTTTTGGAGGTCAAATTGTAGAGTTAGCAAGGAACATGGATTTTTTTCCCCCCTCTCTCAACCACTTTTTCAGTTAAACTTAGAATTCTCCAAATCAGTTTTGTCCCTAGCTAGTAATGTCCACTCCTGCTCAGCCCCTTAAAGGTTGAAGTCAGTGATGTTTTTTCTTTGTCTTGCCAGGAGTTCACATGTTTAAACCAGTACCCTGTCATCAAGGAGAAGCCTTGAATCTTGCAATGGCCACGTCTTTTGTCAGTGTGCTGTGCCAAAGGAAAGCAAGTGTGCATTGCTTTTTGGAATTCCAGCACACAGGGCACACATTTTCTTTTGATGCCCATATTTCTATGTACAAGCTTTCAGAAAAGCAAAGTAAGCTGTAGGCTTACCTTCTTTCTTCTCTGTATAGTCTTGTGATTGGATGGAATGTTTCTTTGCTTGTAAACACCAGCTTTCTCTTGGCTTTCTTTTTCTAGACAGCTCTTAATTTGTCATTTCTGGCAGAAACATAAAGGTCAGAATGAAAAAGAATTCTTTGACAGGAGTGAGGGGCCAGCTTCTTTGGAACAACAGCTAAATGCATATAATTGGTGGGTTTTCTCAAGGGTTTTGTTTCAGCTTTGTCTTTGTCCTTTTTGAACAAACTTTTGGGATAATTGCCATTTATAAACGTTGCATTACAAAAAAAAATGAGCAAATTTCTCCCAAGAAGGGACATCTGGATGCCCAAATTCTGTTAGGGCTGTGTGGAATGCTCAGCAGTAGGGCTGCTTTTTTCTCTTTATTCCTCCTCTGTTTCAAAGATGGGTACTTACTAACTTCATCATCAAAATATGGTTTTTTAGTATAAAAACAGAAAAGCAAGGTGAGTTTAAATGTCTTGTTAAAAATAAGCAGAAAAACAAACCCCAAGAAGCAGCACTTGGCTTTCTGAAACAAAATGTGCAGTTTTAAGTACACCAGAACTCCTTTGTGTGCTGGAACTAATATAGCCTGGCTTGCTGTGATTGATGTCATGCAGCTGATTGATGTTGAAGTTGCTTTTCCTACAATTTATATAATCTAACTCCCATATGGATCTCTTGGTATCTGAATAAATCCTGAGCTCATGCTGCAGTGTATTTCTCAATGGTAGAATGTTTGGCATCTCTCATCTTTCTCTCTCTCTCTTTTTCTCTGTGTTCCTGGCAATTGCAAAAGCTTCATTACCTCTGACTTCTTCACCTCTAACAAAATAATTTGAAATTAATCAATGAACTTTGGGGAAGAACAGGCAAGCAGGTCAACAAATGTATAAGATGAAAAAATATCTGAAATTGAGGTGCTTTAAAAGATTGAACTGAAAATTTAGTTTTTGCTTCTCAGAGCAATTAATTTGGGCTGTTTGAATTTGTGAAGTTTTTGTATTTAAAATTTGTGGGGTGTTTTTCAGATCAGGTAGAACTTGGAAATCGAAATCTGTCTTGTTATGCAGCAAATTGAATCTGAAGTGTCTTCCAGTACTTTTGAAAGTTATATTTTGAATATTTACTTAAATGTGTATAGTACCATAAGGAGCAGAGTCAAGTTAATAATAAAAAAAAAATCAGATAATTTCTTCACACATTGTGTGCGGTCATTCTTATGTTCTGCAGATTATGCTCTGGAATGTTTAGGAAAAGCAGAGTGGGAAGGCTGATGCCCTGTTATTGGGAGGATGTGTTTTAGGTATGCTTAGCTTAAGAATACCAGTATCTTCAGCACATCTCTTTTATTCCCTCTGTACCCTTTTCAAACATTCTTCAGCTACAACAGCCATTGAATTGTTCAGCTGAGTAATTATTTCCTTCCCTTGAAGTTTTACCTCTGTTGTGTTGCTTTGCATTTCTTGTTTCTAGACTTGAAAGAGACTTTTTTTTTTTATATATATCTAGATATCCTCGGACTGTTGAGTGACATGCACAGCTAACTTCAAAAATGTAGTCTGACAGCAGTCATCCTGGTTCACTCAGCTTTGTAGATAGCAACAAAAAGAGGAAAAGTTGATGACCTGGAGACTGATCTGTTTTTAGCCCGAGATTCTCTTCTCTGTGTTCAACTATTTGAATATAATTCTGTCTAACCTCTGGTATGACTGCCACATAATATAATAATATATGTGAAATAATGTATTTTTATAATATATATATTATAATTCTGTGAAATAGTCAAAGTCCAGGATGTAAACACCAAGGTTTTAATCCTGCTTTTTTTTATTAATTTTATAATTCTGTTTGTCTTTGAAATTGCTAAATGTCAGAGTTTGCAGAGATGAGGAATTAGGGGAGGAAAGCTGAAAGTAGTGAAGTTAAAATTAAAAAAAAAAAATCATAGAATCATCACATTTTCCTAAATTAAATTCACAATCCAAAGGAGACTGTGCTTCTGTTTGGTATATTTACTTAAAAAAAAATTATTACAGACCCAGTTAAAATATTTTACTGTGTAAATGAAGTGTTTCACAATGAGATACTTTTTCCAGTGAACTTGTAATAAAGTCTGTACCTATTCTAAAGAATAGGTGTATGGTTTCCTCTCTGCATACCACTTCCTGAACTTCTGAAATCACCATCAGTGATCAAAGCTTTTAAACACCTAGAGTAGCTTAGAGACTTGGAGTTAGTCATACACCAGGGTCCTGAATTGAAAACCAGAAGCGTTTATCTACAAAATACACTGGAAGTGTGATTGTAGCACGGTCAGCCCTGCTTGTGTTGGCTGTTGTTGAGCAAGCACAGCTAATGTCAGGGTAGAGATGCACCACCATGAGAAGCAGAGGAAGCCTGGGCAGTTTGTGGATTCCTACCTAGTCACTGAAGCCTGGGCCCCTGAATCTTCAAAGTGATTATTATTCTTCCTAAGCAGATTAAACCCGGCGCAGTTATGGCTGTTGGTGCTACAATAGGATCTTCATTTTGCTCTCTAGACTCGGGATTGGGGTTGTCATGGTGTAGTTTAAAATCAAAGAATGTTGCATACCATCTGTGTAATATATAGGGGATTATTTCTGGAGCTGAAATAAAGCCATAGCTAATAAGATAGTATTATTCTTATATGTTGGAAAGTACTTGAAGAAATTGCTGGAATAAGAAGTGTGAAAGCTATCTAGCAGGTTTCTTTTGTGATTAAGTAGAGTGAAAAACAATACATCAAAGTAATTGTGTTTCTCCCCAGCATTCTTCCTCTCCAGCTTTTCCTACTTTGTCATTCACCTTTCCTTATTTACATGTCTGTACTTCTCTCCTAGAGCAGTTGCGACAGTCTTTGTTTAATTTGTTTCAAAATGGACCCAACTGACCAATTTGTAGATTCTTCTCACAGTGACTGTTAACAATTAATGTCTCTTACCTCTTGTGTAGCACAGGATGTATTACATTGTAGGATTGATAGAATAATGCTGGCTGGTAGTTCCTACATCTGACACATGCATTCTAGATACACTGAAGATGTTCTTCTAGCCAGATTTCTGAACTTGATTTTAAAGCTGGAGGAGGATTCTAGCTCGTCTCTGAATAAATTGTTTTGCCTTGTTAAAAAATACATGCTTTAATCTCTGTCCAGGTATTTCTGGCTTCAAGGTAAGAAGAGAAAGACAACAAGTAGACAATGGGGAAAAAACCCCCCAAAAAGGATCATTTTAGTGGTTTCAGTTTCAAGGAAAATAAATAATCGTAATTATAAGATATTGCAGTACATAAAGTGCACTGCAAGAAATATCACCTTGAGGACTATCAATGAGAGTGCTACAGTGCTACAGCTATCACACCTTACAGTTGTTTAAAGAAAGAGATCAGTTCATAGGATAATTGCTAATCTTCCCATGGTTATCAGCATGATAGGTTGCCATCCCAGTCCAGAAAAACTAATTTCCCAAGCAGAATATTTGCTTTGGGCTCCAGGTTACTGTACCTTTTCCGTTGCAAAAAATAACCCTTCAGAAAGGATCAAATCACAGTTTCAGCTGCAGGTTAAGCATGTTTGTTAAATTTAAGAAAAAAGATGTATTTGAGCACTAATTTGGCAACTGATTATTCATTGGATCAATGTTTATAAACTTAAAATTTATCAGTATTGTATTCTGTGTTTTCCAGATAAAACATAAAGTCACTGTAGTGTATGCAAGTTACCTATAGAGCACTAAAACATGGAATATTTCTCATCCATTTCTTTCCCAACATTAAGGCATTCAGCATTCTAGAATGGTATTGAAATCATACCACCACTTTCATATTTCACAGTCAGTATGTTTCCTGCCTGTCATTAGATTTAGTTTAACCTAACTCCGTGATTTTGCTTGTTAACTTAAGCAGGAATAATATTTTTGGATGAATGAATGAATGCCATAAAAGTCTGCTTTTTATTCTCTACTAATCAAACTGTTATAATGTGTGTCTCAAGAGATCCACACTGACTTTAACAAAGGATTCTTTTGGTCTGAAATGTAATACACACAGAATGTTTTCTAGCAGTATTAACTATAATGGATTTAGCTATTTCACCTCTTGCTTCAGTGCATTACAAACCCAAAGGCTTAAAATAAAAATCTCAAAGGAGAGGTTACATTTTAGAGAAACCAAGTTTAAAAATCCATCTGCACAGCTACACGTAATTATTGGTTTCCAGGGAACTCCAGCTAACTTTCTTCAAAGCTTTGCTAATATACACAGAGGTAAGTAAGTTGGAAAATAACAATTATCTAACTTATTTGAGTTGGGTGAAGGTATTAGTTGCTTGTTCATGTACACTTGAGTGGAGATGTGATGAATTAAGTGGTCTTTCCTGTAGAATGCAAATGCAATCATTTAACCAAAGGATTGAAACCTACTATTTATCTCCTTTAAATTGCATGACTTTGTTTGCCCATGAGCTGCCTCGTAGTAACCTGATTTCATAGTGGCTGGTGGTGACTCTCAGCTTCATACTGAGTTTCTTGCTTTTAAGAGACTCGAGAGCAAAATGTACTTGTGTTATCTGTGGCCTTTTTTATCTCTCCCCAATTTTAAACACTTGCATGTGCCCCTTTTCAGCTGCCATACTTACACCTCAGCACTGTGATATTAATAGCAAAGATTAAGCAGTTTCAGCTCATCAGAGGAGAGGTATTAATCATCATCAGATCCAATGAGAAGTTTCATTTTCCGCTTTTTCTCTTTTCTCACTAAGCTCTGGTGGCTGTCACTTGCACCGATGTCTGTGGGACATTTAATAACCTGTTTCTGAAGATGCATTTCAGTGGTTTCTCTCCTTTTATTTCCTCTGTCAATCTCAGTGAATTTCATCCTTTTAGGCTTTAATTGAAGACCACTGTGAGGAGATGGAGAGAAGGAAGTTATTTCTTGAACAAAGCTACTTCAGGGACTCAGGGCTTTTTTATTGTATTGAGGAGGAAGATGGGTTAAATCAAGGTACTGAAAACTACGGGAACTGTTGTTTTGCTACCTGTTCCCCTTGAAAAATTCCATATCCTCCCTGTCCTCAGCTCCTGTTTATATGCATTTATTTGTCTGTGCCTGAAAAGTGTGGTTAGATTTGCGGTGCAATGTGGATGATGTGGAGCACACTGAATCAGGGAATGAAAAGAAGGAGTCCACATTGAAAACGTCATAAAACAGCTTCCAAAATGACATCTGTACCAATAAAACACTCATCTGGGGTATTAGACTAGTTGACATAGCAGTAGCTGTTCAAAATGTCATGTCTCTTAGACTGGCACAAACTTACTTTACAGAGAAGCTCTAAACTTAATAAAATCCTTCTCTGAGATGATGTTACTACTGTCACCTGTTAACTACGACCAGACAGTGAAGTACTGATAGGTGTTAATGTGCAATCTACATATCCCCCCCTGTTTCAGGGGTTTTATCAGTTTCTAAGTGCTTTTAAAAGCAGAAGGTCTCCATTAGAAACAGCAGGAGGTTGCAGTTTTCTAAATCAGAAAAGGGCAGGTCAGACTAAGACAAAGCAATACACAGAGCTCAAAAGAAAAATGGTTAGTCTTTTCTATGGTCTTCAGATAGATCTCATGTGTTAGCAGATTTGTTGGTTGAACAGTGAGATGCAGGTTAATTTGAACAGCACATGATGTGAAAGCACTCCAGTAACATTTTTAGCAGCTCTTGATTGTGGATGCTGCCATTCTTGCATTGCTGGTTCTCGCTGCCTGGTTTTGAGTGAATGTTTCTCCTGTTTCAAAAACAGGTCTTCTTTCAAACTTGAAGAGGCTCAGGTTGAACACCTGAGAACTTTAATCTAGAATCTCTCATTACCTTTTAAAACCTCTTAGAAATGTGGCTCCCCAGCCTGGTACTTTTGAGTACTGGGGGGATTGATTTATTCTTTCTTGTCAGGAAGACTCTGGTATAACTGCACTGCTATAGCTTCCTGAAAGGCCTCTGCCTACATTGCTCACATGGGATGACCCTTGGAACTTCAGCAGGCTTCTTAAGTTTTCAAGTCACAGAAACTTCAAATAGAAGTTTTTTGCTCTTAATAGCCACTTTTTCACCTTCGAGACTAGAGCTACAGTAGGCCAGTAAGTCTAGACATTAGCTTAGAAAATAATATTACACATTGCTATTGCTAAAGAAATGACAGAACCATTTCCACCAACAAATCTACAACAAATAGTACTGTTTTTCTTCAGTTGGGCTGGTAATTTAATTTGCAGGTTGATTCAGGGGAGACAGATATTGTCAACCCAAAGCAAAGCATAATGGTAGTACTGCAATCTATGAACATATCTGATGTGCAGAGGAGGATGAGACTTGGAATTTCCTTAATTATTTTATTAAGGGCAAGGTATTGCCCTTGCAAACAAATTGTTTGCAAAAAATGGCATATCTAAATAGACTTACGTATTTAATTGCTAAATAGTTGTTTACCTCATATCCATCAGTACATTACAACAAGTAGAAAGACCTGATATTATTTGAATCTTGTTTAGAAGTACTCCACTTCTTGCATATTGTTTGACTGCATGTAAGTAATGGAGTAATCTGAGCCATGGGTAGCAGTTGTTTTTCTGCTAATTACTGTTTGATTGCACTAAAGCAAGGTGCTTGATCTAGGAGTTGTGGTTAGAGGCAGACAAATAATGGAAGACTTCCACTGGTGGAAAAATTATCCATGGTAATTTTATGTGGTAAATCAGAAGATTTGGAAGAATCAGATTTGCAGCAAGAGTGGGAATTCTAAACAGAATTGCTGAGAGTCTGTTTTAGTGGCTGTCACAGAAAAGATGTCCTAATGGTGTGGTGAAAACTGGGAAGGTGAGAGCTTAGTTAGGAATCGAGGAGCTAATGAAATGAGAGTCAGGAAAGAATGTTGCTGTCACTTGTCATAAACAATTTTTTGGTAGAAAGCTGAATGGAATACTTGCAAGCTGACTTTTTTTTTTTTTAAATAATAATAATCCAGGCAAGAAGACAAGACAAAAGAAAAGATATGCATGCATTGCAAGTAGTGGGATGTAGTAAAAATGCGTATTCCAATGGAAAAGAGAATGTATTATCTTGAAGAGTCAGGAAGACATGGAGCTGTTACAAAAGCACCATTTGCAATATCACTAAAAGCAGCCTCACTGGGCTGCACACTAATCTTGAATTTGAGCATCATGTATATGTGAAAAGATCCGGCACGGTGAAGATAGCACGTTCCAAATTATTCATTAGGTTTGCATCTTTTGAAATTACGGGGATTTTTTTTCTATATGAAACCTATTCAGAACATAAAAGCTACTAGTCAAACTTGCAAATTGGTTATTAATATTTGGTAGTCATCAAGTGTTTATGGATTTAACTGAATCAGTGTTTTAAAGCTGTAGGAAATCATTAATATTTGTTAAGAGAGGATTTTCTGTTACAAGGAATATATATGCTGTTTATTTGGCCCTCTCAAGAGCAAATACAACATTAGATGAACAATATATTAAGAAGAAAGAGAAAATTGGTCCTTTAAGTGAGGCATTTTTGCTGGTGGCTGATGGTAGAAGGGCTATTTAAGGCTAATTTAAGTCTCTATAGTCCTCCTAGCACTTCCTATTGTTAGTCCAACTCAAGATCAGAGGCTATACATTATCACCCCTCTAGTAAGACTACTGATGGTTATGTGGTTAAGAATATTATGAAGACTAGAATAACAGAAGCACAAATGACTGCAACTTGATAAGGAGCTCATTTCTGCCTGTGTACTCTAATGAACAGTTCCAGTGTATCACAGAAAAGCTGAAGAAGTAGATATAACACTTAAGTTTTAGTTAATTATTTTCTAATAATATAAAAGGAAAAGTACATTTCTGGATTCTGAAACAGAAGAAAAGGAGCAAAGAGACAGAACTGAGAGAGTCAGTGTTGTTTCAGGATGGTTTGTTGAACGAAATAATGGCTTTGAGATTCTAGACTATGGGAAAAAAAACATTCCTGTTTATTACTGTAGATGATTTGTCTCTAATGAAAACAGCAGAATATTGTTACCAAATTGATGGCAATGCCAGCTGTGGGTACAGGAGAAAAAAAGTAAATGTGGTCTTTGCTTCTTCAGATAGCAGAAGTAGGATAAAACAGATCAAAACTTCACATAAACAACAATGCAAAGTGTTTGAATTATTCTTTCTGAGGATGTTTGTTGAGAAAGAACTGTTTCTCACTACTGTCCTAAAGCATATGGTAGAAGGTCAATCCTCTTCTCTACCTGTTTAAAGAGAGAAAGGTTGATAAATAGTGAAATTCTCAGGAAGACAAGGACTGCACATTGGTATTCACTGCTGCAATCTGACTAGACTTTTCATTGCATACAGAAGTGGATTTGATCAGAGCATAACAAGTTACAGCCTGAAATTGTAGCAATGGGAGATTTAGGTAGAGTTTGAAGAAGAGGAGAAGTAGTTCTAAACAGAAGAGAGTTTGAAGTGTCCTGACAGATTGTGAACAGGAGTCTCCCAGATTTTTTTTTTTAAACAGAGCCGTACAGCGGCAAATTAAAATCAGTGTTGGTAAATGCAATGTAAGGAACCTTGGAAAAGAGTAATCTTAATACACTGTAGTGCATTTTTAGGTGGTGGTCACTGCTCTGGAACTAAATATTGGACTTTGAATAAATATTTCTAGCAAAGGTGAATTTGATAGTAGGGGTAGGTGACATATGTATGTCATTAGCCACAGGGAAAACTGCGTAGGCCTTGCTGGTTATTAGGATGAGAAACTTAATTTTTTTTTCCCTTCCCTTTGCCAAATTGAGAGCTTTCTAAATGCACAAGACAGGGCAGAGCTTTTCACATCAGCAGACACTGTTAATACCAAGGCAAATGTGTTTTATCAGATCAATAATGCATTTAGGAATGCAGATGGGAAAAAAATACCTGTTCATCAGATCAGTGTATTTCTCACACAGTCTCTCTGTGGTATTAATGAAATTCAAAAAATCTCTCATGAGTTTTAATGCAAAACTCAAGCTGTTTAAGAAAGGGCTTATATGATATCTCAGCCTGGGACAACTGGGCCTGAGCTCAATAACTGAAAAGGTCCCTTCTAATCCTGTATAGTATCATGGCAAATATATTCCCTGTTTGCTTCATGGAGCTCTCTTGGGTTCCACTGAACAGGAAATAAATAATCTCCTTTGCTAGAGAAGGTGCATTATTTGCAGATTATGTTTTGGCTTCTTCAGGATTTTAAAACACCATTTTTAAGGATTAAAGCAGCAGCAGAGCTGATTATTTAGTGGTTATTACTTGATGAGGTAATGACACTTGGCTTATTTCCTAAGCACTTTTTGATCTACTGATGAAAAACACTCTATAGGCTAGGTAACATTATTGTTAACAATAGTGGAGTGTTGGGAACTAATTAGTCACACCAGCCTTTTTTAGGCAAAGGAAAAGAAGTGTTGATGGAGAAAAAGGAATGCTGTTAAGCTTCAGGAATGCTTCTTTTGAGTGACAGTCTCACTGTGTAACACGAGCTGCTCAAAGCACTCGGGTGCACTTGTGTGGGAAAATGGATTTCTGAATTTCAAAGTGGGTGGTTCAGGGTTTATTCTGGGGGGTGTGTGATCAGGTTTTGGTAGCTTGGGGAGCTACAGGGGTGACTTCCCTGAGAAGCTGCTAAAAGCTCCCCTGAAGTCCAGCAGAGCCAGTGGGTGAACCTGCCCTTGGCCAAGGCTGAGCCCATCAGTGACAGTGGTAGTGCCTCTGGGATAACAGAAGTAAGAAGGGAAAAAAGCCCCAAACTGCAACAGAAGGAGCAGCTGGAGAGAGGACAGAGAATATGTGAGAGGAAGACAGATGAGGAGCAGAATGAAACCCCCCACAACCCCAGAGGAAATCATTAGCAACATGCTACACTATGTATTATTTATAATATATTCTGTATGTAGCTTTTGAGAAAGCTTGATGTTGATGAAATCTGGTTCATGAAATCAAATTTTGAGACTAGATAAGCACAAATGAGATATTTGTTCACCATGTAAACCTTCAGTAACCTTCAAGATCTAAATGAGTCCATGGGAATCTTTTATTACAGTTTTTTTTGTGAATATGACAAATTACATCATTTTTATAAAATAAATATGACTGTCAAAAGGTTAAATGAAATAACTCTTTGAGAGTTTGAGTGCCCAGAGGGAAGGCATCCAGCCTCTTGGATTGAATAGTCTTACATTCTAATAAACATGAGACTGTCCTCAAAAAACCAAAACAAGCAGTTTCTCTGCCATTAACCACATGAAATGAAATAGCTTCCTCTTTTTTTCTGCATTACATCTTACATAAGTGGAAATTGTCTAGAAACTCATGGAAGGAACGCCAGTTTAAAGAAATCTATTCTGTAGTCTGAATGTTGACTAGAGGAAGATAGAGAGAGAGAGAGAGAGAAGAGAGAGAGAGGGAGAGAGAGAGAGAGAAAGGGGGAGAGACAGAGAAAGGGAGAGAGGGAGAGACAGAGAAAGGGAGAGAGACAGAAAGGGAGAGAGAGAGAGAGAGAAAGGGAGAGAGAGAGAGAAAGGGAGAGAGAGAGAGGGGGAGGGAGGGAGAGAGGGAGAGAGAGAGAGGAAGGGAGGGGGAGAGAGAGAGAAGGAGAGAGAGAGAGGGAGAGAGAGAGAGGGAGAGGGAGAGGGAGAGAGGGAGAGGGAGAGAGGGAGAGAGAGAAAGGGGGAGAGGGAGAGAGAAAGAGGGAGAGAGAGAAAGAGAGAAAGAGGGGGAGAGGGAGAGAGAAAGAGGGAGAGAGAGAAAGAGAGAAAGAGGGAGAGAGAGAAAGAGAGAAAGAGGGAGAGAGAGAAAGAGGGAGAGGGAGAGAGAGAAAGAGGGAGAGAGAGAAAGAGGGAGAGGGAGAGAGAGAAAGAGGGAGAGAGAAAGAGGGAGAGGGAGAGAGGGAGAGAGAAAGAGGGAGAGAGAGAGAGAGGGAGAGAGAAAGAGGGAGAGAGAGAGAGAGGGGGAGAGGGAGAGGGGGAGAGAGGGAGAGAGAAAGAGGGAGGGAGAGAGAAAGAGGGAGAGAGGGAGAGAGAAAGAGGGAGAGAGAAAGAGGGAGAGAGAAAGAGGGAGAGAGGGAGAGAGAAAGAGGGAGAGCGAAAGAGAGAGAGAAAGAGAGAGAATAATAAGTGAGTACGAAAGAGTGGGAGAGAAAGAAAGAGGTAATGCATCAAGACTGTTTACAGAAAAAGCAGAGTAAATTGAACACCTTTACTGTTGTTTTCCAGTTATGTAGTGGAATAGCTCTGTTTCTTTCAAGTTTCTTCCTTGTGAATGGGGAAATATTTCCTGGTTTCATATTTTTATGGAACTACAGCTGTGTTGTTGTGGTGCATTCATCTTCACTGACTGCCAGGTGTCCAACAATGTCACTCTCATCCTCCTCCTCCGGGGAAAGAATACGTAACAGAAGGCTCATGAGTCACCCCACTACCAAAATCTTGTCATGCAACCCCAATAGAGTGGCAGACCTCCTATCTATTCATGCTTTTCATAGAGTTATGCCTAATGTCTGCAGTCCCTTTTCTCTGCTGCCAATTCCTTGCTGAAGGCTTTATTGTGATACTGTACATATGTTTGGATTCACAGTAGGCTGTGACAAGAACAGTTCATCAAGGGAGAAGACACTGAAGTGCTCAGTTGCTCTTTTGAAGTTACTAGTTGCCCTTTTTTCCACTCCGCTGTTTTCCAAAGAACACACTGAGTTCTGACTACCTCAGTTTCGTGGACAAAATTGAAGGCAATTTCCCAGTGCCTTATTTACTGATAGTTCTTAGTGGTTACTATGGTTTTTGTTTGTTTCTCACGTGGTTGGCTGTAATGTTTTCATGTAACACTCTTTTCTGATCAATGATGAACGCAAAAGCAGCAACAAAAATTAATTAATTAATTAATTAATTAAAGTTTTCCTATTTTCTCCATTTCTTACTGCCAAACAGCCTGTCACTGCTGTGTCCTGCTGCCCACTTGCATGCTCACCTGCACCCCTGTTTTCTCTTTCATATTTGTGCTTGCTTGTTCTCTATCACTTTCAGCCTCACTTGCTCAAAGTCCTCTGACTGTTCTCCTCTTGCACTTACACTGGTTCACACATCTCTCACACTGACTTTTTCCCCAGCGTTTTCACACCTTCAACCCTTTTAAGCCTTTTGTGTTGCACTTCTTTTTTTGTCCTTCATCTCACTCTCTCTCTCTGTCACACATGTTCAGTTTTCTCTGTTCCATTACTGGATTCCTGGGGACATATTTGCAGTGCTGCCTAGCAGGAGTAGGGGATGCTATTCTAGTGTATCTCTGAGACTGTTTATGTTCCTTGTTCAGCACCAATGATGATGTGACTAGAAAATTTTAACCACTGCTAGTTTCCCTCCACATGTACATCATTAATTTTTGTTCTCTCTCTTTAAAACAAACAAACAAAAAAAAAAGATAAAAACCCATTTGCTTCCTTTTTTTAGAATTGATTTATGTTAGGGAAAAAAAAAGTTTAATTTTGAGATGTAAAATCAAGCAACGTTGTTCAGCAAAGTTATAGTGTGTTCTTTGTGAAAGATCCAAGGAGCCTGGAAATGAAGCTTACAAGAAGAGAGTGTTGCATCCCCCCAGTTAAAACAGATAACATCCAATATGGTTCAGATTTTCCTTTCTGTACAAGAAAGACATTTCAGACTTGAGAATTCATGCAAGTCAGATGGGCATCGTTCACCTGTCTAATGCTTTCCTATGCTGTGTATTCTGCTCTCTAAATATCTGCTTAGCTATTCTTTACATAGAAAAACAAAACAAAAGAAAAACAAGTAACCTTAACCACTGACTGCATTTTATGTTTTTGTGTTGGGACTCTTTCTTATAATTAATTATCCCCTTTATGAGTAAACTTCTCTTAACCACTGTAGTTTTCTGTTTCTTTTTTTTTTCTTACTACTCAGCTGTGTGGGGTTTTTGCATCTGTGTTATTTGCATAAACTTACAAGCTTGTATTTAGGGCTTTCACTGAAGAAAATGTGATGAGAATTCATTTGGCCAACCAAGAGAAACTAGAAAACAAAATTTTCAGATAGGTGAAAATGTCTTCACTAATCTATGCATTGCTTCTCTCTGCTCACTTATAGTATTTCTCCTGCTGGAACAGGTTGTCCATAGAAGTTGTGCATGCTCCATGTTCAGAAGCATTCAAGGTCATGTTGGACAGGGCTTTGAAACAACCTGAACCTAGTGATTGATGTCTCAGCCTACTGCAGGGGGGTGTGGGACTAGATGACCTTTAAAGGTCTTTTCCAACTCAAATCCTTCTCTGATTCTGTGATTCTGTGTTGAGCTATTAGTGGTGTTGTGGAGGGTGTTTGTCCATAGTTTTAGCTCGTTGCCAAATTGTTTTAGTGTTATTTCACTGCAACTAAGAATAAATAAAATATATTATATGGTTTTCCTCTACAACGAGAAGAAGCTGTCTCTTTTTCAGCCTTTTATGTTAAAAGGGAAAAGGGGTGCTAAAAGGGAGATTTTCAGATGTTTTATAGAAATAAGCAAAGCAATTAATTGTGATGGAATAGCAAAACTCAGTGTATATCTGCACTGCATTTAGTAGTACAGTTGAAGAACTGCTGTCCCATGTCCAGTATCCACTGCTGCTGGTAAGGTAGAATATGGATAATTTGGGAATCTATGTGCAGCCTGAGGTGATCCAGCCTCACTGGTGTTAGTGTCTGAACTAGTTAATGCAAACATCTCTGTGTCTGCATTCAAAGCTGTCATAATCTATCACCAGAGTTACAAAGATAATGGTTAGTCTGATAAAGGAGCAGAGGCAAGAAGGAACCTAAGAATAGAGGGACTGAAAAAGCACTGGAGGAGACCAGAGACCTTTCCAACTGATCTGCATGACTGATCCATCCAGTTACATCTTGTCTCTCAGCCAGCACCTGCTTGCTTCCTGGGAAGGTTTCTATCTGCTACTGGTAGGCACATAGGGCAATTTCTCTCCTATTTTCCCCTATCAGAAGTTCACAAAGCCTTGGGGCAAATGAATCAACAGAACTCCCAAGTTATTAATTAGTTTTTACTGGGATAATTCCTATTAGTAATCATGGGATATTATTTTAATATCTTTTTGTAGTCGAAGTAGAGCTTTCACTGTATGAAATGCAACTTTATTTAGAAGATATTTAAAGAACTGTTATGAGTGGCATACCTACAGGCATATCAGTTTTTCTACAGTAACAAAAAAAAATGTATTTTTGAATGATGAAGTTCTAAAAAAATGATTAAAGTTTGGAGTGCATCTTACTCTGAGAGAAGAGTTTGAAAGGGGAAGAAATGTTATTCCCTGTCTCTAAAGCTCTCCTCGACTCCTTGGTTGTTTGAATTTCCAGTAAGTTTGAATTTGCCTGTGTGACAAAAGTCAGTCTAGACTAGAAGTCCATGTTACCTGAGGAATGAAGAGCAGTTTGGGCTTGCTGAATGGCAAGACTGTGCTTGTGAATGGGGAGATGCTAAGTGCAGGTGGGAAACCTAAATGTGCTTCTCCTTGTTCCAGCCAGGACAGGGGGAGTGTTTGTGGTAGCCAAGAGGGGGCATGAGCAGGACAGAGAGGTTGTTCTGTACTACCTCATGTCATTGCTGGGGGCCAGCAAAGGGACTCTCCAGGAGAAGGGCTTCCCTCCTGGTTGAGAAAATGTGGAGGGAGCCATCCGGTATTGTCCATTATTGCAGAGTTTTTCTGTGTGAATTATTTGTTGTACGTTTTGTTATTAATGTTGTTACTGTTTGTTTTCATATCTCGTTGCCGTTTTCAGTAAATTGTTCTTATCACAACCTGTGATCTCTGCCTTTTCTGCCTCCAGTTGGAGGCGAGTGGGAGAACTGAACTGGGGAATACCATTCCTAAGCCATGACAGCACTATATATGAAGTGGCAGGACTTGGTGTGCTCCTAGCTTGGTTTGGTTACAGTGGGAATTGCTCCTGCCAGCTTCACCCTGGGATGTGAAATGCAGCTGCTTTACTGCACAGCCTGACATGGGGTGCCCACCCTTCCCTGATGGCTTTCTTCTGCCTTTTTGAGATGTTGAAAACAAAAATAGACACGTAGCAAGATAACAGGTCATGGGGAGAGTTGCCCAATATCTCTGTATTTTCTACTAAAGTTTTCCAAGTCACTGTCTCTGAAAATGTACCTTGGTTTGTTGTTCATTTCCAAGTCTGTACCATAAAATGAGTGTAAAACTTACGGAAGGGAATGAGATATCAACACTTTGGAGGCAAGGAAGGGAGGACACTAAGATACATTTTGGGAGATAAATCAAAGTAGACCTCTCAATTTTCTTGAAATTTATGAAAAAAAAAATTCAGTGCTTTTTTTCCCTGTGTTTTTTTTTGTTCCATTTTTTCTTTAATGGGTATTTGAAAGTCTTTAACCTTCAAGAGTAATTATTCTCTAAGTCTTACCCATTCTTTCAATTTTGTAGATATTTTTCTTCCCCCCCCAAAAAAAAGAAAAATGGATTAATTATAAGGAGATGAATACTTAACTAAGCTTCAGACTTGGTGACTCCTAGCCTGTGGCTAATAAATGTTATCACTGGCAATTTAAGTGTTTATTCTTTTAATTGAGTTTTTTTTAAAGTGGGGATACGTTCAAAAAATTGCATGACAAGGTGATATATAACTGTCATGAATGAATTTAGTTCACTGCCAGAAAAACTTCATTATGTACCTATTTTCAATATCAGAAAAATAAAAGATAGATTATATCTATCTCCATATGAACAGAAAATCCTTCCCTTTTCTCAGTCTGCAAAATAAAAAAATGTAATAGTAAGACCACAAAAATAGAAGGAGAAAAAAATGGATATAATTCCTCAAAAGTTTAAATATTTTAAACACTCTCAATTTTTAAAGATTTAATAGAATTTAATTTGACTGATGGTGTCTCTTTGGCTGGGAAAAAAATATCACTTACAGTATTGTCAATCCCAAATATCCTAATATCCTATATTCTGGATCACAAAAATCATGACATTGAATTTCTAGTTTTGTTTCTGAAGTGAGTCTGCATCTGTTCTCCTAAAAATAAATCCTCATTAGCTACCATTTAGGTTATGAATTATTAGATCAGAATTTATAACTGGATAACAATTTCAAGTTTTTCTTTGGTATTCTAAGGAATGAAAAAATCTTCTTGCTGTGGAAAAGAAAACCAAGACTCTTCAAGTAACAGTTCACATGTACATTAATTAAGACTCTAAAAGCTATGCTGTAAGGCAGGTACATGGGATTTTCATCCAAGTGAATCCTGGATTTTTTTTCTTCTATCTGTCTCAAAGTTCTCAGGAAGATTTGTTGAAGAATTATGCCATCTCAAGTAGTATTTAGGAGCTGCATCTTATTTTCCTGCTCACTCTCTTTACTGCTTGCAGCGTGGGAGTGCCGAGTGCCGTTTTCGCTGACTCCGAGGCATAGGAATCCTCAGTTTTCAGAAGAACAGCCCAGGGCATGGCATCTTTAGGGAAATTCTGTGATAATCCACAGCACTTTGCACTGTAACATGCAGCTACCTATGGTAGGATTTATGGAACTTGGCCACCCGTGCTCGTGGCAATTTACTGTGGGATTACTTAGGAAGAGAGTTGGGAAACGTCTGCTTCCTCCTTTGATGGGATGCCTTCCAGTTTCATGTGGATGAGGAGCAGGGAATGTGTTTGTTTAGACCTGGCATGCAGAGGTGGGATAGGTGGTGAGGGGCCTGATCTCGTCGGCAGCAGCAGCTTCAGTGAGCTCTGTCAGCACGCAGTTCTCAGAACCAGCTGTAAACCTAGATGGAGGTCCTTGGTTCATTGAGCTCAGGGCCATTAAGGACATCCCAGGTGTCTGAACTGGTCTTTGTTGAGAAGCTTGTGTAATCATTAGTCATCTTCAGCTACTTCATTTCAGCCCCTTCATTTCTCACTCGAAATTTGTCTTCCACTTGGTGGTTCTTGCTAAATCATTTTCCACAGGATTTAAGAGCTCTTCTGTTCCTGCTCTTTTCTTCATGTGGAGGAACTAAAGTAGTTCAAGCAAACTCACTTTTCAGTTTTCTTCTGGCAAGCTGAATGGTTTGATCTCTTCCAATTGTGGGGCATTGTCTCTAGTTTTAACTTTATTGCTGGCTTTCTTTTGAGTCCTCTCCAGATTTTAAATACACTTTTAAAAATGCACGACAGAAATCATAGTGGTATGGAATACCATTCTCATCACTACCACATAAAGAGGTACGACATACATTTATCACTTCCTGTCATTTACACCCCAGTTACCCTTCCAAGTATAAAATTACTTGTACTCCCAGTTCTTGAAACTTTTTTTAAATTATCTGCTTACCTATGCTGGTTTTAAGTCCCTTCCATGATCAGTATTTTCCAAACTACATTATTCTGTTTTATAGATTTAGTCTGCATTGTTTGTTCTCAAAAATATACCTTTGCAGTTGGACATCATGAACTGCATTTTGTCTGAGTGGGCAGGATTGCTCTGCCTTTAGCATAAGTTACACTGCTAACTGTGTGTTGTATGGAAAGTTGTTTATTTTATTTCCAAGGCATCAGTAAATGTTAAATAGGAACCACCATAGTACTGAGTACTTTGAGGTCCCAGCAGGTATTCCTGTTTCAGTAACAGACACTTGGTGATTGCAGTTCGGTTAAACAGACAGGTTTTGGTTATTAATGTAAAATCCCTTGGTATTGTATCTTTCTAACAAGAAAATATGTTACTGGATCAGACACCTTGCAATGCCTTAATATGTTAATTTGTACATCTGTGCATAATCTTTAGTTGCCAACTTTAAATCAGACGAAAAGATAAAATCAGTCTTATCAGACTGATAGTAAAAAAAAAAGGCTGTCTATCTTTAGTTACATTCCTATCAATTAGTTTTCTGTCTTCTGACTTCTGGATGAACTTTTTCATTACTTTAAGTGCACTTAGTGCATTTGGCATCAGTGCAACAGGCCCAAGAGTCATCATGATCATTTTGTTTCTCCTTTTTGAGTACTGACACAGAATAAATACTCAAGTCAGTAAAACATCCTGTCCTTTCTGATAGGTATTATGTAGTGCTCTTGGCTGTTTCTGGCACAAATTCCTTCCTTTATTTTTGAGCACACTGTCTTCCCCTGGTTATTAATATGGACCACTGGATAGAAGACATCCTGGTTTACATTCCTATTAACAAAAGCCAAGTCTTAAAGTTGTCTGCAGTGCAACTAATTATGTCAAATCACAGAGCTTGTTGTGTAAAAAATTTACAGATTTTATAAAGTCTATAAATAAGGAAAAAGGTCATATTCAGTTAATTCAGTCTGCCAAACATTCACTGCTTTCCAAGTAATGGTATGTGCTGAATAGATGTATTTCTCATCTTTTCTTGTCAGCATATTAGCTTCCTTCATTTTTTTTAGTCAAGCATCAACAGCTTTTCTTGAGGGACAACCCTTCTATCTTGAATCATCTGGCTCCAAGACCCCTTTTGAAATTTTTCTATAAGCAATAGCTGCTACTTACTGCAGTTAAGTCACTGTTTCAACACCTCCAAAAGTAAGTCTGTCTTAGTTTTCCTTGGCACTTGGACTTTTTCCCTGGAATTTAACTTGTAAAGCCTCTTGTTCTTCTTGTTCCCCACAGACAAGACCATCTGGACATTGTGATGTTGTAATTGTGGCAATCCTAATATTTTTGTTTGTTAGGATTATGGGATTAGTCTGGCTTTTAAATAAAGAGAAACAGACATAATCTCATTAACATTTATATTACTTCTTTCTTACTTTGGTTGTGGCCAGTAAAACTCAAGTGTAAGTTTTGTGTGATTTTGTACATTTTGGTGCCATGAGATATGGCAGCAGATGAATGCAGAGTTTGGCTGTGGCAGCCTTCACAGTGGAAGGGGGGTAGAATTTCATTAGTTCACATACCTTAAACATTTGGATTGCTGCACTTCCAAATTCCTCTTTGAAATTTCAGAAATATGGCTCTCCAGACAGGGGCTATCAGTGAGCTCTGGGATGCACATTTTTTAGCTCTGATTGTGTTCTCTTAGTCCTTTACCAAAATTATTGGCATTAAGGAAATTTCTGGTGTGCCAGGCAAAAGGATGCAGTTGGAGTCTTCTGCATGACATGGGGCACAGGATTTTTTTAATTGCCCTATACAAAAACTTGTCCTTGATTTTAAAATATGCAGACAGAAAATTATTGGTGATTCTTGGTGAGTTATGTCGATGCTACATTACTTTTTTTGCTCAAGATTTGGATTGTGTTTCTGTACTTTATTTTTGAAAATTCAGTTATCAATCTCTGGTTCCTGTACCACTCTCTTAAAATTGGAAGTCTTTTTGGAATGAACTTTTTACTTTGTCTCTAAAGGATATGAGCAAATTGCCTATTAGCCATACTTCTGTTTATCTGAGTAGATTTCTGTCCTTCAGCTGTTCATTCCGAAATAGGTTTTCCAGCACTTGGGCCATTCTGTAGGTCTTTGCATAATTCATCATATTGAGTTCCTAGTTAAATAAAGATCACCAGAACAGAGCAGTATTCCATATTCTTCATTTTTTATATATTCTACAAATACACATAGGAAAATATTGAAGTGTTTTTCATAAAGAATTGAGATTGACAAAATGTTTCCATTCTAAATGTCCTTTTTAAAAGGGTTACAGTTGTTCACAGACTGTGGCTGTTCAGGATAGAATTTTGCATTTTGATGAAGACCCTATGCAAGACTTATTAAATTATTTGAGAAAATTGCTTATTTTCCAGGAGAAAATAATTTTCCTTGCAAATATGATTCAATTACTGTTTAACTGTAACAGGAAATAATGTTATTCTCTGTTCCTGTTTTTGCCAATTCTGACTTTAGGAATGTTACCTATTGAGTTGAGGTATCCAGCACTTCTTTGTTTAGAAGTTTATTTATTTCGTGGTGAGGAGGGGACAGGTACAAAGGTATTGATTTAAATGCTGTAGAAATTGATGAAGGATAGGGGATAAAACAATGTTATCTGTCTTGTTTGGATTTTTTTTTCTGTGAGTGGGTGATTTCATCCAGGCAACTTTAGACTTCACAGGTGCTGTGAATAGGACCTTTCACAAGGGCAGGTGTCCATAATGCTGAAAAAAACCCCCACGATGTTGAGAAAATGATAGGTATGTAGATGAGATGCTGTGCAGGAGTAGCAGTAAGTGACCTGCCACTGTTACTTCAGAATGTTCTGAGAAGGAAAGCTATTTGAGCAGGAGATCAGTATGAGTGTTTTGGTTATATACTGTAAAATAATTACCTAGACTTGAATTTCAGTGCTACAAGAGGCTTTGGTATATTGCTATGACTGTTAATTTAAATGCACAGAAGCCAAGAACTTTAGAGTTACAGCAGCTGTGGGAAACATAAGTTGGTAATGTTTACATACACTTCAGAGCATAAATTTCTTACCATGAACAGCAATGCAAAACACTACATATGTGCAACTAGAGAGAGCAGTGGATACTGTGAGAACCATGGATGAATTTGAATTTCTGGACTTTAAATACTGAACCCCAAGACTGCACTCACAGCTTGTTTCCCACTGAATATGTAAGATACAAAATGAGTTACGTCCTATTCTAAGATACAAGACCCTGATTCTGCATAAACTTAAGTGTTTACATAAATTCAGTCATCTGAATAACCACACTGCCTGCTGTAACTTCTTAATGGTTCACATGCATGTACATGTTTACTGGGCTTAGTTACTGGCATCCTAGAAACAATGCAAACCAAGAAATACAAATGGACATGTTACATCAAGTGCATTTTCTGATGCAGGACAGCTAGGTGAAGATTCTCACTGGTTTGTCAGGTTGGCTTCAGGTTCCTGAGCTCCCCACCTTGAGCAGCAGAGGAGATCAAGGATTCTCTTTGACTGGATACTTCTGCTTTTAGGTAGTAGTTAATACTGGCTAAAAATCAACTTAATTCATTTAATACTGTCTAAGAGTCTTTATGACCTGTAAATCATGTAGGACTGGTGTGTCTGCTGTTAGTGGTTGTTGGCTCTATTCATAGTGGTTTGTAATAAAAGATAATAGGTTTTGAGCTTTTTGCTCTCTCCTTAACCCACTATTCATCTCTTTGTTGCTCAGAGAGTGTGCATTGTAAAATAATCTGTGTCCACTTGGATTGATTTATTCTCTGTTAAGCATAAGGTCTACATAATATTGTGTTCATTTCTGACATGTTTTAGGGCGCAAGTTTGTAAATGCACTGAAGACTGATTTTTTTTCTAATCCAGCAAATCAGGCTAATCAGTAAGAAATCATTCTCTTTTTAAAAACTAGTTTCTTTGAGAACATACCAATATTTCATTGTGTATTTTGTGACCTTTCTTCTGATGCTTGTTTTGATGGGAAACCTCTAATAATATACCAGATCAGCACAAAAAAGGGAAGTTAGTCTGGCCTCTTTGCCTGTATTTGCTAAACATGGTAATGTAAAAAAATAGCTGTGACAGCATGTTAGCCTTTTTTTTTTTAATAACTATTTTTGTGATTTTACAAAGACTGAAAGAGACCATATCAGAAAATTGGAAGTTTTACTATTGGTAACAGTGGACTTGTTTCAGAAAATCTTGATGGGTGGTGAGGTGGAAGGTTTATTTACTCTTTTTATTTTTAAACCTTTAGGGATCTACGTGTTAGTTTTTCTCTACCATTAGCAGGCTTAGCATATTTTTGCTCTCACTTATTACCTGAGTTGCTACATAACTCCACTATGGCTGTTGTGAGAGCCTGGAGAATATCACCAATTATTTTGAAACTCGTGATGTGACTTTCAAATCAATACTAGTGTTGTTAGATGCTTCTCCATTGTTTCCTGTTAAGAGAGTTCATTATTATCTGGTTCTCCTCAATGATTGGCAGTGGTTGACACAAGGACTGGGTATGTGTCTTCTGCACTCCCAGCTCCACTGCAAATTAAAATTTCATCAATGTGTTTTGGAGAAGCTTTCAAGGCTCTTCTCAGCATGCTTCACAATACACTGATCAAATCCTCCCTAAAAATGTGAGCTAAGTTCTCATGAGCTGCCTAGGTGCCTACATGGCACCCCCTGAATTAAGGAGGGAGATGAACAACTCAGACCATTTTCTGTCTGGCAGCCTGACCTCAGTTCTAGGAGGAGGAGGATGGCCTAGCTAAATTCAGCATATTGCCACTGGCAAGCTGAAATAGCCCATGGCTACCAGCAGGCATGGGCAAGCTGAAATAGCCCATGGCTACCAGCAGCCTTTCTAGCACAGGACAGGTAGTTAAGGATCAGAAGAGAGGCCGTGTCTGCTGGACACTGGCACAGTTCTCTCTGCCTTCACAGTGGCCAAGAGGGAGGAACAAAGCCAGGAGAGAGGTGCTGCCTGCTCCCCAGTGCAGCCAGAATTGTGGATGGGGTCTCCCACCTTTGCCATGCTGGTGGCACTTTGGCCACGTTCTGTCCCCCGGGAGTTTGGGAGGAGGAAGCAATGCTCTGAAGCTTGCTGGTTTGCAGCAGCTCTAACAGATGTATGGCAATGTGCTGTGCTTTGGCAGCAGCCAGCAGCAATGCTGGCACTTGCCAACACAATTGGCAGCAGATGGCTTTGTCCAATCCTGCCATGAAATTCATTTAAACTGAAAAAGATACAGAATATTGTACTTGGAGCTGATTCCTCGCAAGAAAATCAGATTCCTTGCACTCTGATTTTATAAGTTGTGGATTTCACAAGTACTGATGAGATTATTGCATAGCCCTCTATCCACAGCCCAGCACCATGGTCATGCAAATATGAGAAAAATTCAGTTGCATTTTTCAGTGGTATCAAAGGCAGATTTTTCTATATTTACTGTAGCCCCTAGGGTAACTCTTTTAAGTGGATCTCAGCCGAGGAAATTTTGGACCCACAGTTCTTGATCTGTTTTTTGTACAACTGTGTGTCTAAATCTTTATTTTGGCAGCTGACCCCATGATACAAACAATACCACATTGCAGCAGTACATGCCATCTGTGATAACTTTTAAAGTAAAGTTTTTGCTTCAAAATAGCAAGTGCTTAATGTAGTCTCTCTTCCAGCTTTTCTGCTATATTGTTAACCAAAATTATCGTATGAGTTTGAACTACTGGTCTTTGTGGAACTTAGTAAGAAAAAACAGTAAAAGAAAGACAGTATAGCAAATTCCCAATTTGTACTCGTTTAGTGCTAACCTGAGCCTTACAGAATCTTCTATTTCTATAATGTTTGTAGTTCTGTTTATAAAATATGTTCATATAAGTAATAACAATAAATGCAGAAAGCTGTGCTGTTTTTCTGACAAAATGATCTTTGTCTCTACCATTTTTGCCACTGCCTAAAGCCAGGCAGTCTATACCTATTTCTTTCTTACAGTTGCTCTTTCTTTCAAAAAAAAAAAAAAAAGCAGCAGACCTTCACAAATTAATATCATTGTTGGCCAATATCTTTTTAACTTAGGTGGAAAATGGTCCTTATGCTTTCAAAAGCTTGAAAAAAAAAATCTACAAACTCAACAAAATGTTTTGGAAAATACATAATCTAAAGGAAAAAATCAAATCGGTGATTTTGGGTATCCAGTAGTTTTTGTGCTTGGATTAAATGCTGTTCATATCAGAAATAAATCTGTTATTTTAAAAAATGTTTAGAAATCTAAACTAGCTGAACAATTTGGAATTATTTGCTAATTTGTGTTAAAATTTAAGTATTAACTAAAAAGGCACAATCTTGACCATCCTGTTTTGAAAGTCTTGAAGACTATTTATTTTGACTACGAATTTGCTTTTCAGTTGTACCGAGGTGATTTAGGAGCTGGGGAAATAGGCCCAAACAACAGGTTCAGAAGTATCTGAGAGATTTAGGAAGATGAGCACAGCCTATTTGCTCTTGTAACTAATGACTGCTATTCTAAAAATCCCACTCCATCTCCCAAGCTTTATTTATATGTTAAATTGCTGGTGGTTAAAAAATGCTATTTATAGAAATCTTAAGGAAGGAAAGTGCAAAATACTGCAGTGGTCTAAGGAGTGTTTTCTCAGAGCACCTCCCCAGCAGACAATCATTTGTATGTTGTGCTGGTGAAGCATTTCCAGCACAGAGGCAACTGGACCAGTAAAAAAAGCTTCTGTGTATTGATACAGTAAGCTGCTTCCCCACAATGGAATGTAGTGCCGGTGAACATGAAATTTTTTCTGGTGTAACTGTATGTACTCAGAGTGCTTCCACAAGGATAGCAGCAGTTCAGTCAGGGATTAAACATTTTCATACCCCATTTCATGGCTCAGGAAGTCTCTCTGGAAGCTTAGATGTACTGTCTGAAAGCCTGAAAAATCCCCTGAACAAGGATTTGGTCGTTTGCTTGTTACCAAATAAGAGGACTTTTAATATAATACTGTAAATGATTACAGATTGTTGTTTTGTTTTTAATTTTCCTGAACTCTGGTGGGGGAAAAAAGTACTCTAAGGGCCTCCTATTGTATTTAGAGCTAGTGAAGCGAGCTGTTTTAGTTTTAATCAATATTCTTACTTAAGAAGAAATTAATGAACTCTTCCAAAAATCTTTTTGTTAGTATTTCATATCCACAGTGCACCACCATATAAAGATGTTTCATTTGTGAGGCTGCTTGTTGCTGTTCTCTAAAAGATGACACAACTGTTCCATGGTAGCTCAAGAAGTTCTGTTCTGATTCTGAAATTTCTGAGCACAGGTGGCCTTAGAGCCACTGTGATGAATGGAGCACCCTAAAACTAGGTTACATTTATCAAAACTCACACTTAAGAGCTGACTGAAAATGCTTTGGTCTGTTAGCTGCACAGAGGAGATGGTCACTAGTAGGACAGGGCACTAGCCTGTCTCATTTATTAAAACAGGAAAGAGTGTTCAAATTTCAACTTTGGAAGGATTTTCATTCTCAGTATAATAGATGTAAGGCAGAAATGAACATCTTCCAAGTCAAATTGTTGCAGTACACATCAAAATAAAAACTGGATATAGTCAAACCCTTCAGTAGGATCCATGGGAATAAAAAAGCTTGTTTCAGGTTTTTGGTTTTTCTCCCTTCCCTTCAGCAGCCCTTGCATTTCCTGAGGCTTGTGTGCTCACAGAGCACTGGCAGGTACCTGCCTGTCAGAATGGGTTAAGAATAAGTCTTGGGGATAGCATGTTCAAAAGAATATTAAATCTCATGTTCAAGAGCAAAGTTAGTCTGTTAGGACTTTATTTTTAATGCTATTTAAGCAATTTGAATAAGGATGGATTCCTAAAAGTGCACCTCCCTGCATTTTCTATGAAATCTGGGCCTCTCAGTCTCCTCAGTGACTATTTCTTTTAATGGAATATGATTCTAAAGATCTATGTTATCACCAAAACCTTATTTTTTTTTTTTTTACAAAATGGTAGAAAGCTATAAAGAAATAATATTGCAGATGATAGAATTTCATTGCAAAGTACCAACACAGGGGATTTTAATAATTAAATAATACTTATCTTCTCTATCACCTCAATGAAAACAATAATTATGAGTGCTTTTCTGTCTCATTATTCTTCCTTCTCCCAGTCTACACTGGAATTGGGAATGAGAAACAAGAAAAAAAGAAAAGAAAATTAAAAAGTTTTTGATTGCTAGACTTTCTTGACAGCTGGGGAATAAAACAATTTCAAATTAAGATAAAAATATAGATTTGGCAGAGCAAGCTGTTCTGGGAAAGAGTTCTCAATCACTGTCTTAATAATTTTGGCCTACTAGATGCGTGGTAGGATTCTCCCTCATCTGAATTATAAAGGGAGTCACCACTGCTTTTACTGATGTTAGTAATTTTCTTTTTCTCTCAAAGAAAGTGCTGATGAATATGTCACTTCTTATGGAGAATTGCTCTTCTATAAATATATTTATTGGTTTAGTTTTATTTCTCAGATCTCTGAGTAAGTCAACATTACAAAAGCTTGAGGTACTAGTTTTCTAGGATTTCATTGTCCCCTGAAACCAGAAGAGGTGAGTTTAGTAATATATGTGCTCTTTAGGTTTCCCTAAAATTGAGAAGTCTGAAGAGTTTGTGCACTCTTACGTTTGTTTTTTTTTAACAACAAATCAACCAGAAGTCTACCAGATGTTTTTCCTTAGTAAAACTGAAATTAAGGTCAGCATCTACCAGCATCTGCTATGCTTATCTCAAACCCAGTAGGTATTTTTGACATCTCCATCTTAACAGCTCCATTTCTTGGTTTTTATTATGCTTTTTTTATTTTTCTGGTTGATGTTCTCTATTTCAAATTGGATTTGTGCCTCCTTCTCGCTATTTCCATTTTACAAAGCAAGATATGAGATGTGACCTCATGTTACTGATTTTCACGTTTCTCGGAGCAGCGCTTCGCTGCTCTCTGCATACTCCATTGCACTCATAGTTTAAGCTCTTTTTCCTGAAGGCATATATAAACCCATCACTGTGCTGTGCCCTGGGTTCAGAATTCTCCAAGCACTGAAATTCAATTGGCAAGATGCATTCATTGGGATTTATTGGTGGTCAAAAAGGGAACAATTTGCAGAGTGCCCTTTATGCTGCCCTTGTGGCACAGGAGGAAAGTGTTCATACACCACTTGGAAGTGCCATTGCCTTAGCTGTCCTAACCTGCAATGCTCATGAAGCCATCACGTCACTGCATTTCCAGAGGTGTTGCAGCTGAACTGGTAGCAATTCCAGGTGGATGTTTTTATTTCCCTCTAGAAGCCTTTAATAGACATGTACCATACATGCAGCAGTCCCATATGCTCCATAATGTCCTATTTTGACCCTAGTGAATCAGTTCTCAAGAGAGACAGAAGTCTCCAGTCGTGAATTTTTCTCCATTTCTTCCTGATGCATTTTTTGTTGTTCCCAGTGGCATAAGTCAGCTTTACTTGTCACGGATCATATTTTCTAAGACTTGCAAGTGACAGCTCTGCTGCAAATGTGCTCCAAGCCTTCTTTTTCTTTCTTGAGCTGAAGAAATTTGAGTCTTCAGAATATTTCTGCTTTTGGTCCCAGTGCAGCCTTTGAGAGCAGCCCTGCTCAGGAAAAGCGTGTGCCACTGTTGTTGAAAGCATGTGTCTGAGGGCAGATTCCCTTAGGTTGTGCCCCAACTCATTTAGGAAATTCATACTCACTGCTTGTGCTTCTGCTCTTCCTTCTAAGGAGCTGCTGCATTCCCTTCCTCTGTAAGTTTGTAATCTTTGAGAGGCTGTGCTAAAACCATCATTTAAGTAGTCTGCATTAAAAATAGTCTTTTCTTTATGGTGATGGGGAAAGTGCTTTCTTATCACATGTACCATGGAACTGTAGTTTGTCAGGCCAGTGCCCCGCAAACTGGAACCATTGTTAGGGCTTGCATCTGGTAGTGCATGCAGGAGTGCTTTGTGCTTTTATTTGTGCTGTATACAGGTGAGGCAAATGAAGGCAGAAGTACTTCTGGTATTTTATAACTTACACTTGCTTATACTTGGAATTCTTCATTCCATGTTATATACTTTTAGGTGTGGAATGGCATAGTATGTTATTGCTATGTTATGGTATGTGGAGTAGCAAGAGATAGAAGCATTATTTGGATTAAATTTGTTCCCATTCTGGCCAGGGATTTTACCTGTGGCAGTAGCGTGAGCTACATCCCTGTTCTCTAAAGCAGTATGTGTTTTTCTTTCACCCATGCAGCTCCAATTCTGAGCATTCCAGAACAAAATAATATTTTCTGTACCGTCCTTCATCTACGCTTATCTTGAGAATTTGGTTGTATATCTCTCTGTTAAAGAGAAAACGAGTGAACAGCCTGCAGAGCACTAGCAAATAATCCTGATTAGTTTTATCCATGAACATGATTCTTGTCAGTTGAAGCTATGCAGAATTGACTGTTGGTAAGTAAAAAAGATTGGTTTTCATTGGTTTTCTTACGTATTTCTCCTATAAGTAGACTGTCATTAGTAGGTTAAAAATAATTTTTGGCTGCTTCATCTTAAAACTCATAGCTGCAGTTCTCAGTCATACCTATAGCTCAGTGCCAACTTTAGATTTAATTCATGGAAGAAAAAGCAAATAGGGAAAGAAAAAAGAAATGCAGAGTAAGTGTTAACAGCACCTCTGTGGTGTCTACTTCACAGGCTTTATGGTAAAATGTTTTTGCTATAATAGGTTTTTTGCTGTGGTGAGTACAAACCAGCCAGGATTAAGAGAGGAAACAAGCATTCCTGGGTTGACAAAACAACCTGAAAAGCCATTCCACAACAGATACAGGAACATTTTGAACCATAACTGTTTCAGAGTTTCTTGGTGACTGCTAGTAATAGGCTCTCAAAAAAGAAAAAAAAAATAAATTATTCCCACCTTCTACAGCCACTGTGTCACTGGGAATTGTGCCCAATTGAGAAAGTGCTGAATTTTGCACAATGTCATAGAATATTTGAAAGTGAAGGCTCAAGCTGTTCTGTTTTAGGTTACATTTATAGATGAATTTCTATCTAATTTAGAGAGTCCTCACCTATATTAGATGCTTTATATCTTGAATATTTCTGTCACTTCATACCCCACTTAATTACTTTCATTCTTCCCTAATTGAGTTTAGGGTAATAACTTTGATAACTCAGACACCATCTGGCATGGGAATACAGATTTCACAAGAAGAAAGCAGCAAAATTGCACTTGAAGTTCAGCAATATTTCTTCCCTTTCTCTTTTTAAGAGAAATAATCAAAACCAGGCATGAAAATATTGTCATTTCACAGTTTTCAAAGACTCTTGAGCCATACCAAATCTAGTGATGTATAACTACAGAGTGTACCTTAGAATTCCTCACAGATGCTCATTCTGTTAAATACAGAAAATAATAACATGGTTGTGGCTATGTGACTGAAGCTTGAAATTAAGCTGATTTTCACATCTCTTGTGTGCAGCTGATAAAAGCCAGTTGGTTAGATTAGATATACCTGGGCTGCTCAGTTTGGAAGGTATGAATTCATTACACAGGCATTTTACACTGGTTAATCCATAGAGCAGGATCAGCATCAGCCTATTATGAGGGATTACAGTCTGCACAGCCACACAGAGGATGGAGATGGAATTTGCAGAAATTTCAAAATGGAGAAAGGAATTAGGGAATGCTGGGCTCTGAAATCAAGGCATTGAGGATCATCAGGACCTGATTATGAACCGATGCAAAAGGCTTGAACAAGAGAAGCAGAAAAAGGAGGTGGTGGTAAATCAAAAATGGAAAAGGCACAGCTGTGAAATTAAATACATGGTAATTGATATCTAACAGATTTGGAGGTTTATATGCTTGGCAGAGTTAAACTTCAGCTTTTTAAGCACTATAGTGGGACAGAGTAGAAATGTTAGCATTTTACCTTCATTTGAGCATTTTTTCCCGAAATCTGGACACCTTTTGAATGCTCAGTTTATAGAACGAGAGAACCCCATTATGTGTACTGGGGAGTGAGCAGTGAAAATAACACTTTTCAGTACAAAACTTTGCCTGCAAAGCCCTCTCAAGGTTAATTCCAACAAAAAAAAAATCCCAAACCCTCAATAATTCAAGTTGGTGATAAATACTTGTTAATTTTGTGTATTCATTTATTAGGTGTAATTCTGTAGTCCTGAAAGTTTAAATGCCTGACAACTTAGATTGTCTTAGTTCTCTTTAGGCTCAGTTGATGGCTGCACCATAGCTGTCACAGACTTGTCACAGGTGCTGGCCCTTCCATCTGCCCATCCTAGCTGACATATCTGCTGTCATGGTGAAGCACAAGGCATTGGAACAATCCTAACAAAATTTTTGCATTGCTAGTTCAAAGTGTTCAAAAGGCATAATTTGTTGTATCTAAAATGATACATTTTTAAGAGCTATGTCTTCTGATTTTTTTCAACATGATTGGTGATTTTTTTTTTCAGCTTCTGCTGCAGGGGTGAAAGTGAGATCTTAATGCAAAAGAAACAAGCAAATAGCATTGATATTTTCTCATGTAACTCCAAAATTTGACTTTCCAATAAATCTAAAAAATTGCAAGAATTTAAATACACAGTTTTAATATAACTTTCCCTGTTGATTGGATACAGTCAGATTATTCAGGAGAAGAAAGAAAAGCATTGTCTGATGGAATTCACAGTAAATATTTGTGCTTATCAAATAAGAAACCAAATAATTTCCATAGAAGTTGCTAGCATAAGGTGCTAGTGTGAATTTTAAATATGTACCTGATGAAGTTAGTTTCTCAAAAGAGGAAAGGCTCTCTCAAAACATAAGAAATCACATTCAAATGTCTTGTCTATTGGAATTTTACCATAAGGGACAGGATACATATTATATAATGTTAGATATACAGGATCTTCTTCAGAAGAGAGCATAATGTAAGGGCTGGCATAACTCAATATCTGTACTGTTTTTATGTTAGTTACGACCAGAAGAAAGCATAATTTAGAAAGTAGACTTGGTAGTAATAGGACTACGAAGTGTTCTTAGTCTGTTGCCTGCCTCAGTTTTTCCTGGGTCGATGGTCATAATTTAGAAGGGAGAAGTCCATGATTCCTTATTTTCCATAAGGATATGTATTGCAGCAGCCTGTTCTTAGAGAGTAAAGAAGGGTGATGGAAACAGTGTTGTTTAGCATTAGTCTTCAACTTTATCCTTTGTCAGTTCTTAACAGCTGATTCCCATGTTCGGATTAGTTCAAATGTATACAGAATATATAACTAAAAATACTCAGATCCTTCCTTTTTTCTGAAGCAAGATAGGGGCAGATGAGAAAGGAAGCCACCTTTTCCTCTCTTCTTTTTTCCCCTCATATGATTTTTTCCTTTTGCTTGACCTTTAAAGGACTTTGACAGTTGCAGAGTTTTTGTTACGTAGCAGATGTATTAGTTTTTTGTGTGTCTGATTGTTCTTTAGGCGTAAGGTGTGTTAATCTGGGTTTTTTCAATATGAAACAATTTTGGTCCCGTCTTTGTGTATTCCACATAAATGTTAAGATAAAAGATATTTCAAATCGTAGAAGTGAATAAACCTATAATTACACTAACAAAGGAAGATGGAGAGATACTTCGAGTGAAAATCTGTCAACAGAATAAAGGACAATTGTAAGATTGTAATTGACCTCTAGACACAACACAATACAGTGATTTTTGTAAATGCCTCCACTTTTGCCTTCCCTTTACTCCAACATGAAAGTTTGTCATAGACATCAGTTAGTTCATAGTTTGCATGACTGTAGAAAGGCAATGGCCATTGGCCCTGCATCCAGTCTACCTCACAAAAGCATCCCTAAAAATCCTACATTGTCTGTACTTATTAAAGAGGCCTCATACAGCATATACTGCTTTTGAGGGGAACACCTGGAGGTAATGAAAACTTGGGAAACTAGAAATCTATTTGAGAAAAAAAGAAGAGGAAATGTTTCCTTAAAACCATGCAAATCCTGTCAATATTGAGCTGTACTGCTCTCATTGAGTAAAGTAACTTTATTTTATAATAGTAAATAAGCATGTCAGTAGGGCTTAACCTCAATGTTGCCATACACAAGAGTATGCACATTCTTTAGAAATCTAGTTCAAGATCCTAAGTGTGCATTAAGATGTTTCTGTGCACCACAGCAGAAACGTGAATTAGTCTCAAAGATACCCCTCCTCTGTTACAAGATGTAAGCAGAACAGCTGAGTCTTGCTCCCAGTTCGCTGTTTTTAACCTTAATAAACTTAAGGCTGCTTGAAAATGAAAAATCTCCTTTGCTTACTTCACAGGAAGCTCAGCAGGTTTGTGGTGGGGCACAGGGGACATGGCCCAGATTCTGACCTAGCACAGTACAGCAGTGTCTGTATCTGTGGTGCAAGAAAATGGTTAACCAAAAATGGTTAAGAGCACCGTGCTGTATGCATGCATGTGCCGTGCAGTGTCAGACCTGTGCTTGTTCTCATCACTCACCAAGTTTTGCCTTTTGCTTACTTGAAACAGGATTATGTTTCTGACATGCTGTCTTCACTTTTGTAACAAAACAAGAATATAATAAAAAAGAGTAATACCCTCATGTATATAGGAAATTTAGGTCACTGATAGAAATTAAATCTCTGTCTACCAGATATGGCTATCAGATATATCTAATAAAAAAAATCAGTTCTTACAAACCAACTATGTCTTTGTAGAAGGAGCATTTCTAATATATTAAAGCTAAATACTTTTTTAAAGGTATATATTGGATAAGTTAATGTAAAAAAAGGTTCAGTCTTACATGTCAATAGAGTCTGATCACCAAAAATGTGTTGTAGCCCTGGGACAGATATTTGGCCACACTGAAGCTAGTTCTGAAAGCACTTCCATGAACAACTCATTGCTATTTAATAGAATTTTAACTTTTGCAAATAATCTAATTAGTTGCCCTTGGCTAATTTATGTACTGTTGTTGTAGGAGAGTTTCTTCTGCCATGACTTATTTTTACATCTACTATTTTAAAATGATGTATGTTTCATTTCTGATGTCATAGCCATGACATGTAACCCACCATCTGTATCACTGGTGAGATGTTTCTTTCCTCTGCAAAGTGTTTTAGCAATTTTGCTGTATATAGTACATGATGATCTGGTATGACATTTTTCTTCATGAGGAGGATAGAAAACTAACTCCTGAGTTATTTTATCTCTTGTCATAAGTGAAGATAAATGTCATAGCACTGATCAGCCTTCATGTGTCCTGAATATGCAGTTATTTTCATTTTCCCTTCACTTTTCTTTGGGACTGAAGTGGCTGAAATGACAGGCACAGCAAATGAAGTGGTGAGAATGTGTGAGGAGAAAAGAAGACTCAATACTGAAAGATGTTAGTAACTTTTGTAGTATTATGTCATCAGAGGAGTAACACTGATGTCTGCTTGGGTAATCAGATACATTTATAAAGAAGAGCAATCACTGATTTGAAAATTTGTTCTTTACTACTTTATATATGTGTGTTCTTATCTGTTGTTTGTTGGCTTGGCTCGAGCTCTATAAGATTTGAAGGTTTTTACACATCTCGGTGCTTGGTACAAGTTTTTACACATCTTGGTACTTCTAAGGAAGAAATGCTGTGGTGCAGAATTTGGATGCTTTTACTTATTTATCCTTGAACAGTCCTTGATGCTCAGTTACTGTTCAGTCTATTTTTTAGCAGCCTCAATCAAAATACCAGCACATGGTTCTCTGATGGCATCTTTATGCCAAGGGAGAGTAAGGGATATAAGAAGCTTTTGAGGAGGTTTCAGCATCACCAACCAGCCTGAACTAATACTGCAGCATTTCTGTGTATGTGCTCAAAGTCCATGTTGGAAATAGTTTGTAAAGCTGCTACAAGGTGACTTCCAGCAAGGCACACAAATTTTACTATTGACCACATTTTAAACTATTACTTAAAAGAGAGTTGCTTTCCTAGAGGCTGACCGTTGCCTTAGACCTCCCTTCCATGTTTAATTAAAGCCAAACTTCTGGTTTGCTTTGCTTTACCTTTTCATTTTTTTTTATCATCATTTAAATAGATCTTTTGCTTTACTGTTCATTGTTGTCTGATAAAAAAAAAAACAACAAACATTCAGGTCTGTTAATAGTAAGTCTACAATAGACTCAAACCAAAGTGATAGGGTGGCTGCATGGAGGCACAGGTAGTTTTCTTATAGATTCCATAAAAGTCTTCCCAGTTCTTTTCCATGTTTCATTATCCCTAAAGAGACTGTGCCTCTGAACTCTTTGGGTATTAAGCAGATCTGGACTGACATTGTCAGTCATGGAATTATGAGCACGTGGAGAACTGAAGGGATAAATATAATTGCACATGGTATGTGTTTATCTGTATTCTTGACATTACAGTTCATCAGGGGGCCGTGACTGTTACTGATGACCAAGTATCCCATGCAGGAAATCAAATCCTGATCTGGAGGAAGTAAGATGAAAAAAAGCTTAGCAGAGAATCACATAATGATCCTGAATTTTCCTCCATATCTGGAGGTCACTGGGAACTAATGGACCAAATCTGGAGTTACTGTGTGTCTTTTTAAGGTGACCAGGCTACCTTGTCACAGGCCAGCTGTTGCATGGTTTTAGGTTGTAAGGAAGCTAAGGTAAATGTTTAGAGGAATGTGCTGTCTTCTGTATTCTTATTCTGGTTGAAATTAATTTTTTTCTCTCTCGTGCAGGGTTAGGAGTGTTTTCCACTGTAGCTTGTAGATGCCAGTTTGTGCAAGTGCTTTTCTTCTGAATGGTTGCCCTGATGAGGATGAGGAAAGATATGCAAAGCAGACTCTCTTGCCCAGGTTCCCCAAATCCAAAGAGCTGTACAATCAGGAAATGCATTATAGCATCCATTGTTGCTTCGGCAGGGAAAGCGTGCTTTACATATGCAAATAGTGCTCAGAAGTTTAACTTAATAATTATCAGCTGGAGCCTCTATTGATGAGCAGCTGAGGCTAATCATCAGCAACAGAATTGGAATTGACTGCTACTAGACTTGCACTGAGCATGCTTGTCTCTAGCTTGTGGTTACTGTGGCAATTGTAGAGACATAGATACAGATATTTTTCTAAGCTTATATGTTCTTATTTCTTGTACTTTCTGTCCTTCTGAAAAACACTGTGAAATGATGTATTTTCGGCTTTCCCTCTTCCTATCTCTTCCACAGTTTGTTACTGAGCAGGATCCAACATAGAATAGCTCCAGTCTTTTACATCCCACTGCCATGAAGGATAGTCACAGTACCGTGTACAGCTGCAGTTGCACATTTGGGCACATGCTTTACCAGGCTGTAATGCCTGCTTGCTGTTGATTATACCTTCTGCTATATCAGAGCCAGTGGTAACCTTAACACAAAGCTCACACCTGAACAGAGAGGAGTACCAGGGTGTAGGATATCCAAATGGTTAATGAAAAAAGAGATGCTGTTCTCCATAGGAAATTTTCAGATTAACAAATTCCATTGTTTTCCCTCCCACTCCTATTGTACACCAGGGAAATTCAGCTGGCTACAAATACTTACCCTGCACATATCATTCATATGCCTTTTCCTAAGTGTGCTTTATTATTCACATCACACTCCTACAGGCCCTCCACAGCTTCCCTTCTAATTATTCCCTGCTTGGCCATTCCTATGAATAACCAGTGACATTCACCCACATTCTGCCATTTAAGGCATTTAGTAGTCCATCCTACTAGGAACTGGATTTCTCATTTTCCAGGAGGTGCCACAGTTTATTTAAATTCATCCAGATTGAAACTCTAAAGATTGATAATTGAGTTGCAGAAGGTTTCAGCTTCAGGGCACAGGCACCCTCCGGGCAGTGGTTTGTCCCTACCCCTGCGGTGGAGGTGGTAGAGGGGAATGTTCAGGACAGAGGCAATTGGGCTGGCTCAGACCAGCTTAAACTGAGTTGGATGTGCAGCACTGCAAGAGGTGAGAAGCACTGTGTGACCCACTGGGTCAGCTTAAGCTGTGGGAATGGTAACCTCTAACTGAACGGGGATTTATGTCTGTAACTGACCTCAAAAGGCTCATTTATTTGTACCCTATGTGTATACTACTAATTGTGATGAGGTTGTATGACAGAAAGTCACTGCTAAGGCATAGACAGTCATTGCCTCTGTAGAGAAGTGTGTTTGCCAAAAATCCTATGGGCAGCATCTCACAGCCCAGTAGCGTGGTCAGAGGACAGAAGGGGCACTGACCCTCTCCTCCTGTCACGGGATGCTCTGCAGTGTGCTGTTGTAGGATATTTCCCTGCAGTGCACCTTCAGGGTCTACACGTGGGAGTCTCTCTGGATGTCACATTGACAGTCTTGACTTGCCTGCAAAGCTTTTGAAAAGAAAGAGAATACCCCTCTACCTTTGGGGAGGTGGTGCTTCCTCTTCTGCTCTTTCTCCCCTGCTTCCCAACTGCTAAAGAAGTGGATTGCCAAAAAAACAACATCTTTACAGGAATGGGACTTGGAGAAAATAACAATTTGTCAAGAGCACAGATGGCTTATTTAGAATCTAATAGGTATTAAGACATTATTTTCCCCAAGCTTTACTCCTGATATTGATAATGTGTTATCTTTGCCAAGTTCCCTCTTGATAACATGTTATCTTCGTCAAGCCAAGTCCCTGATAAAATCTTATTTTCCCTCAGTGCTCACTCTGATAAGATATTATTTTCTTACATCTCTGCTGCCAGTGGAAAGGAGGGAAATGTTATTTTTAGTCCTTTTCTTGAAGAGGCATATATATTGCCAAAGCAATGCGAAACAGGCAAAGAAAGAATGAGAAGAATGAACAAAAAAAACCCCAGTTATTGTACTCTAGACAAGGAAATGAGCAAATATTTTAAGACTTACAGGCCCTTGTTTTGAATATGCTAATAAACCAACATTCATAACTAGCTAATGAGCCAATATTTCTTTTGAGAAGAGAACCTATTTTTAAAAAGTCACATCTGTTTCCAAGAAGTATGTTTATGTTTAGATTTTCTTTCCCTATTTTTTCCTGCATTCTGTTGTTCCATGCTTTTTCTTTACCTGGTGTCTTTTACTGTTTACCATCCCTATTGGAGAATCCCTATCAGAATCACATTTGCTCAGCCAGCACATAAACAGCTCCCTGCAGTTCTACATCATGATGCCATCACTGATGGTGCAACTGCAAACCCTTTCTGAAGCATGACCCCTTCTTCATTTTTCTTTTCCATTTAGTTTACTTAAGAGACTGGAAGTCATGTCATGAACAAGGCAGGGGACAATTTTGTAATTTATGAAGTCAAATTTGCCCCGAGGAATCGTTTCTGTCTCTACCATCAAGTTCATTACATGGTGTTCATAAGACAAAGATATTGCAAATGGCTGCTAAGTATTTTTCCCCACATTTCCTGGATTTCCTGCTTGCAGACTCCTGCATTACAGAAATGTTAACTTATACCTGTTGCATATGTAGCTGTCCTCTGAAAAATTGGAGTGCAGAAAAGGTGATTATTTGTTGAAAAACTGTATCAGAACCATCTCAGCTGTGCATCCAATAATGATATTTTCTGTGAGTGTTAAAGTCCCCAAAACTTCTTGCTTGACCGTAAAAGAGGGACTGATAGTACCACCTTTCCTTTAAATAACTTTGAAAGATATGTCACTGATCCCTGTGCTGAGTTAAAATATATAGTAATGAGCATCATAGGCCAGTGAGGGAATAAATAAGTATTTTTTTTTTTTATAAGAGGGATATGTATGTGTGGTCCCAAACAGAATGTTGAGCTGAAACAACCTGCTAAACAGCTGTGATCACCATCTATCCTATGCACACAGTGATGCTTATATTCTTTGGAAATAAAGTAGTGATCATGCAGTTAATGATCTTGTCAGCAGACACAAGGGGATGGCAGCAAAGATTATGCAGGAGACCATCATTCTCACATTTCCAAACTTTTAAGTGTTTGATTTTAGTGGATGCTTGACCCTGGCTGGACAC
Organism: Cinclus cinclus; assembly: GCF_963662255.1. NCBI lineage: Eukaryota > Metazoa > Chordata > Aves > Passeriformes > Cinclidae > Cinclus > Cinclus cinclus. The sequence goes on along the minus strand of NC_085049.1, from coordinate 56,023,558 downwards.
CAAGTGCACACCAAAGCTAGTCTATCATTTTCCCTGCTCAGCTGCACAGGGGAGAGAAAATATAATGAAGAGTGCATGGGTCAGGACAAGAACAGAAAGAGGTCACTCACCAATTACTGTCACAGGCAAAACAGACTAAACTCGGGAAAACTAATTCTATTTATTACCAAATCAAATTACGGTAGGGTAATGAGAAACAAAACTTAATCTAAAAAACCCACTTTCCCACCTTCTTCCCAAATTAAATTTACTCCTGATTTTCTCTCCCTCTTCCTTGTAAGGGGGAGGGAAAACATGGAATGGGGGTTGTGGTCAGTTAATCACACGTGGTCTCCTTGCTCCTGACACTCTTCCCTTTCTTCAGCGTGGAGTTCCTCCCATGGGAGACGGTCCTCCACAAATTTCTTCCAAGAGAGTACTTCCCACGGGCTGCAGTTCTTCACAAGTTGCTGCGGCATGGGTCCCTCCCATGTACAAAGGGGTCCTACAAAGGGGTCACAAATCCCACCAGAAAGCCTGCTTTAGTGCGGGCTTCCCCACAGGGTGGCAGCTTCCCTTGGGCATCCAGTTGCTCTGGCATATGCTTTTCCACGGGGACCTGTGGACCTCCATGGACTGCAGGGGCAAAGCTACCTCACCACGGTCTTCCCACAGCTGCAGGGACATCTTAGCTCTGGTGTCTAGAGCACCAGAGCTTCCGCACCGACCTCGGTACCTGCAAAGTTGTTCCTCTCGTGTTCTCACTCCTCTCCTCTCCTCTCTGGCTACAATTGCTTCTGTGTAGTAACTTCTTACCCCGGGCAACCACTGTTTGTGATGGGCTCAGCCTTGGCCAGCAGCAGGTCCATCTTGGAGCCATCTGGCGTTGGCTCTCTGGGACATGGGCAAAGCTTCTGGGAACTTCACACAAAGGACACCCCTGGAGCCCCTCTTGCCCAAAACCTGGCCAAGCAAACTCAATATGCTTTGCAAGTCTGGTGCTCTGTGGGTGGAGGTTTTTTGTGTATGATATGTTTAATTAATGAATCCACTGATTGATTGTAGAGGGCTATTTTGTAGAGGAGTATTTTATTCAAAGAAAGGACACGAAAAAGGTCATCTTCCTGTATGTGGACAGCAGGCAATAACGTGATTCTTCAAGTAAGGCTGACCTGCAGTGGAATTGAATGGTTCAGGCTTGGGTTCAATAAACCATGTTAATGTGTTCTCCAGTACCCTTAACAGCAGTGGAATTGAACTCAAATTTAGTACTTAAAGAGCACACTGAAGTTCCTAAGTGTGATTAGTATTGACTAAGTCCAAGCCCTATGGTTGATTGGCATCTCCAGTGCAAACACTCTCTCCTAACTAAATAACATGTGATTTAACATGTGTTGTCCATGCCAAATCCTGAGAAGGACTTAATGATGGGAGAAGTTCTTATGTCAGAGCTGAGGAAACTTGTTTGGACTGTATGAAAAGGCTTGGTTGTTATTTCTTGTGCTGTCTCTGTTAAGTGGACATCAGCCTTCAGTGCACTTACTGTATCATCTTCGGGTGTTACAGCTTTCTGCCTCTGACATATGAGAAGCATGAGCTTTTAATTGCTTCATATCCTGTTAGGATGAAGAAATTTGATGCTCACAGATGTGAAGTAAATTGCTTGGACTATGTTTCACTGTTAAAATGGTTGTTTGGGCAAGGTTTTCTACTTCCAGCTGAGATCACTGCAATGTCTCACAAAAAGTTGTTGGAGAAAAAAAAGTGCTAGGTGTGAGAATAGGCACTTCGGGATGCCTTAGCACCTACTCATGGAGGCGTATATCTGAAGTACCTAAGTGTCAGCAGAAAGGACTTCTTTGATAGCTGCCCAGATAGCCAGGAGATACCAGAGCAGTCAGCTGAGCAGAAGTGCATGGAGTACTAAAGTGCTAGGTGATTAAGGCTGAACTAGAACTCCACGATAGAAGGGATAGTTTATCTGCTTACACAGGCTTTTATGTCTCTGTAGTCCTGACTGCAATCTGTACTTTTCCCATAAGGTCCATGGAGTTCTCCACAATGGTCTTTATATGGTAGAAAATAATTGCAATGAACTTGAAATTATTATATTTATATATAATATATATTTATTTACTATATTATATTATCGGGGGAGAGTAATGAGCATGGTTGCCTGATATCCCATTTCTTTCAGCAAAATACTGGCTTTTGGTTAAAATTCTTATACTGCAAGTCTTCAGAGAGGGCAAAGATAATGGGAATTTTCAAATATTAACAAATGTGAAATGGAGGAGTATCTTGTATCTGTAGTCAGGCTGAAACACTATCTCTGGGCAGCATGACTTCCTCTTACCTAAGAAGCAGCCTGGAGTTCACTGCTATTAGTTAGTTCATGTTAAAGGCATTGCATGCCATTAGACAGGGAATGAATAATTGCTGAAACATATAGAAACCTCTAGATCTTGTAACGATGCCAAAGCACAAGTAGTTTGTGTTTTCTAGCAAACAAAATGTAAAATGTTTTTAAAAACCCTCCCAAAACATGCTCCATTATTTTATGGGCCTCAGTTCCCGATACAACTGTAAGCATTTTAGTTTAGATCAGGGTTGTCTGAAAAACCTGGGATCCCTGCTTCTGCACTTTTCTACTCTGAATCAGAGAAAATTTTGCTTTCCTTCTCTCTGTTTCTTTCTCCCTTACCCAGTTAGCCTTTGGATAAATGTTCTTTTCCTGTGTGGCTCTTTCCCCGGCAACTTTCCAATGCCACTGGGTCCTTTTCAGGACTATCACCTCTCCCAAGCCTGGTAACTACAGAACAAGGTACTTGGCTTTAATGCCTATCCTTTAAGTTCTGTTTGTAAGAAAGAAAATGTCACTGGTTCAGACCTTCTCTTTTCAAATGAGTTATGCTGGATTGCTTTCTGATGGCTTTATTTTGTCCAGTGTCCTAAGCCCTCTGCTTAAGTAAGTAGTCATGAAATGTGTTGTTGCCTTAAATCCAAGTGATTTCATATACAGAAACATTCAATTCTTAGAATTCATACCTTACATATTATCAGTTTTTCTGAATTGTTGAACGTGATGTGATGCTAAGTTATTGACTGCTGCCCACCATGAAATAATTATTCAGCTTTGTGTTTGGGTTTTGTTTTGTGGACAGTGGAATTTTGCAGGTCTTTATTGGTACAGTTGCATTAGCACAGGTCTGAAGTAAAAGGCTTGACAGAGGAAAAAAAAATTAAATCTGAAACTGTCAAAGTTCAAAAATAGAGCAATAATCCCAAATACAGAATAAAAAATAATAGCTTTATTATTATTTATTACACCATTCAAAAGTGTACTGCTTGCTTCAGAGCACAGTAATGTTCCTTGTAGTGCTCCCTGGGAGATCTTCAGTCCCAAAGTCACACAGACCTTGTTATGTGTTATGTTATTTTATTTTGATTTAGATTAGATAAAAAGTGCCTGGACACCAGCTCGGAGCACTCTGCCAGTTACTATAAACTATAAAATTCAAGTGCAGTGCAATCAGTTGAACTCTTCTACCAAGCAACACACACAATCAAGCATCTGTGGTCCCCAACATTAATCTACTTACTCCTTCTTTGGAGGTGAGATGAAACACAGAAAACTAAATCAGATAGTAACCTGGCACCAGCCTTGCCAGCCTCAGATGTGCAAAAATTATGAGTTACGCAGTCTCTGAATTTATGAAAAATATTACTTTATTCCTGCATATTAAGATCAAACTCTGTTCACTTTTATTTCACATGGGTCCTGGAATTGACACATTATCATTTGCAGCAGAGGGCTGGGATGTGCAAATATACCAAGTACTTGATGATACACCTGAGAATAGTGAGCAGTATTAGTAACAAGATATGAGTTGTCCAGCTGAAGAGATCATTCCAGAAAATATGGTGGACTTAGCAACTTCTAAAAAAACATAGATAATTTCTGCAGTATATCAGTGCATTTCTACTAGTTGTACATTTCAGAAGAAGAGGCTAGGTAGCTGCTTAGTTACTGAGAGAGCAGTAGTGGAATTACTGGCATTTAAAGACCTGCTGCAGCTTCAGTCTGAGGCAGTGAGGTGGTATTTTCTTTCAGTCCCTTTCTTATAGTATGCTTCTAAATTTATTCTAAATACTAAGTTTCTTCTAAATACTGTGTAGAAACAGGTGAGGTTTTCTGATCCATATACCTGCAATTGTTCAGATATACAAAATGGTATCCTTTTCTAAAAGAGAAAAAAAAAAACTATATAAAGTTTTAATTTTGGCAAAGCAGCATTTATGAGCTGTTGATTTATGTCTGTGGAATAGGTAAAGATATATTTAATTTTTTTCCATATTTTGAAATTTTGATGCATGTTGTTCTGAGATTTACTTCCATATCTTACTGCATTGCCTGGTAGTTATTTGAAGCTAGCAGAATTCAGTGACAAAGGCAGGAAGTGATGAGTTAACATTTGTGTCAGCTGGATATTCACCAAGTGAGGAGTTAAGATAGCCCCTGAAGTCTTTGGCTAGATTTGCAGTGTAATTGTGTATCTTAATAACAACACAGGTCGGTTGTTCTGTGAGTGAGCAAAGCTGCTGTTTTTCTTTTTATCTGAGAGTGTCTACAATACACTCTTGCTGTCCAGTAACAGGGATGCAATAGAATCACAGCCAAATGAGTCTTTAGTTTTCTTAGCTTGAGTATCAGCAGCTGAGAAATAACACAACTTCAATTCCAGGCCCTCCAAGCTTGGTGGACAAAGATGGCTTAGTGTTCTATTGCATGTCTAATTGTAGTGTGGCTCTGTCCTTTATGTTGACATTTCCCTATTGCTGCACCCATTATTTTCAGTCTTTTTGAGTATCTCTTTTAATTTTTAATAACTTTTTGCTGTAGCATTCAAGTCTCAAGATGTCAGTGACCAAACTCCAGCATTTGCCTTGAGATGTTTTTCAGTCTCAGATTTATCCATAAACTTTGGTAATGGTAAAAATAATAAATTACAAAACTTTTGTAGGAGATAGCCTGCAAGAAAATGCAAATTCTGTCTAAATGATGATAAAAATCAAGATATTGATTTATATACATAACAGGAAGTATGTATACCTGTATAACTCAACAATGTAAATTAGAATTGAGGGTTTGATTTCCATACCCTTTTTTTTCACGAAGTCAATTTAGAGGACTGCTCATCATTCATGTAAATGTGAAAAAGGAAAAAAAAAACAAGCAATGAACAGGTCTTTGTAACAGGGAGACAGTTTTGAGTCAGTAGGTGAAAAATGTACTACTCCTCTTAGGGAGAAGCTCTAAACAATAACTGCATGATTCCGTGTTATAAACTACTCAGAGTGGTATTTGTTTGATAAAACCGATGGGACTCTGCCCTGGAAAAATAATTAAATAGCAAACATGTCCCTGTACGTGGCACTGATGAGGTCACACCTTGAATCCTGTGTTCAGTTCTGGACATCGAGGGGCTGGAGCATATCCAGAGAAGAGCTGTGAAGCTGGGGAAGGGTCTGGAGCACAAGTCCCGTGAGGAGCAGCTGAGGGAGCTGGGGGACTTTACCCTGGAGAAATGGAGGCAGGCCTTTTTGCTCTCTAAAACTGCCTGAAAGGAGAGTGGAGCCAGATGAGGGTCATCCTCTTCTTACAGTCAACAAGAGACAGGGTGAGATGAAATTACTTCAAGTTGAGTCACAAGAGATTTTGTTGAATATTAGGAAAAATGACTTAATGGTGAAGGTGGTCAGGCATAGGAATAGGCTTTTCAGGCAAATGTAAAATCACAATCCCTGGAAGTGTTCAAAAAACATGGATGTGGATATAGACATGGTTTAATGGTGAACATGTTGGTGCTGGATTAACAGTTGGGTTCAATGACCTTAAAGGTTTTTTACAACGTTACAATTCTATAATTCTGTGATTTAATACATGCAAGTAGAAAGTTATATCAGAGAAATACTTCAGTATAAGATACTCACATATCATCACTGCAAAGGAATTTCTTGCTAATTGTGACACTGTGGATAACTCTCACTGTCTTTTTCTTTGCTTCAGCTTGATTTTGATTTAACATTTTTGAGCAGTTTTGATTGAAAGTGTTGAATTGAACCTTTTTACTTTTTTACAAATTTCCACTTACTTTTTCTAAGCCAAAATACTTTCCAGAATTTGGCCTACATGTGCATGGAACATTTCTGTCCTGAACCTATTATTTCTCAGCAAGCACATAATACTGTGCTGCTGAATAAAACCCATCTGTTCCACACATGGGAATCAGGTGGGGCTACTGTTTGGCACAGAATGGCTGCTAAAATGCTGTCATTTGACTGTGGAGGAAGTGGGAATAGGAAAATTATTTCATCTTGCATACATTTCTAAAATATATTTAACTGTATATTAATTGTCTTCGAATTAAATCCTCACGTTCTCGACTGTCTTCCCGGACTAGAGACTGGCAGGCAGCCCTGTGAGAGCAAAGAAACACGTGCTTATCTTTTGGTGTGGTTTGAAAGTTGGTAGGACCTGTAGCTCGTAGAATTCAGCATTTGCCCAGGTTTACCGTGCGCTTAAGCTTGGCCCGGCCATCACGAAACACGGCCGTGCTTGAAACGCACCCCTGCCTCACGGCACCAACATCGGCGGAAGGTGCAGCCCCCGGTGTGTTCTGACGAGTGCTGAGAAGGTGTGTTCTGAGAAGTGCTCTGTTTCCTTGTGGTGCAGATGGGAAGCCGGTGTCGCTGTCCCCGCCGGAGTCGCAGCCGCACAGCCCTCGGTACACGGCGTCGAGCCAGCGGGAGCGCGAGAGCCTGGAGGTGCGCGTGCGGGAGGTGGAGGAGGAGAACCGCGTGCTGCGCAAGCAGCTCAGCCTGGCCCAGAGCCGGGGCCCCGCGCAGCGCCACGGCAACCGCTCCAAAACCTACTCCATGGAAGAGGGCACGGGCGACAGCGAGAGCCTGCGCGCTGGCATCGTGGCGGGAAACAGCTCCGAGTGCGGCCAGCAGCCGGCGGTGGAAAAGTGCGAGGTAAAGACACCAAAGGAACCCGCCAGAAACAAGGCTTGGTACGCGCGATCCTTCAGGGGCGTTGCGGATCCCTGTCTCCTTCCTCTGAAACCTCCTCTTCCAAAACCAGTGTCTTAAAGGTCTGCTGCGTGCAACTTTTCACATAACTCTTTATTGTTCTTTTTTAAAAAAACCTTTAACACATTTAACCATCACAATATCTTCTGAGTTACTGTTTCATCGTGGCTTTTTGTCTGCTTCATTCTTGTGTCCCCAAACCTGATGTAAAAATCAAAGCCTTGTTTCTAGCTGACTTCACTACAGCTCTGCTGATAAATACCTGTGGCAAACTGACCCCGTGTATTTTAAATAATAATGACTCCGGAGTGCTTAGAAAAGCCTTGTTTCTTTGTTTCTGTGCCTGTATTGGAACAGCTCAGGGTTTATGATTAATTAAATGGTGGCTTAGGGAGCCAGGCTGTGCTTTTGACTGACTTTCAGGCATGTATGTGGATGTTACTGTGGGTGTGAGCTGTGCACAAGCGGTGTGCTTGGCTGCAGGGAGCACGTGATCTGTTTCTGAGACAGTTTTGGAGTGCTTGGTTTGGTTTGGTTTTCCCCATTTTATGTCGGTGCTTCTGTGGATGTCATCCAGACACTTAGTTGTCAGATGTCTGAATGGTGACAGGTCCAAATATGGATAGATCCAAAACAGAAAGTCTCACTTAAAGGCCTTGTCCCAATCCCAGCTGATAAAGTTATGAAAAATAACTTCCTCCATTTATTTCTACAAAGAGGGTAATACCATATCACCTTTTATCTTGCTTGCTACCACTTGGAAGATAAAAGTTGAAAGAAAATTAGTGCGAGAGGAAAACGGAATCCTAATTATCTTTTCAGATAAATTCTATTTGATGGAAAAATATCAAATACAGTTTGAAAATGAATTACTGCCTTACAGTTGGATATCTTTGTCCATCAGTGTAGAAAAAAGGAAGCAATATTATTATAAGAAGAAGGAAAACTAAGTTTTTGTTTTTCATTTTTCCTCCTCCAGATAATGAGGGAAATTTTCTTCACTGATATTCCTTACTGTGAGATTTTTGGCATTTCTTTTAATCAGGCCATCAATCAGCAAACCTCACTTTTCCCTTATTATTATATCAAGGAGTGATGAGCTGAATCATAGGTCTTGGTTATTCAATGCACCAACCAATCCAGGACACAAAAATAGTAGCTTAAAGTAGGGATATTTTAAGTGGCCTTACAGTTTTTAATGTATTTTGCCAATGAGTTTACTTGTTCAGTGGGGGTTAGCACTCTGCTGGAGGCAATGCTTATATAAAATATGAAATCTCACATGATTTGCCATTCCCCTTATCTCACCACACAGTATTTTGATCTCAAAATAACTTCTTACTCTTCTCTTAAGGAATTCTCTCAGTAACTGTTACAGCAATGGAAGTTAAAATTGAACTTCCCTATTAGCAGATTTGCCAAGGGTCTCATCATTTATCTTATTGGTGTAGATTCTTGTCCAGTGTTTGTGTGAGTGGCATCTTGATGCCTTTCATTCTCTGTGTTTCACATCTGTAAACAAATTTTTTTTAGCTTCTGACCCTGAAATATATCACAGCAAGAGTCAACAAATTGGATAGTGAGAAACAAGGCTTCTTAGGAAGATGACTCTTGCTCCGGGGGAGACTAAGAATGCTAAGGTTGCTCATTTCATTGAGTCTCTTCTTAGAGATTTACTGCTGATAGCGTTTCACAATCTAATTTGGGATGATCTTTAATGGTGATTAAAACGTTTGAAAATGCAGTTACAATGAATGAACATTAAATCTTTGATAAAGCTTCATCTGTGTAGTATTAATTGTGATCTATATCAAATAGCTGTGGGTTTATTGCAATCCAGCCACAGCTTCCTAGTCTGTTGCATCACAGGAGAGCTCTTCTGATACTGTAAAATGGACCAGCATTATACTGCAAGAAAAAAATCAGACACCTAGACAAGGGCCTTCTCCCTGGAGCAAGCAGATGCCTGTCATGCCTTCCCAGTAGTAGACAAACCTTGGAAGTATTAGTAAACATAGTCTTTACACAGATGTCAGCTCTAACAACAGGCTTCAGAAGCAAATCATAATGCCAATGAAAGCTAACAAAATTGTATGCCTCTTTCTTACAGTGTTATCCCAGTATCTTTCCAGCTTATGCCTCCTGAACTCAGCATTGACTTGAATTGTCTACATTTATAAATATTTTTGAACGTGATTATATATTAGGAACAGCATATTGTTTAGTGGCTTAGCAAGATACTTAACTTTGAAATGTTTTTAGAGGCATATTTGTATTGTTCCTGTTCTCGACAGTGTTGTTCAATAGGGTAAGTGTATAGTGCTCCACAGCCATCAAGAGCAGATCCTCACCAACATCAGCTGTGTAATACATATAAAGCAGATGTTATCTGCCACTGGGGGAAAAAAAAAACAAACTGGAAACAAAGACAAGCATTTTGTTACATACCTGTAATATCTCTTAATCACATTCAACAATTATTTATGAAGGATTGAATATCTACAGTAGAAAGCCTACTGGAAAATTACTGAGGTATGAAATGTCTTACCAAAGATTATTTTTAACTATCAGGACTAATACAGGCTTTTGAAACTCATTATTTCATCATTCCAAAAAGTTGCCCAAGGAAGAAAAAATTGCTGCGTGTGCTCATCTAGGTACTGTATACTCCTCATAGGTATGGATCCAGTTCTTTGTGTGGTTTTGGATATTTTCTTCATGTTAATGTTATCCCAGAACATGATTTATTGTGTTTAGAAACAGGTTTTTCCTGGTCTGCAGTATCTGAAGTAGGAGTTTCTGAACTATATTAGTATGCACCTTGGTATGACTTAAACTCTCTTTCCTAAAGAAGCTTAGCTTCCTTAAGTGCCGTGAAACACCTAGACCTGAGTGCTTCCTAAACTATTTACAGTTAAAAATAGTTCAGTTGGTGTCCCTGATCCTCAGCCTGTAGGAATAATGTTGTGGTGAACTTCCACAGTGTTTTGATTACCTATTCATGTGTCTGTGTATACACAGAGGAAGAATTCATTGACTTTGGAAAGCACATGTGTCGTCATTTCATTTGCTACTGCAATGACTTACATTATCCAAAAGCCTCTCCAGTGAATGACCTCAGTCCAGACTCTTGCAGCAAGTGATGAACACGTCCATCACTCACTTTAAAGAGAGCATTATTGTAGGAGGATGGACACTTTGAATGCTCAGTTTGGTCCTGCAGCAACTTCTGAACATCCAGGCTAGAGTGTGGCTAGTATTACCTAAAACTAGGATGGAATGCCAGCAGTAAAGAGGCAAGTGTAGCATGCAGAGCCTTGATGTGAGAAGTTTGGTGGGACATGTTGAGCCAAATAGGCAGGCTGACACTTGTAGTGGAAGTTGGAGCATTCTTTGGTCATGTGGCTTTAGTCCTTGGTGTGAAGTCATTGAGTCTGGAGGTTGTGTGAAATCAGTGGCCAGTTCTGGTGGGATGGGGGATGCACTCCTCCAGCCATCTGCAGATAGAAATAAAGGAGTTTGGGAGAGGTGACAGTTTTGAAAATCTGAGAGGTGATGCTTACAGTAGTGTGCTTAGGAGAGTGCAGGTTCTTTCCAAATCCTTATTCCAGCCACATCTTGCCAGAATCTGGGTACAGCCAGCTGCACTCAATCCAAACATGCATTTGGAACAAGCGTGGAGAAAACTGGAAATAATGTCTTTCCCCTTGGGATGCAAACATCTGCAGACAGTTCAGGTTGATGACTTCATTTTGGCTTATCTGTTTTTCCACTGACTTTGTTTAACAGTTAAACGATGACAGAAAGTAAAGTGAATCAGAGAAAGGAGAGGAATAGACTGAGACTTGTAGCATGCTGCAGGAAAAAAACTTGGAAAGAAAAGGTATTGACTTCTCTTTGGGGATTATTGCACTTTTGTTTAACTGATTACAGGCAGGAATAGAAATGATATGCAATATCAAACACCAGAGAGGCTGAGCAGAAGGTACATGGATGCCCATGTCTCTGAGCTAGAAAAGAGCATTCAGAAGAGTAGTAAGTGCTGCTCTCACTGTGTTCTGGCTGAGGCAGCATCCAGGGCAACAGCAGCTACTAGAAGACAGCGAGGAATGCATGCTTTCAATTCTGAAACAAACTGCTTTAGTCAAAGAACAGATGTGAGCAAGCACTTGACAGAATAAACTCTGATTTGGAGGGCAGTTGTAACAGAGAGAGGATGGCTTTGAGGAGGGCTTTCCTGGCAAGTGTAGGTAGTATAAAACTGTTGACAGTATATGACAGTGCTATTCTGTGAAAACCCCTAAAATGTTTGTCTCTGGTCTAGTGCGGTCAGGTGAAATGTTTAAAGCAAGGGTGGAACTGTTCTCAGTTAATTTGATTTTAATTGGCGCTGAGGGGAAGGATCTTAGGTCTTTCAAAAGCCTGAGGAGGCAGTATGTGTAGGATCAGGGATCAGTGTGCCCACAGCAGCCCATGCTGACGAGTACACTGCAGATTACTGCTGCAATAAAAGTTGTTAATAAGCAGCCTCTGTTCTCCCCTCTTCTCACAAGAGAGAAACTCAATCAATTTTTGCCAAATGTTGGGCATGCTCTGCTCCCATTGACTCTAACACAAATTTAAAGTGCTAATACCTCTCAGAGCTGTTGCCAAAATGTACTGCAATATCTTTTCTTTCTCACACCTCTGTGGACAGATAGTTGTCTTATTAATTCAAATCTTCTTAAAACATCAGCTCTTAAATATGCCTGAGCTTGTGAAGCACAGGAGGGCTGGAGGCAGCTGTGGTGTTCTTGTGGATGTTCTACAGTGGCACAGCCACTTGGCAGCTGTATGATTCAAATTGTGCCTTGTACCAGGTGATCTTTATGGATGGGGCTGTGGGCTCTTCAGATGTGCCCAACACATGGCACTTGTGTAAATGTGCTTCTGTGCCAAAGCCATGCTTTGGGAATCTGTGACTGTGTGAGGAGGCAGAATTCCTCATTTGTTCTCAGCATAGTGGGCATTCTGTGGAAAATGAGAGCTGTGTGTGTGAGAAACCAGCTAACTAAGCTTCAAATGGAAGCAAAATGAGGCTTCCCTGCAGTTTCACAGCTGTGTCTCCAAAGGCAGCTTTGTGCTAACAGCATGGTGAACTCTGCTTCGTTTCTGTGACCACTGAGAAACAGAAGATCACAGAATCTGGAGTCAAAACTTGCTAGGATTAATTTTTTGTCCCTAGGGAGCAGAAATGGCTATTTTGTAAAAGCAGAGCAATGTAATAGCATTTTTCAGATTAGTACTTACTGGCTAAATAATGACTTGTAGCGCCTTTTCAATTTTCCCTTTCCTCCTGAAGAGATGAGGAAACCTCTGCCTCATGTTAAAAAGGAGGTAAAAAGGCACAGAATAAGTGATAATTCACCATTGTGGTGAGGTGGAGAGAATGTGTTTGTGGGGGTTGTGTTCAACTTCACATTAACTCTGTCAGAACAGCCCATACAGGCAGTCACAGGCAGGGAGGTGGCCACTTGCCTTCACAGCCTGTGTCTCATCACATCACTGGGATGCATCCAGCCCTGGCAGACCAATAGTCGTAGTCATGTTCATCCCCATGAGAGCTTGCTCACCCTTGTGGGAGGACAGATTGTAAGAGAGTAGAGACAGTGCTGAAGGCAATCCTGCCCCTGATAAATTGTAGCTGTACTAATTAGTAAACAGTGGAGCAGCCTTGCTCCTTACTAGGACACAGCTGTGTCCAATGAGGATGGCTGTTATGAAAGAGTGGGTTAGCTACTCCAGAGGCAGTTGGAGTCTGCTGGCTGTGCTGTGAGAAGGAAGGGTCAGGCAGTTGTGCAAGGCACTGAGAGGGTAAGATGTTGTACGAGAGACAGGCAGTCAGGTGGTCATGCTAGGGATAGGAAGGAGTTAGTCAGTGCTGCAGAAGGAAGAGAGACAGAAGGAGAGAAAGAGTCAGTGTTGCATGGAGCTGCCCGTGGGAAGTTTACAGACAGAAAGGTATGGACGTTTTTAAGATAATAAGGGAGTGATGCTTGGGTCACTTGTGAGTTCACCGTTCATTGGTACCACGTGTGAGAGCAGGTGACAAATACACCCTCTCCATAGGGAGTGTGCATTGAGACAGAAATAATGTGAAATTTCTGAGGTCGTAACTGCTTCTAATTGTCAGACGTAATTTTAAACTTTTGTTTAAGAGGTTAAAAATGTCATATGTTTATGTGCTGCTTACTTGGGGAGGGTGTGTGAACATACATGCACATGTATGTCTCAGCTAATGCAGTTCTGTTCAAACATCTGCTGTAGTGTAGGGATAATAATGACTTTGGAATGATGATGGTGCTATAACTCAATTAAGATGTTTTTAGCAAACTGCCTCAAGTGGGTTGCAAGCAGCTGCAAAACACCCACTCAGATCCCTAACAATTGCAGCACTAAACAACAGCAGTGTCATGTGTGTGCTCTCCTTAACAAGTGATGAACACAGGAGCAGGCTTTAATTTTTGTTCTTTTTGTTCCTTTTCTCCCACAGACTATCCACGTTGCCATTGTCTGTGCAGGGTACAATGCCAGTCGGGATGTTGTCACACTTGTCAAGTCTGTCCTATTTCACAGGTAAAGGTAGCTTTATTTTCCTGTGTATTGTATATCTGATTATGACTAAGTGAGCTTTTTCTAGGTTTATTCTCTTACTTCAAAAGAAGGTCAGAATCTCTTCCCTAGTTCCTTTCTCTTTTTAAGGAATGAAGCATTTAATTTATGTTCATCTCAAATAGATTTCACCTGTGTGAAGATTTCTCCAGTGAATAAGAGGGATCAGAGATCCACCTGCTGCCCCTGTTGCACTGTGGGACTAGGGACAGTATCTATCTACACACTCCTGAATGCTCTAAAATAATGATAATGGTAGTAACAATATTGTATTCATTTAGCCTGTTTCTGGTATCAGTTTATGGCACGGGTGCAAATGATAAATTCACACTGGTTGCTTCCCAGCTTCCAATTTTGACATTTGCAAACCTGCTGTTGCAATCAGTCTATACACTATTTCATTAAATTCAGATGGCTTATTTTGGCTTTGGAATGGCTGCTTACAGCCCCTCAGTAGGTTTGTCAACCTGGTTTTAGCACAGTTAGCTCCCAATGTTGGGGAGCATAAATGTACAATGAAAACAAAATAACCAAATCCCTTAATAAATAGCAGCTCCAGAAAAAAAGAGAATTCACATTAAAGTATGTGTGGGCATATGTGTATATCCATTGTCCAATTTAGAAACGTCTCTCAAAGATATCTTCCAATAATGTTGCAGAAAGTGGATTAAAATTAGGGAAGTGATTAGACTGTTTGACTTAAAAAGAACAATAGACTAGTAAAATATGCTAACAGTACAAGCAACTTATTAAGGAGGTAGTTTCAATATGCTGTTTTTTATGAAAGACAGTTTTGTGCAAGGGTGAATGACTCTTGTTCATGTCATGTGGTAATATCTTCTTGCATCTAACATGAGTGGGGCATTCCAGTCCCACACTCTGCTCCTTACGCTTGCCTCCAGTCTCCTGCTGAAAGCCTTAGTAGTCACTCCCTGACAATGGTTTGACTACACCATTTTATCATTTTTTCTAAGTTTCCTAAAATAATAAGAATGCTTACCTTGTCCAATATGAAAAAAAGACCCCATAAGTACTGTTTAATCAAAATATGAGAACAGCTTCCATTATCAACACACAGTCTTTGCAAGTCTTTTGGGAAGTAGCATGTTCATGTTAGATGAGGGGTAGGACCAGAAGAAAGTGCTAAAATAAACATAACAAAAGCAAAAAACCCAGTAAAACTCCATGTCATTCTCTGCAGAATTTTTCTGAATGTTAAAATTCAGTTAAATGCTAGAATTATAGCTATTTCCAGTTAGAAGTTTGAATTTTTCAGTGTTAACTGGCTTTGTATTTCAAGGATGTGGGGAACTTTTGTCTGCTTTAATTGTTTCAAAGGGATTTCATGGAAAATCACATTTTTGTGATGACGTGAGTTATCCTAGTGGTTAGCTTCTCCTTTTTTTTTTAATCCTAGTACTTGCATCCATTTTGAGAATTTTGCATCCATTTAATCTCTGTGTTTCCAAGGTTCTGTAAATAATAGGAATCTCACAGCTCAAGGGTTTAAACAGCCTCTCTCTGTGTTCCTTAAAGGAAATGTCCCTGTTTTACTCCTCTGAGCAATTAGCAAATTCATAAGCAATACTACCACATAATCAAATTATTAAATAGTAACAAACTAAGATATTAAACCAAAAAAGGTAATTAATATTGGTATTTCTGAATCTCATGGATTCGGCTTATTGTTGTTTGGCCTGCACTTCTGCTCCTCTCAAAGGGTTTGTCGAGCTCAGCAGAGGTGGTCAAGATAAAGTCCAGTATAGCTAATGAAACTTTTGTGCATTCAAGATAACCTATCTCCCTTTTTTGCTCAGAACATACTTAAAGACAAATCTAAGTCCATTCCTGCCCAGAACTAGCTTTTCTCACTAGGCATTAAATTGTTTGCTAGAAAGAGAAGATACTCTCAGAAAAGCGACAGAGCTTCTTAGAGACATTTAATTATCTTCTAGAAAACACAGGCTTCTTAAGCATCAGTTGAGGCCGTGGCTCCATGGCCATGCTTCAGTAGCACTCCTTTCTTGGATCTTTTTCTTTGGAATGGCAGTTGTGTAGAAGGATGCAGAATAAGCAGAAAGAAACAACAAACTAAGCTGAATATTGATTTAGAACTAAGTTTCCTTGCATTGGTTGCCATGTGCAAGAGACCAGTATGCACTTCAGAAATGGTGATGATTGGAAAGGCTTCTTTTAGTTGCTGGGATATATTTAATTATAGGAATGAAGGGTGCAGACAGGTCATGGTAGTGCCTTTAGGAGCTTTGAGTTCGGAGAGATGGAAGTGGTTGGTTCAGATAGTCAGTGCTTCATGATGTCAGCATCAGGTTTGCCTCTGACTTGAGGGTCCTCAGTGAAAACAGGCATGGAGATGTCTCTTCTTCTGACCCTAAATATACACCAGGGAGTGCATCCTAGCTGGCATTGTCCAATAAGCCAAGCAGAATAGATGTTTGAAAGGTCTGTATGTTTACCAATGAAGAAATTTGCTTAACAAGAGGTTTGCAATCCTAATCTCTAAATTAAGTCACTGGTCCCTTATTTGTAGGATCACCACATTCAAACTTAAATATAGTTTTGCAAGAACAGAAAAAAATATATGCTGCCAAATTTACTGTCATAGAGATTTTGGTTTTCTTTCAACCCACCCTGAATCCAAACTAATCTAATGATTAAACAACTGACCCCTCAAGGCAACCAGCCTTAATGTCCTCACCTGTCCTCCTGCACCTCAGTTAGTTGTTGTTGTAAGAAACTAATTTCAGTGACTCTGTCTGGAATTTGTGAAGATTTCATGTCCTTTCTTTTGCATTTCAGGTTAGTACAGGTTAGTAATTAAAAAATGTTTCAGTGTGCATTTTGATGTGAAACTGTGTACCTAAATTCCCTACTTCGATAGGAAATCCCTACTTGTCTAATAGAAAAGCTCTGAGAAAAGGAGGCCATGTCAGTCTAATCCCAGGGAGCATTAACATATTTGTTATACTCCCAACTTTAGCTAGAGTGCTAGATAGAGACACAAAACAGCAGGAGTACTGGGCCATCAAGGATAGAAGCTACAGGATTTTCTATAGATGGAGTGTGCTGTCTCTTCTCTCTTGCATGAATATACTGCAAATCCTGCATATTGAACATTTCAGCTCTCCACAGGCCTAAAACACCAAGATTTGAGTCATACCATATATATTATGAGACTTAGGCAAGCTACTTGTTCAGACCATTTGAGAAACCGTGTCTGTCTTCAGGTTCCAGAGAGTGGGAAAAGGAGGGGAAAGGGGTAGTGTGATTGATTCCAAGTAAGAACACCACAGTTTAGAAATGTGTTTCATTCCCAGTGATAAAGGAGCTTGATTCCAGTTTTGTCTTTTAAAAAACGTATGCTCCAGCCACAAAATCCAGCAGCTTTTAACACCCAGTTTGACATAACTGACAGTCTGCTCTCAGGAGGAGACTCAGCAGAGCTGGGATAGTGCAGGGTTTGCAGTCTGATAAATATGCATTGGCAGTGCTGCACAGAGGGAGGCTTGGAGAATGAATACTCAGTCCTACTCTGCAACTTTCCTGCTTTTCCTTTCTTGCACATCCAGTTCTCAATTATGACAGATTTTATAAAGCCATTGCAGGGCTAAAAGAAATTATCTCTTAGTTTAACACAAGCCAATCTCATATCACGGTGTCCTAAGGGCAGCCTAACTTTAGTTTTTCCAAACCAAAAGACTACACACTAGAAATTAATTATATTGGGTCAAATAGGAAGAATGAAGTGGAAATACTTTTGGAAACAGTGATTATAGTAATATGCTAAAAAGCACCTGTATTTCTTTTTCAAAATTGGAGCAGTTCCCTGTGGCTGATAACGCTCCTTGAATCTTTTGCAATCCAAGTTACAGTGGTGGTTTTCAGTGTTTTACTCTACTTCTGAAAACTGTAAACCTTAGAGTGCCACAGAAACAGCCCACAATTATGGTTTCATATTGAAAAGATAATTTCTCTCTCTCTTCAGGTATGTCTTAACTTGAGTAAGAGCTAGAATTGTTTTTAATGTGCTCTTTTCTGAAGACATGCTTAATGCTATTTTTCATTTGGAAACAAATTAAAAAACAAACTTGCACAATTATAGCATGTTTCTGGCAGGTCAGCCTGACAATCTGTAAAATACTAACTTCTGTGCCAGCAAGTACTGGGGTTGGTTTTTTTGCCCTTTTTTTTTTTTTTTTTGTTTGACCCTACTATGTCAGTCCCTCCTTTTCACAGAAGTCACTGCATTTACTTCTTTAGCTGTACTCTCCATCTATGCTGCAGCAATAGTGGCATAGGAATGTGGGGGCTTTGTAAGGAATGTAAACAAAACCAAATGCTTTTTCATAGGAAGTTGCCTCTTTTTGCTTTAAGAAGGCTGCTGGTATCCTTAAAGTTAAGCATATGTCTGAGCATTTTTAAGAACAGGATATGAAGCTGTGTTACAGAATGCTGTATGAATAATGAACTCCTTTTTTTTTTCCTTAGAACAAGTAGAATAAAGCAAACCAAATGAAAATCTAAATTAAATTAAAAGGATGACATGTAATTTCCAAGTAAGAGTCACAAGTCAACACTGGCTGGTAATTAAAGCTTATATAATCTAATGGCTATATTCCATTGAGACCACTTTGCCTTAATGGAGTTAATTTGAGAATTCAACACCTCTGTCAGTGTTTGCAACTTTTCTACTGTGTCTAATCTTGGGAGGTTATTCTGGCAAAAGCCATAAAGCACGACCTGGTTTCTCTGATCCATATAAATACATCAATAATACACACTTCTTTTTTTGTTTTTTCTAGCTATCCTATCAATAGAGGCATAATGGAGAAAACAATGTTAAAAAAAAAAAATCCACCCGTGAAATCTCTTAGTACTTCCCAAAGAACTTCTGTAAGTTAACACAAAACAAGAAGATCCATGAGTGATGCAGCAAGTGTGTATATAGGATCTCTCCAATAGTTTGGGAAGTATTTTCATCAATACTGGATGTGAAGTGGTATAAAAAAAAATCCTGCAGATTTTCACATTTAAAATTTTCATATTGAGAGAGGGCTTGTCATACGAGCACCAGGAGAAAAACTTTCCCAAACTGCCTTTTATAATTCCTGTTTGAAGTTCTTGTAGCCATTTGTTACAGATATAAAAGGTACTACCTTGTTGTGCTTCCCTTAATAAAGTATAGGTTTTGGAAATAAACCCTCTGGGCTACTGACCTTTTTATATTCTTAGAAAATAAAATTCCTCTGTTGCAGAGAGAGAACTGTGTAACCAAGCAGCCAAGGAGCTGCCTTTTGAATTACTAACAACTGAGCTATGGAATAGTGCAGAAGGGAAGAGTGAGTCTTGGTTTACCACTCCCTTTTTCAATTGTAGATTTCTGTATTTAACTCCGTGGCAGAGGCTATTTGAAAAGAAAGGGCCACAAATTCTTGAGCAAGCAGATCATAAATCTGATGAAGAATAAGAAGTTTTGAAATGCATGAATAAGACATCATAGGAAAAAATATAGAGAAACGTGTACCTTGGAACAGACTTCTGAATTCATGGCCTGACTTTTAAAAAATTGACTTATTTTCATTTTACTAACTTTATAGTAGGATCTCAGCAATTTTGAAAATGAGGGCATTCATTCAAATGCCTATATTTAGGTCTAAGAGACTATATTTATGT
Source organism: Cinclus cinclus (assembly GCF_963662255.1). NCBI lineage: Eukaryota > Metazoa > Chordata > Aves > Passeriformes > Cinclidae > Cinclus > Cinclus cinclus. The sequence goes on along the minus strand of NC_085049.1, from coordinate 56,004,142 downwards.
GTCCATACTTGAAAAATCTTGGCTAGAATCTCTCCTTCGCTCACTTTTGAGGAAAGTAATTTAGGAAAATAAATGTGTGCTCTTTACATTTGGTTTACTTTGTCAGATAAGTGTTCTGATCTTAAGATAAGTGGAAATAAGTTAATATATAAAGATTTGCAGTTTTCTGAATAGAGTGCTTAGGACCTTAAGTTTCCACTTTATGGGAAATGGCCATATTTTGGAATTACATTATACCATATTAAGACATTATTGCATCAGCATTTTCCAAGTAGCAGAAACTGAGAAGTTATGGTTGGTAGAAATTCAAAGGTTCAAAATCATTGAAGTAAATAAGATTAAGTATTTCCGGACCTTGTGAGAAATTCTCTGGCTGTTTCAAGAACTGCTTCTGCACTAAGGAATCTGGAAGACCTGGGACTCAGGGTTCCAGAACCTGGGATCCTAGAAACATTTATTCCCAGACAGATGAATTCACATGAGTACTGGGGATTTCCCAAAACCTGTTAGTTACGTGGGAAGAAGTTTGTGACAGTTGCCATATATTGACCCATGTTATTCCATGGTTGCATATAATGTCCCCATTACAGTATAGTGATTTCTATCAGTACAAGGAACAACCAGCCCTTATGTGTGTTATTTTTAGTTCTCTTGATGTGCCCAGTGGAAAATGAGCAAAATGTCCAAGTTTAATGAAATTCAGCTTTCAGTGGAATCCTTCACAGCATCCTGATTGTCATCCCTAATTCTCAGAGCCAGTGATTCAATCATGTTGTCAGATAATCTTGGCATCCCTTTCATATATCTCTTGAGAAAGATTTCTTATGTTGCAGAATCTCTTCTGTATCTTTTATAATGAACGTTGGTTGATCTTCAAGCTTCTAAACTTGTTTCTTAAACACTTTGAAGCAATCCATGTCTTTTAGGCTTCGCATATTGCAGACAGCAGAAGAGGTGAAAGATGTCATCTGTGTGTATGCTAGTACAGTTACCTTCAGAAGGTCTTCCAGCTTTGAGGCTGTGCACTGTTGGCTTCCAGCACCGTGCTAAACCTCACATTTCCCAGAACTGAAATCTCGTCTGGAGTAAGATTTTCTGTGGTTGATGCACATTTAGTTGTAGATGTCATCAGGTCACTATACTGTTTTGGGGATATATTTTTGTAAGTGATAATCTTCTGCTTTGCCTCTGACACACATTTTCCTTCCAGCGGAATCTTTACCATGAGGCTAACAACTTGAAAGAGGTTTCTGTGTGGGAGTACAGCTATCCTTTTTTCTTTCTCCCAGTAGGAGATGAACTAAAGTAAATGTCACCCACTTGTTCCCATTTAAGTTTCATACACTCTGGGTCATTCAGATAACTATAAACTGCTACTGAACATCTGAGTGTCTTTGTGTCAGATTTTTTCTTTCTAGTGTGTTTCATCTTGAAATATTTTATATCAATTCCATTTAACTAAATGATCATTTGAAAGAAGATGGAGCTTTTGTTTTTCTTTTAACTGATCTTTTACTCTTCTTATTCCACTTTAGAATATAAAATAACCCCAGAATAAAAAAAAAAATGGAAGGAAATTACTGAAGAACACCAGCTGGGAAATAGTCCTACCAGAATCCAGACTCAGCCCCTGCTTAGCAGAGGGACCTATGTGGGATGTGTATGTTGATATTGAACATCTATTTGTCTTTAGATACTGCTTTTCCTGTATCCAAACCCACTGGTGTTGTACTTTGTTTCTCTTGGCCTTGTCTCTACTAATGAGATGTAATTCCTGATCACTGCTATTTCCTGATTTTTTTCTTGGCAAGGTGCCTGGTTACTGCGGAATCTTCATGAGCCAGGATGTGCTCTTCTACTCTCCTGCTGGGCTGGTGAAGCAGATGTAATTGCTGTGATTCCTTTAGCTTGGTAATGGGACACTCAGCAGCTGGCAGCTTATGCCTTTCCCTCTCTCCTCCATCCTCCAGGGCAAGCTGGAGATTGGAAGACTTTTGTCTTTTGAAAAGCACGTTGTGGCTTAGTGTTTTGGATATTGTTTAAGGCAGATCAGCTGTGGGTTTATTCTTGCCATTCTGATTATCTCATATACAAGGCTTCTACCCAGCCCTTTTCTGCTTTTCCTGTAAGCACATAATGTGATCCACAGTGTCCTTGAAGCCACTACAGCAACTTCACTGGCAGCCCCGAGTGCTGGGTTGGATCTTCGGTGCAGTATTTCTGAGACTGCAAAATCCAGTCACACGTTGCTTCTCACAACAATCTCCTCTTTCTGCTGAGGGAGTCTGTTAAAATACTATGAACCATTATATGTATTTTTACATACATTTTCTTGTGGACTTTGGAAGCAGTATCAAAGCACGTAGAGAAACATTAAAGAGGAAGGCATGCGTTTTTCATTAATGTAGAAAATGGAGAATAAATAACCTTCAATTTTTGAATTAAGCCCAAAAATGTAATGGAAGTATATTGGTGTGAACTAACATAGTTTTGCTCACTTCTCATTCGCACTGAAGAATGTAGTAGCATCACTCATTTTCTGCTTTAATCTACATCTGAAACGAAATACTTCTCTTGTTAGATGAAAAATACCAATTAACAAGTACACTCATTTAGCTTTACAGATTCCCTAGAAATGAGAATCCACTATTCCACTCTAGGGATCAAAGAAAAGTTGATCCCATGCTAAAATCAAAACAAACCATTTGTCTTCTTAGTGGCTTTTTTTCTCAGTCTGTCTTTTTCTGCTGACAGGGAAAGTTGCTAAACTAAGGGCAAACATGGAAGACTACAATTTGTGACTAACTTCCCCTGGTAGGTTTCCTACCACAGAAGTTACGATCAAATTTTGTTGCTTACTGTCCTCCAAGAAGGGAGGGAGGTTAAGGGAATTAAGCAAGGTATTTATAATGTTTAAGCTCACATTAGGATAGAAAAATCCATACACTTTGTCAGAGCTTGCCGCTCCTGCTGATACTGGCTTCACCTGTCTTGTTTTGTCTTTTTAGTTAGCCCAAGTCCTGTAACTACAGAGGTGAGTCCAGATCTGGTGGTTTGAAGTAAAATGTTTCCTTCGTTTCTTCCTGCCTCTCTTTAACCATCCTCCTCTTAGGAAAAAGGATGTGCTGAGATTTGCAATCTCCACTATGCCAGTGAATAGCTAGAAGGCACTCACCTGAAACATCTAATTTTGGATTCCTATGGGACAGCTGTTGATTCCCCAAGTTTGCTTTGTAGAAAAGTTCTATGTAAACTCAAGGGTCCCAGAGCTTCACCTCATTCAAATTTTTATTTTTCAGCCTTCCCTTGCACCCTCATTTCTCCATAGACACTGTTCTTAACACAAAGATAAATTACGGGGTTCACCTCAAAACTGAAACAATCACTTCCAGAGCCCAGGTCCCCAAAGGGATTTTAACTTGGCCTTTTTTAAGGAGCTGGTGCAAGGTACAAGACTCTCAGCTGTTGTAAATCATCACATTCCACTGAAGTAAAAGGCGCTCTGTATGTTCATATCCACCCATAAACTGATGTAGTATTTTGTTGCAGTCGTGCATACTCAAAATTGTGTCTCAGCATTTTTGGCCACAGAGCGGGACTCCACCAGACATGCTGCACGCTCAAAACTCGACATCTTAGACACAGATAAAGCTTTGGAAATTCTGATGCTGTCCTTCAAGCAGAGGAGTTAAAACCCTTTGAACTAACATATTTCTCTCCCTTCTCATATCAGGCGAAACCCACTCCACTTTCACCTCATCGCAGATGCAATTGCCAAACAGATCCTGGCAACTCTGTTCCAGACGTGGATGGTCCCTGCTGTGCGCATCGACTTCTATGATGCAGATGAGCTCAAGGTAAAGACACACACACGTGTCAGTCATATACTTCTGGTTTGATGTCACCCCTTTGTTCCTCATCGCCCTTGTCTGGTGAGTTGCAGGGGAACTGCTGCCTAAAAATATTCTCGCTGATGGCAACTAATTCTAAGTGACATGACTGTAACCTGATTACACTTAGCTAGAAGATGCTAAAGGGTTAAAATCAGTGCATTTTCTCTGGAATGAGAGCAGATAACGAATTATTTTATTTAGCAGCTTAGAATTTTACCTGCTAGTAAGAGTATTCTGACTGTCCATCTGAATACATTATGTTTTTTTAAGGATAATTCATCTTAGTAGCAGTGGTGGAATCTTCAGTATCTTGCTCAGTAAGCCCAAGTCTGTTGCTGGAAACACTCAGCTGCACTGCATTCCTCAAGCACAGGTGTGTGAAACCCTAAGTACACACACAATCTGATGAGGTAGCATTAGTACAATAGCTACCTTTTTTGTCTGAATGCCTTTCCAAAAGGAATGAATATGTAAAGAGTTCAGTCAATGGGGGAAAAGTTGCTTACTCAAAGTAATTAACTTTTCATAGTTAAAAAGTTTAAATCAGAACATGGAGGCACAGCATTGATTTTGAGCTGTATGTTTTTGACCTGTGGAGGTAGAATGAAGTATTCAGATTTAGCATTTGAAGTTGGTGGCAATAATTTGTATGACTTACCAGACTGTTCTAAACAGCATCCTGAAACAAGGAAAAAAATAAAATTTAGCAAATTGCTGTACTTACTAAGGGGTAAAGTCAAATTACACCACATTGTGAAATACCAAATACAGAAAGCTTTAGGGATGGAAAAGGGAAAAAAAATATTCTTGATAAAAATACTTTGTTTCTGTTTTTATTTTTCCTTGGTTCTTCTACATGAATCCATAAGCTGATATTAACCTAATTAGCTAGAGAGCTTCCTTCTGCTCTCTATAGCTTCATAGCAAGGAGGAGGTTTGTTCTTACAAATCTTGTACGTGTCCATGTTACATGTGCTTTTCTGCAAATTGTAGGGTTTTTAATTAGCCTCTCAGCTGGGGAAGACAGACCTCTTAGTGTTTTCCTTCTGGTCATTTGGGTATGGTCCAATCTAGTTAAGTAAATAATAACCAAGAGAGCTTGCTTCAGTGATCCCCAAATTTCTGATTTATAGGCAAAGCACTGAGCAGATATGAGGCTACAGAGCAAAATTGTTTTGTCCCTCCCTCTTCACTCAGCCTTAATTTTTCATATCACTGTTGACCCAAATCAACAGTAGGCTATCTTGCATGTCACCCATAGGCTTAAGGCTGAAGACCACTTTCTAGCTGGATGCAGGTATTGGTGCATAAATAGGTCTTTCCAGGTTTGCCCTCTTGTTCAGAGCTCAACATTCTCCATACCAAGCTATTTCCCTGATTTCAGTGGCCAAAAACACACAGTAAGTAGTACTGAGCATAGAGGAATGTGACAGACACTGCTGAAGGAGAGCAAAGAGTTATAAAAATAAATAGAGTTTTAAAAAGCCAGGAATGATGCTGGCTCATATCCAGATCATTCTGCAGGTTTTAGCAAAGACAACAGAGGAGCTGTTTACAGACAGCTGTAGGAGCTCATCTCATTTGTTTCTTACGTAGCCCCTAGAGAGGATTTAATGATTGGTTTGGGTTCATGTATTTCACCTGCACTCTTGGGAGCTGTATTAAGCTGCCTGGTGTTAAGAAAACATACAGCTGATGCTGGATGTTTACTAGAAGGCCTGTCTTTCTCTGAAGTGATCTATGGACTCACTGTTACAGTATATACTATGTTTCATTTTAAATGACCCTCCATAGTTCTTTTTTAAACCTGTAATCAATACCAATCTATGACTTTTAAAAGGGTTTCAACTGAGTAATAGCATGAGAACTTTCTGCTTAGCTTTCATTCACCAGTGTTCACTTGTTTTGGAACACATTTTAGCTGCTACAGAAAGCATTTCATTTCATGTTTGGTTTTTTCCCATTGGATATGTATAAGCTTTCAGTCTCTTCCTTCTAATGCAGCAGGAGCTGGCATGTTAGATTAAGCCCTTAAGTCCTGTGAGAAGTCCTGCTTCTCCTCCTGTTCCTGCTCAGGCATTGGAAGGGAGCACATAATATTAGATCATCCATAAATAGTATGGATGCTTTTTTGTTTTCAGGCAGTTATTTAGAATTCAGGCAACAGTTTCCAGTAGTGTATTCATTTTTTACAAGGCAGAATTTGGAGACTAAAATATTTGGTATTTGGCAATGTTTCTTAACATATCCTGCAGCTCTTAAAATACATGCTGTTTAGCTTAGAGTTAGAGCAACCAGTGTCCTGAAGAAAGGCATAGAAAATTAGTCTTGGCTGTGGCTGTTGTTTTCTCTCAGGTTTTAGAGGAAAACTGGATGCTGCAAGGAAGGGAAGACAAGGTACCATGGATTGTATCAGAATTTCTAGGGCCAGCAAACCAACATATCTGCTTCGCTTCTGTGAATTAAGCATGTCATATGTTAGTTTTAAAATTTAAAGAAGACTTATTTTTCCTTTTGCAAAGTGACACGGCTGTTCACGTTCCTGTTGCACCACAACACTCATTCTCTCCCTAGAAGCAAGCAGGTGCTGCCAAACTGCCAGCAGCCTGCTTGGAAGAGGGATAGAGCACAGGAAAAACTGGCCAGGGAAAGGTGTATCTTTGCTTGGGGCACTTGATAGGGAATGGGACAGAAGAGGAGGAAACTTAGCTGTGGAGCCGAGCCAAAACAACAGCATTTCTCAGACACAGTCAAGATGGAGGCTTGCTGGGTGTATTTCTTCAAACCAGTTAGTTTGAAGATTTTAACAGTTCTACTAAGATGCTTGTAACCTTCCCCAACATAACTTGGCCTGTCTCATCACTGCCCTGCCAATAACCTCAAGGGAGATAGATGGGTGCTTAAAAGCTCTCCCTCAATTTACAAGCTGTCCAGATTGTGAACTCTCTCCCATTAACTAAACTTGCTACGTGCAGTTAGTAATCAGCAGTGAGCATCCTTGAAGTGTGGGCTGCTGGTAATGGTGCCAGTAATTGAACTATTTTACGGCTACATGCTTCATTCTTGCTCTACTCAGTATGGCCCACACATAACTCTTCCAAATTTATGTGAACACATATGGCTGTGACTGCAAACTGGAAAGTTAGTTGGCAGTGTACAAATTTACTTTATATGACCACTTCAGTTGTGTTAATCAGCTTTGGTCTCAATGTGGTAGATATATCTATTACAGCAATGTATCCCACGAAATAACTGGAAACTGAAAATGGTCTTCTTTGAACATTAAATAAAAGAAAAAAGAATGCCTGTGAAACATTCATCCATTACAGCTGTGATTTGCAAATATCAGGCTCTAGGGTATTGTGGATTTTTCAGTTCAGTCTTACGTGAAGAAACTCCAGAGCAAACTATTGAAGGCGTGCAGCTTGGGCACTTGGCTTCTACACTTCATTGTTAAACATGGAATCTTGTGTCAGTTCCCTCACAGGGAAATACAGGCATTAAATCCATTGTGATCTGCACTGTCCCAGAGCAGAAGGAACAGCCGATAAGGCAGTACTGTGTGTGATGATGGGTGGAATACAGATGAGATGAATTTGTTTTCCCAGATGTTGCCTGACACACTTATGACAACATCAGGTGAACTGAGGAAGGCAGAATGTAGAATGAGCAGTTGCCTGCTCTGCTGTGAGTAAATGGCCCAGATACACAGTCTCTTCATCACTGATAGAGCTGAAAAGCCATCTCCTTTAAATAGTTAAGCCCACATGTGCTGCAATTGATTTATGAACTTGAAGGGATGGTGAATAGGTTTTTGTAGTTGATAAATATTTGATCTGAAAGGGAAATATGAGAAGCCCCATTCTTTGCTATATATATGAACAATATACCAGCTTTTACTGTTCCCAGAAACAGCGGACCACAAATCTGAGTACCAGAGCTGCATTAGGTGATTTCCTATCAGAAATGTTAATGTCTGCACACTCAGTCAAAATCTGTGGTCTGATCCAGCACAACCAAACTCAGATATGCATGGCATAAAGATCCCCTATGTTTGGGCATTTACTGCAGTATGAGATGAGTTGCTTCTTAGCCACTGTCATCTGAACTTTGAAGACAATTTTCTAGGTCAGATACTGACACCATTTGGACGGGCATCACAAAATACTCTGAGTTAGAAGGGACCCACAAGGATCATCGAGTCCAGCTCTTAAGTGAAAGGTCCATAGAGAGATTGAGCCCATGACCTTGGTGTTATTAGCATCACGCTCTAGCCAGCTGAGCTAGTGGGCAAGGGCAGTGAGATTTAAACAGAAAAATAAAGTTTAATTCTTTAATTATGATTGTAGTATGGTTGGCTCTCAGGGCTATACCTATGTGCACCCCCAGTGCACTTGAATTCTCACAGTGGTCCAGGAGCTCCCAGGCTGCTTGTGTGCACAGATGAGATAGAGGACTGGTTTGAGACAGCAGCCCAAGTTGAAACCAGGTGATTGATGGAACTTCTAGCACAGTAAGTATTTGACTGCTTGTTACAGGAGCAGTCCTGGTGGGAATTTCAGACAGTTCTTGAGATTTCCCAGGCAGACCCTGCTGTGCCTAGACCAATTTGTATGCTTGAGCATGTCGATTAACATCCTGGGCAAAGAATCTGGCTGTCCCAGATATTCACAGACAGTTTCTGCTGCAAAGTTAATCAATTGTACAAGAGTAAGAAAATCAATAGGAGCAGTTCCTGCATGTGTAGAAATGATCATGTAGGACAGTCTTTTGTACATGCTTAAGATAGTTAGGAAATGTTTTGTACACAGATTAAGGTGATCTATAGTGACACAGTATACATATCTTGCAGTGGTCAGGTAGGACCATGGGTCAGCTGGGTTACCAAAATTGTACAGAGGCATGTTTTAGGGAGTTTCACCCCATCCAGCTAGGGTGACCCTGTAAGAACCCTTGCTATGGAGACTCCCTTTACCATCCAGGCAGCAAGCAAGTGTCCTGTCTGGTACATTGTATTGTCCATGCAAAAATTATTGTAAAAAATCCCAATAATGTTAGCTGTTTAAAAGTGTGCTCAGTATGTGAGTGCCTTGGCAGAAAATGGACCAAAAGCAACTCAAATGCTATCAAATCTTTGGATACCAGCAGATGCTCTTCCAGTGAATGATAGTAGTAATTGGGCTGTATGTATCGTAATATTGCCATATACCAGTTTTGGAACCATGATCAAACAAATACTTCTAACAGAATGGCAGCTACCACCAGCTGAGCATGGGAGAGAGGGATTCTGATGGGCAGTTGGGAAGATGTGAGAGTGTATTTGATGAACACATTGTTAGCTTGGTGTTTTTCACATCAATTTAAGAGGGTGACAACAATAGCAGTGTTGATAAAGCCTTGAACAGTAGAATTAGTCAGCATTCTCCTGCCTTCCACCATCTTCCTAGTCAAGATGTTCCACTGGATGTTGCAGCCATCTATAACAATCTATCTACAGTAATAGTGACTGACTCCTAAACTATCATGGGTTGTAAGGGTTTGACTGCATTTGCATTGCACTGCATGCAGATTATTTATTGTTAAGGGCAGCATAGAGTTGTTTATCTGTGAAGTAGTTCACTGTGTGCCTCAGAAGCAAACACACCAAAGTTAAAAAGCAGAAGTACACTAGTACACTACTTTCCTTCATTTCTTTTCCACTTCATAATGCAAGATCTAATTGCTATTAATACAATACAGAATGAGAAACCCAGCATCTGTTTGTGTTTACGTTCATTTATGCAGCTCTAAGTATTCACTTAAAGTGTTTCTACAGCACTGAGGTTTTGATCTAAAACTGCCAGGTGTTAGGGGGGCTTGCAGTGCTCCTGCATTTCACCAGCCTTTTGTCTTTCTGTGAACTGACCTACTGCCCATGTCATTGAAATAGTAGGCACAGACTGCTGTTTCTTCCTGTCTTTTCCCCTTCTCTATATTTTTTTTAGATACGCAAATTCAAAATTTTGGAAAACAAAGTCTATAATCACAACATTTTACAGGTTTTTATAACTCGTGTGGCTTAGTTTTAGACTTGAATTTCCCCTTTATAATTGAGATTTTGTGTATTTGCTAATGGATGTATTGAATGCTAGAGACCTGAAGTCTCAGGTGATAAAATAACTTGTAGCTGTAGCACAAGGCTACCATGTTAAGAGCAAGGTCTTTTATCCATGGTTTTCAGTACAGATGACTGGAAATTAACAGGCCTGGTTTTGTAAGCCAAGATATTTTCCTTCAGACTGTTCGGGAGGAAATTAGTATCCACCAAGGAACAGATAGCAATTCAAACTCGCCAGCACAGTGGAACCTTTGTGAAGAGGTCAGAATCTATCCTGCTATCCTGAGTAGCCCAAGCAGTGCTTCCTCTGTCCTCACAGTCCCTCTTCTGCACAAAAAACAAAAAAACAAAAAAACAAAGAAAGCAACTTTGGAGACTGTTCTTTAGTTGTATTTTTCATTATTGTTCAGACCTAAATATGAAGAAAGTAATTTTACATAAAATCAAACCGGGTCTTACATTTCTACCTGTTCTGAACAGGTCTTCAGAAAGAAGTGCCATGGAGATCTCTGAGGTTGGTCAGAAACTGGTCATGATGATGGGGCTCAGTGCCTTTCTGACTTAGCAGTTGTCATCTGCTTAGTGACATGTAGCTTTCATGAGCAATGTCACCTCTGATTCTGTGGAGGGAGGCAAGATATCAAGCACGGAATAGTTTCTTGCAGATTTTTATGTAGTTTCTGTTCAGATTTAGTGATATAATCAGTTAATTTGAGATTTAGAACTGTTAGAGTTTGGTATACTGAGATGAAGCCCAGTGTGATGCAAGAAGGTGCAGTATTTCCTGGAGCTCTTTCAAGGGTCTCAGTCTGCCTCCTGTGTTACATTGTGCAGTGCTTCTGCTATTCCAGAAGAAAGCCTCATGTGTGACTTTGTAAACCCCTTGTACTTTCCTACTGTTGTTTGAAAAAACATTGGAGTTCTGTGTTAGTTTATAATTCAGTTCTGATTGCTGTGGGCCTCTCTGTAGCTCCACATTTTTTCTTGATTCTAGGGAAAAGCAGTACAGTTATTCTGTTCCATGTCCACCAGGAAGGCAGGATAGCTGCTCTTTGTAACATATGTTGAGTGAGGACTAAGGAAATAGCTCTCTTCCATTTAACATCACCCACATTTGTATCATAGTGGCTGACTGTGACATTTCAACAGCAAGGATTTTTGTTTGGCATTCAGCTTCTTAAACATTGCTCATTGCAGCAACATGTGCTGCACCTCCGGGGAAGGCAATTTTAGCAGAGAACGAGAAAAAGATGAATAACTGCACATGAGATTTTCCAAAAATTATTCAGTTTGACAAAAATTAAAAAGCATGCTCTGGGAAAGCCTAAAAAAGACACAATGTCTCAAACTAACCTGGGCAGCTGTCATTTGTTCCATGTGTCCCCTTTACAGCACCTGCTTTCTCAGAACATTATCATCCACCTGTGAGAAATTGGAGCATTTTTCTGTCCTAACCTTGGATGTACAGAAGTTATTTGGACACTTTGATCTGCATGGGGGTATAGGTTGTATATCCCCTTTACTTGCTGGGGTGAGTTAATGGTCATCCTGTGCTCCAGTGCAATTTCTTTCTTTGGCACCTGGAGGTAAAAAAGCTGGGAAGACATACAATGACTGAAGTTAGATGGTCTTAGATCTTAATGGCTTTTCACTTGCTCACATGGACACCTCCTTGTCAAAGGGCATTTGTTTACTCATAGAAGAGCAGCATTGACTGTTGAAGTAATTCCTAGTGAGGATCAGTACTGATGTGAGCATTTTATCAAAATATTTAGTGAGCCTTGCTTCTAGATTTACAAAGAACTGAAGTATATGCATTTACTGAATATATGATATATACTGATACACTGATGTGTATCCATGTCTGATTGGTAAGTTGGAAAAGATAGGAGGCTTCAAGGACTCCAAGAATATTCTTGGTTCACAACCAGGGAGCTGAAATGGTTAGATTTCCTCATTTGTAAAGCCTGTGGTACAGGCTTATTTCTGAGAAGCATCTGAGATTCAGGGATGTGGTGGGCAGTAGATCAGATGTGGGCCACTTCCAATGGAGCAGTTCAGCAGGCAGTGTAGACACCAAGTATTCTGAAGGGCTGGGGCTGAAATAGTCATTCTTGTGGAGAAAAATGATGTTCACCTTGTCTGGGCACACCTTTTTGTGTGACGTGTTTTCACAGCACTGGAAATGACAAAGTCGTGCTGTGTGCCTGGCACAACACGAGCACACACTGAAGTCACTCTTCTCATAGGTCTTCTGAAACCATCTCAGTCCAGGCAAGGGTGTCCAGGCTGATTTTAATCTCAATACTTGCTATAAAGGGGGGGAGGGGGGGAATCTGTAATTACATTCTTAGTGAAATGCCATTGGCATCACCTCTTATTGGGTCAACTTGGTATGGGAACATTTGAACTTCTAAATTGAGAAACTTTGTTTCTGTTAGTGGAGTTATCACTTTTCAGGTCTATCTGCAGTTCTACAAAGTTTCATTTTTTGAGATATGTAGTAAGGTTATTAATGAGGTGCTACTCCTTCTAATAACAAAGGAGAACACTTTTTCACCTTCTGTCACATTTGCTGCTTCTTGCACTAGGTTAGTGTTAGTTTTGCTTGTTCATAATTGTCATACCTTTTATCCTTTATTATTATTTTTATTCTAGATGTACTCCTGGAGCGTTTTCGTTCCCAGGAGTTTTGACATATTATAATACTTAGCACTGGAGAAAAGAACACTGCTTCATGCAGTTTTTGCCATGAACCAATAATTGTGATATAAGACGTTCCACTCACATGGCTTCCAACTCTGCAGAGTGGAGGATGATTTGTTTTCCCTCAAATTCTTTGCTTTTGGTGAAAATGAGAGACTTAAGAGTTCTTTATGGGATATAGCATTTATTCCACAGGTTGAATGTGTGTTCTACCCACTAATGGCCTTTTTTGGTGCAGCATTTTCAGCTGTTGAAGTTCTACTATTCTTACTCTTTAGGCAGAAACAGTAAAAAGTTTAGTCTGAAGAAAGGTGATTTTACTGGTGAGATGCCCTATATTAGGTAGGGATTTACTTCTGAATAGAAGAATGGGTCGTTTTTCTGATCTGTATTTGCTATGTTTTGACTTTGTGTTAGGGTATCAGAGATCTGGTGGAAGCTGCATTCCCACATCCTTTCCACAAACCATCCTAGGACATCAGGGAAGCTCTTAATTGAAAGGGGCACTGGAAGAGGCTCCCCAGGGTCATGTCACCAAGCTCTTGAACTCTGGTCATGACACCAAGGCTGACCATGGACAAACCTGTTAGTCATTTGGTTTACTTTTAAGTAGTCCTGTGAGGAGCAGGGAGTTGCACTCAATGATTCTTATGGGTCCCATCTAACTTGAGATAGTCTGTGATGCTGTGATTCTTTATTTTGCAGCTCTGGCTGTTGAATACTGTTTCGTATGGATACTGGAATGGGGATCTTTCAGGCTTAAAAGTGTGGGAAGTCATTCCCTCGACATTCTTGGTGTCTGGTTGAGAATGACAGTACGCATTCTAACTGGTATTTTAGACCTGCAATCTCCTGCCAGGCATTACTTGGTTAGTAATAGTTGCTGTAACTGTTCTGCAGCCTTCTTCCATCACCCTTAAAAAAGAAAGAATCCCACTTCATATGCATTTTTTTGTCACTGAGTTCCAGCTGTTGTCTATCCAACAAAACATGTTTTTATGCAGGATATGCTGTTGCTTTTTATTCTGGAGAGTGCATCTTGATGACACCTGTTTGTTATCCTGACATCGTGCAAAATGCAGGTTGTGTGCCTCTGGGCTTTGACCTCAAGAGCTGCATGGAAATGTGCTAGAAATGGAATGGCTGCAGCTAATGTATATGTACTTGCCTAGTTACTGAAGTGAAAAAGCTGACAGTGATAATATTTTCATGGATTTGTATCTTCCCTGATGAATTAGCACAAAGAGCTTGTTGATTGCGTTCAGTAGCAAATTAAAGTGAGCAATTGATCTTTCTTATCTTTCCATACAGATGAAGCGAGAAGGGCAGCCATGAGTTTTCACCACTGGGCAAATTCCAGCCGCATCCACCTGTCAGTCAGCTTTTAGCAGAAAGCTCTGGCTTCCTGCCATTTTATCTGCTTCAGCTTGTTTGTCTCTTTTCACTCATTCGCTAACAGGAAGAAGGAAAAAAAAAAAAAAAGGCTTTATTTTATCTTCTAGGGAAGATTTGTAGTTTTGCCTCTTCTTTGTAGTTTTGCCTCCCACCTTTGCAGAGGTGGGACTGGGAGGTTGGTGTTTGGCTGGTTCTCACTGAGCTCTCTAGGGATGCTCAGACCCTTTTAGGTCTTCCACCCTTGACTGCTGCACTGAAAACAGCTGGGGTTGATGCCAGAGGCCTCAAAGGAACAAGAAACAGCACTAACTGAGACTGGGCAGACTTTCCCATTCTGCAGTCTCATCTTGCACAAATGAAGAGAGGAAAACAAAGAGGGCATTCAGCGTTTTGGAGATAGCAAGAAAGAGTGAAGAAATTCAGAAAGTCTCAAATGAGAGTAAAGAAAAGGATTCAAATAGAAGCTGGCCATTTGAGTTTGATGGAGCTAACTAAGGTAGGAGAAAAGCCAGCTAAATACCTAAGGGTAGGGAGACAGTCCTTAAAGATCCCAGTAGGTGAATTATCCTTTCTTTTCTCAAGAAGCTGTATGGCTGAATGTCTTGCAACCTCAATGCTAGAGACCAAAAAAAAAAAAAAACAAAACAAAACAAAAACCACCCAACAAAACAAGCTAAAAACCCCCAAACACATCAGTTTTACTTTTTGTCTGCAGTTGCATCCATATAAAGCATGGATAAGCTCTTGGCACCCTCAGTTAATCTTGTTGTTAAAGAAGTTGTTTTGAAGAAGGATCTTTAAATCAGGTTTTTCCCACTTACCTGCCCTTTGTGTGCACGTGTACATTGGTGAGAGATTTGGAAAGAAAATAAAAAGAAAAAGTCCTCAACATCAGTCAGACTGTGTTATGGACTTTGGTACAGAGATGAAAATTAATTTGCAGTTATTTTCCTTTGCTGTATGCTGGTGCTGATTTTGGAGTTTTGTTTGTTCTGCCTTTCTAATATCTAATCTTCTTTCCAGTTGTGGCTTGCTTTATGGTTTCTGCATTTGCTCTACGTTATCCAGGACCCAGAGGTTCAAATAATCATCCATTTCTATCTCAACCTTTTTGCTAACTGTTATTTGTATCCAGCCTTGTTGCGCACATATGTGGAAGACATCCTCTGTTTCTTAAAGTGAAAGATGAGACAGAATCCTATTAAAGTCAGCAGTGTTTCTGTAACAAGCAAGAAGAGCCACAAAGGCCAGCAGAAATAGAAAAATTATTTTAGCAGAGATGTATAAATTCCTTTCTCCTTACAATTGTTTCTTAGAGCAAGTTATTATTGTTTCTTAAAATACTCAGAAACCAGAAATTCTGAACTTAGAAGTTACCCAGCTTTGCTGGATTTTTGGTTTCCTTGACAACCATTCATATAAATAGTAAGGACTTGTTATGGGGGGAATATCAGTGCAATCAAAATCCATGAATCACCCAGGAAAAAACGAAATTCAATGTGGAAGGTACAAGTTATCCAGCAAACATTAATAGAAGAGTCTGGTTTTTGTTTAAATAAGGCTCTTCTGTTAATGTTTGCTGGATGCCTGACAAGGATGGAGCAAAGGCAGTGATTTTCTGAAGGTGAGATGCAATGATACTGCTTTTGGCATTCCTTCTGAGAAAACTGTTAGTAATGACAGTAATCGTCTTCTTCCTTCTCTCAGGATCTTTGATGACTTTGAATTTCTCAATCTAGGTTGTTTCTATTATTATTATTATTATTATTATTATTATTATTATTATTATGGTTATATAAAAAAGAAATGTGCTAAAGAAAGGCTTGAATGTTTAGTCATATTTAAATGCTAACCTATTTGTCTGCTTCCTCAATGATTCAGTTAACCCAGTCTCTGCAACAAGGTGTTGATACTGCTCTTCTGGAAGCATCAGAGTGAGAAAGAATGATCAGTCACATGTCCCTGCAAAGAGCTTAGGTATTGTGAGGTATAGTCAGTGTAAAATGGGAAGGATTACCCTAGAACTAATCCTGGTTGGTGCTAGTGCTGCTGGAATTGTGACTCAAGTTTCAGGAATGTGGGAAGAGGCATGGCGTGTATTCACAGCAGGATGAAGTTCTCCCTGTGTGAAAAAGAGTGATGAGAAAAAACGTGCATCTAGAAAAATTCCTGTCCTGTGCCTGCGAATCAGTCTTATTCAGTTACCCCCTCTTTTTTATGTTTTATGTTGCAAGTCACAAAATACGGTCATCATTAAAGTGGTGGCAGTGTTTTCCTCCAGTTTAGAAGAGACATGAAAGCCCCAGCTCTGTTAGCTTGGTCTTAAATGAAGGCCACATGCTTTAAAAAACCAATATCTTGCTACTTGTAGTGTTCATAGTAGCAGCAAAGTACTAAGCAAGTAATGAAAAAAGCTGTGAAAACAAGTTGTCAGCTGTGTCTAGAAAGTTATTTATCCAATCTGAGGAAATGACAATTTTTATTGTTATCTGATTCACACATCAGAATTTCAGGGTTGTTTCCCATGCCTGGGACATTTGTAAGGGCTGCCTGGAGCCAGCAGCTACAAAAGACTGGCTGATTTTCCTCTGCAGAGATCCCTCCCTCTACAGTTCTTTCACCATGTAGATTGTGCTGCTTTTCAGATCAGTGTCAGATGCAATTCAGCTACAACTCGTGCAGATTTAAAATACTCCGTGCTTTTGATGTGGCCTGGAAGTTCACCTGGCTCTGTTCACCTCCTTTTAAGATTTTGAAGTTAGTTTATGATGTGACTGATGCAGTTTTCAAGGAAGATAGTGCCTGTGTCGAAGTTGGTTAAGAGGAAGTAGATGCTGAATACTTCTGGATATCCATGTTTCCATTGAGTCATTTACTACAAAAGCTGATTCACATTTCTTTTTATTTTAACCAGTCTGTTCTGGATGCTTGGTATTTTTAATGGTAAAACCTGGCATGAAGGCTCTGGGGAGGCAAAATCTACAGACTGCATTTTCTACTTCCCTCTGCCTTTTCTGTTTTCTTAGTTCTTCTGTTTGCTGCTGGCTGTTTCTCCAGCACAGGGAATCATGTTGGTGGCACCTTGTGCCTCCAGGGCTGCTGATTTTCAGCCTGCTGCCATCACCTCAGCCAGCCTGACCTGCAGCCTCCTGCAAGGCACTGACCTTCGTGGGGCTTTTGTGGATCCAGCCGAGCAGCAAAGGTTTCTTTGATTTGGAGTGGGGAGGGGGATACTATGTCATAGCTCTGGATTATTTTGACTGATTTTCTTTTTCCCTCCCAAGCATATGTAGGAAGATGCGGTGAATGTAGTGACAAAATCAATATGGTATTGAAGGTTGCATTTTTCCAGGGCAAAGCTCTTAAGGACAGAGAAGGACAGGGGAAACACTTTATCAGCCAAAATGCCATCTTACCATGCTGAACAAGGAGCACTTTTTGTAGCTCAGAGGGTTCTATGGTCCTATATATTCTGTGGGACAGTGAGGAATTTCATTAAGTAAATGGAAAAAAACAGTATTTAACAGAGAATGGGATCTTGACAGCAGACTCATGAAGTTCAACAAGAAGTGCAAAATCTTGCACCTGGACATTACCCCATGTACCTAGCTGGACATGCTAACGGCTGACCAGCTAGAAAGCAGCTTGGCAGAAAAGGATCTGGGGATCCTGGTGGACACCAGGTCGAAAGTGAGCCAGGAGTTTGCCCTTGCAACAATGACAGCATTAGATGAAACCTTGGCAGCAGATGAAGGGACCTGACCCTTCACCTCTGCTCAGCACTGGAGGGCTGGGTCTAGGCTGAGTTCTGGGCACCTCAGTACAAGAGACACATGAAAATACCAGAGAATCCAGCCAAGGGCCACTAAGGTGGTGAAGGGATGGAGCCATCTGACATGCAAGGAAAGGTGAGAGAACTGGGACTGTTCATCCAGAGAAGAGAAGGCTTGGAGGGGGATCTTATCATTGGGCATAAATACTTGGAGGGAGAGTGTGGAAAAAAGGGCCAGGCTCTTTTCAGAGGTGCCCAGTGACAGAACAAGGGGCAGTGGGCACAAACTGAAATACAGGAGGGGCCCTCTGGACATCAGGAAACATTCTTTTACTGTGAGGGTAACCAAGCTCTGGCACAGGGTGCCCAGTGAGACTGTGGAGTCCCCGTCCTAGGACATAGTCAAAAGCCATCTGGACAAGGTCCTGTGCCACTGGCTCTGGGTGGCCGTGCTTCCCAGGGGGAGGTTGGACCAAATGACTCCCAGAGGACCCTTCCAAGCTCGTTCTGTTGTTTTGTGATGCCGTGTGGAATACAACCCGTTCATCAGGAAAAGTCAGGATAGAACTTTCTTCTGGTAGGGTGGTAATCAGAAGTTGTTAACAGGGGAAATGCTTTTAGAACGGAAACTTTTATTTATAGAAAGGAAATGCAGTCTTAAGTTTATGCAGTTGCTATCTAAAACTTTTTTGAGAGCTTTTTTTAATGTCACTATTATATATCACCTTCCAATCCAAGAAGCATGTAGCGAATCAGGCTATTAGGCTTTCTGTCAACCTCCAGTCTTCAGATAAGATGGTAAACAAGAAACATCTACAGTCCTACAGTCCCATATGGCCTTAATTTAGCTTTCCTCTGCTTTTGTGTTTGCTACTGTTTCAATGCTTCAGTCTGTGTATATGTAAAAAAAGCACTAAGGTAAGAAAGCAAATACATCATCCCTTTTCTTGTGCTTCACCTCACTGCTGTGTTTATCATGATTTTACTAATGCAGAGAAGAGAAGGATAAGGGCAGCAAAGTCATATTTGCAAAGTATCTTGGTATACAAACTGAAAGCCTTTAAGAGCATGAGGTTTAAATAGAAATATAATAATGGAATATAATGAGTTGGACTTTTACCAGATATGAAACTGTATCCTAATTCAACCTAATTCACAGATGAAAAATCCACCAAAAGTTATTAATCAACAAAAATGCCACCAGTAGCTCCAAAATTTGGTGCAGCTCACTGCAGGATGGGAATCTGTATGGGGGCAGTATTGGTGTCGAGTTCCCCTGGGTTTATATTCTTCAGTAGGCATCTGCCACCATCCACTATATGATGCTACAGAGCTCAGTGGTTGATTGTTCTGACACAATACAGGCACTCCAGAGTTTTTTGTCCTTCTGTGTTGGTCACTGTCATTCTGTTCAGGCTGGTACTGTTTTCCAAATTATTTTATGCTGTGTCTACAAGTCCAAGCCTCCATCCCTTCCAAAGAGGCTCCAGTGGAACAGTCAGTATTCACCTGGGATGCCTGGGCAAGTTTCCCCATAATCTGTTTGTGGGGGGAAAAAAGCATATTAAAGAAATCATGCTGTTCCCTAAAGAAGTACAGTATAAGAGGCAAAGTCTGGCTGGATATATTTGTGATTACTTGGTACAAGAGTTGTTCTTTGTGAGAATAATGTGTGGGCAGCCAGACGCAAGTGTTTTAAAAAATAAAAATACCTAAGTACTTGGGAATCATTATACAATTAATTCACAAACTGAGAGCAAGCCACCATTTCCCCCTCTCTCCATCAAGGAAATGGGAAGCTTGATTTTAAGCTTCACGTCTATATCCGACTTCTCTCTTAAAAACAACGCTTTTGCTAACTGTAATGAGCATTTATACAGTGGTAGCAACTGTGAGAGAGCTGAGTCAGGCTGTGTACAGCAGCTGTGATCTGGTCAGCTTATCCTAGAGATTCAGCACAATTAGGGAAGACACCTGAACACAGAGGCTGTTGTTCCCACCTCTCTGGTGTTTACCAGGTGATCAGTTACATGCTGCATGCAGACTTATGGGCTTGTGATTTTTAAATTCAAATAATTAGGTAATTTGGTTTGTTTTCAGGCTTCAGTTACAAAAGGAATAAAAATGGTTCTGATGAAAGACCTTTAGTGAGTAGATGCTGTTTCAGTTAACTTAAAAAAAAATCAATGTCAGCACCAGCTAAATGCTTTTCTTTACTCTTCTCTCATGAACAAAAACACAGATCTTGAGAGCTAGAGATCCAAGGTGTGCTATTTCTGCTGTACTGGGAATTATACAAATGGCAAAATCTGTCACACTTTTGTTTCTCTCTCTTTTGCTAACTCTACTTTTTAATGTTACTGATGTATCTTCTAGGAATATTTGTTCTGTGAAGCCACTTCTGATGTAGCTTGTTAGCAGATGATTCACAGACATGCAATTTATAGGCCATTTTAACTATCCTAGAGAAACAAAATTGTATTAAATCTTACAGAAAGTATTTAGGCAATAGTTAGAAAAATGGTTGTTCAACAGGAGGCCACACCCTTCTTCTCAGAAGACAGAGAATCTCCTCTTCTTCCTGCCCCCAGCAATGATTTGAGGTGATACAGAATAACCTCCAGGTCCTGGCGGAAACTAGAACAAGGACTAAACACTTATTCCAGTGCTGTGCCTGTGTATTTCTTCTAATAAGACTATGTAGTACCCAGAGTGACCTTCACAGTCCTCTTGTAGTGTAAGGAGTTTTCCTTACCATGATTTCGGAACTGTTACATTATTTGTGAATAGCAAAGCCATGAAGAAATGATGCTCGGGGCTAATTAGGATCTCTGTCTGTGTCTTAGTCAACTCTGCATCACAGGAGAGGAAACTGTGGATAAATTGAACTGATTGAGAGTCCAGGCTTCAACATATGCTCAAACCCAACACGTGCTAGCCAGATGTGATGGACCATTTGGAACAGGGGCTGCCCCTTTCATTTTTAAAAGTGATGCCTTCAGACATTAGGCTTTAGGATGGCAGGCTTTTGGCTTCTGTGTGCCAGAGCAGAAGGAGCTGCCAGACAAGGGTTTCTTCCCTGCAGTGGTACATGGCAGTGCTGTTAGAAATTGGAATCCTGAGAGCAAAAAGGATATCTGCACTTTGAAGGTGATTTACTTTTCCAGACACCTTTTGCCTTCCCTGCTTGTGTCAGGCTATTTATGCAACATATGAACCCCTACCTTATTCAACTTATTTGCATAAACACACTGGGTATTTTTCTGGGGAAATATTTCAGCTAATAAAATGAAGGACATGCCATCCAAAATTAATAACATCGCATTGGGTAAAAGCAAGCTCAAGTCTGTAAAATGTCTAACACTTTCAACGTGTCAGGTATGACTGATCTAGCACAAGGACATCAAGTGGCAGATTCAGAACAGTGTGGTTTGCAGAAGCAAAGTAGATACACCATGATGTGATGGTCCATTCCTAAAGCCACCACGTGGGAAAGCAAGGATCACAAATGAGTTGTGAGGGTGTGAATTTGAAATTATCTCTGTTACATACAGAAGGTGTTTCTGGGGAGCATTGCGTTTTCAACAAACCAACCAAAACTTCACACTTCAGTTTGCACTTTCTGTTTCTATTTTATGAGAATCTGCTTTTCCTGCCTTTCCCCTGAAATTCTTGTCTTTCTCCTTAAAGGTTCATTCTACTTCCCTCTGTCTTTTCAATGAACTTTGCAGTGGGAGAGTGTTCTGCCCTGATACAGGAATCCTGAGAATACAGAGAAAAGTTGTGTGCCATTTTAAAGGGAATAGACAAGGTCAGCTTACATCATCAGAGGCCTTGTTTTGTTATGTTCAGAAAGAAATGTGCTCTAAGCACCTATTATATTACCCTTTCTTCAACCATGCTTCCAACTTCCAAATGTAGGAACTCATTCTCTTACAGAAGGTTTTCTCTAATGATTTTGGGGGAATTTTTTTTTTTGGTGCAAATGTAGTTTCATATGATAAAATTTACAATGGCAGTGAATAGATAAGAGATAGTTAAACAACAGAATAAATCTCCTCCATTTTATGAATACACAGAGTTTCTGCCTACTTTCTCCAGAGTGTAACATGCCAGGAGAAATCCTAAAATCTGTCTCACTCAAGTTTTTGTAGACAAAATACTAAATGAAGTTATTGAGACCACGACTGAATGGAAAACTTAAAATCTGGGAGTTGTAGTGCATGCCCCTTAAAACAAATGAGGAGCTTCAGACAGAGAAATAGGAACTGCTCAAAAACTTCTAATATCCCACTTTAAGCAGAAACTTTTGATATTTGAGAACTCAAGTCTCACAAAAAGAAAACTAAACGCAGGAACATCCTGGTACCAGTAATACAGTGTAGTACTGAATTTAGTCTCCTAACTTTTATCTTAGAAGCTGTACAAATGGGTTTTTTTTAGCTCTTACTGAAGAAATGAAAATGTTTGAGTTTGCCACATTCAGTACATAAAAGCAAAAATGTAAAATGTTTGAGTTTGCCACATTCAATACATAAAAACAAAAATGTGGCTGAAAATTTTCTGTCACTTTCTCTACATTTGAATATGTCTTTGGGACCTCAGTAGGTTTAAGTTAAAGATGTAAGGCTTAAGGAAAATTAGAGTTTGTAAGAAACAATTTTTTTCTTCAATTTTCTGATTCATTATTTCAAATGACTGGCCTTTTGAAATCATGACCACCAATTCTATAAAAAATATAAGGAAAATATGCTTGTTACTTCTGCATCAGATAAAATTTTGAGAATGACAGCTCTTTTTTTTTTTGGTTGAAAATGAAAGTAATATACAATACACCTGAAGTTTTAGACTAATAATGTATTTCAGTTTTATCAGGACACATGGATGTCTCAGAATGAATTGTACCAGACCGGAAAGGCTCAACTAATTTTAATTATATTGTGTGAAGAGGTTGCCTCAAAGAACTTCTTTTTTTCCCAAGCTTCCAGAAGCTTTAGTGTATTTCAGAGCTTCCGAAGTAAATTTAGAACCAGGCTTTTAGATGACTTTCCACCTCAGAGATTTTCCATTATGACAAGAAATTAGTGTCAGGAAAATTTTCTCTTTCTAATGAAGATTATTTTTTCTTCCTCTTTCTGACTTCCCGTTTCCTGCCAAGTCTGAAGTGTCCTGGATCCCCAACAAACACTACTCTGGGATTTACGGGCTGATGAAGTTGGTTCTGACTAAGACTCTACCTTCCAATCTTGAGCGAGTCATTGTCCTCGACACAGACATTACATTTGCCACTGACATTGCTGAGCTATGGGCCGTCTTTCACAAGTTCAAAGGTATTTTAATGAATTTTTTTACTGTCCTTATTTAAGGGGTGGGGGGAGAATGATGAGGCAAGCAATACAGTGGGGGTGAAAGGGCAAGATGAGGTTTGTACAATGTTTTCACTCTTTCAGCTTTTGATGTTTGAATATAATTGTTCTCTTCGTGAGCTCTTCTCTCAGTGATGTTCTGTATAGAAAAATTGACAAAGCCGATTATTATCTGTGTAGTTTGTTTTATTGGTCTAATTATTTGGGGCAGGTGAGAGCCTGACAATACAGTAGATGATAAAGAGTTATGAACACAATGTAGTTAAGTATTGTTCAATACCTCTTGGAAGAACTTGGGTTTTATTATGTTTTCATTGATAAAACTTAATTGTTACTTTCAGTAGAACTGTAGAACCACTGAGAATGAATGAAGCTGGGATCATTCTTGAACCAGGAAGGAAAATGAAGGGAGCAGAGTTACACATGTGAATAGGAATAAGTTTCCTCTTAATGAGTTGATAAAGAGGTCTGGATTCAGAACACCTAAAATATTTTTCCCTACCTATTTCCATTTCTCACAGCTCCTTGAAAATGTACTTCATAGTCAGTCTGAGAAAGGAGACTTTCAGAGTAACTCTGTAAGGAGATGATTACAAAAAAGTTCCCCATTACCGTGTCACAAAGCAGAGCACTTTCTGGCTAGCACACTGCTAAAACCAGGAAATTCTCCCAGGTTTCAGTGTTGCCAGCTGTTCAGAGTCAGAGATATACTCTGTTGTTCTCCTCTTGCCCTCAGCATATGTATTGCAGTGCTGGTAAGTGCAGAGGCATTCCAGCGTCCTGGGTTTAAAGATTTACAACCCTGCAGAAGTGTAGCCTTGATGTGTTTCACCAGCGCTCTCAAAATTATCTCAAGCAAAGTCAGCCTAAGCAAATGAGAGTATTTATTTTGAGAAGCCAAAATACACCACTCCATTAGGAGGGAGCCAGGAAAGAGCACATTTACTGTACTTAATCTCCTGCTGAAGTCCACAAGGTCTGTTTTTCCCAGTAGCCAGCTACAGGGGAGGACCTACTATCTTCAGCTCTATTTCAAGGACTGGGTTCTAGTGCTTACTTCTTCATGCATTTGTTTCCATTCCCTTCTGTGGATACACTGGTATCTTTTCAGCAAGCCGGAAGCAGTCACCTTTTTGCTTAATTTAATTATTCACACATTTTCTTCATTAAGGAATATGAATTTTTCCTCCTCTTCAGGTATTGTTCAGACTTCTTCACCAAGCTTTTCCCTCCACTGAACCTTGAATTTCATGTAAACATGTACCTTGGCAACCATAAGTAACATAAATGTATGCCTGGGAAGTAATGCTGTACTGTTGTACTGTCTCACTGTGTGCAGCTGTCCCATCAATAGCAATATTTGACTGAATATGTTGTAATAGCATGTCATAGCAGGAAAAGAAATGCGGATAAACAGACCCTGGGCATAGAGGACTCCATGGTCAGAGAGAGCACAATCTGAATTGAGACAATGAGGGGGATTGTCTCTTTGCTTATAATTTCTGTCATAATTTCAGTGAAGATCCCTTGCTTTTTTTACTGGGGGAATAAAACCAAGTATAAAGACTACTTGTAAAAAGAGGAGCATAGAGCAGAGGCAGATGTAAGATTGAAAGAAAACACAGAAATGCGGCAGAAAATATGGAAATATTGAGAAGAATAATTATTGGAAGTAAAATGTGTGTAAACCAGTCTCCGTAGAGCTAGGCAAGAGTGTTCATCTGATTAGAGCTGTGACAAGCTCCAATTTACACTTGGAGACAGAATTACTGTGCTACTGCCCTCATAACATACACAGCACAACTCCCAAATGCACGATTTCGTAAGTTGTCCCGTGTGTCTTTTTAATCCCAGCTGACCACCTGCTTCTCTGCAGTTTTTTAATCCTGGCAATAAATTGGTCAGTGTCTACATCTGCTCATCTCCAGGCAGTCGTGCACAAAGAAAGAATAGATGAGACAATGTCATAGCCCAGGTGTTGAGCTGGGGTGGGAGAGGACTTTGGATCCCAAATGCTGCAGAGGAGAGGGGAAGTGTCCAGGCTCTGGCTTGCTCTCCAGTGTGTGTCACAGGCTGAAGTTCCCTTAGCAAAGATGACCTCGATGATGGTGACATCAGAGTTCATTGTTTAAGGGTAATAATCAGAGGGAAAGCCAACAAAGCAAATCCATGGTGAGAGTCTGTTGTAGGCCACTCAGCTGGGATGAGGAGGCAGAAGAAATACTCTATAAGCAGCTAGGAAGTCTCACAGTTGCTAGTCCTTGTTCTTGTGCTGGGCTTGAACTTACCAGAGAGGTAAGTTGAACTTTCTTAGCTGGAAGTATAACGTGGAGGAGAGGAGACAGTCCAGGAAGTTCCTGAAGTGTGTGGAAGATAATTTCCTGACCCAGCTGGTGAGGGAGCCAGCCAGGAGCAGTGCCTGGCTGAATCTGTCAGCAGGTCTGGCTAACCAGGGAGGTCCCAGTGGACTGGAGGTTAATAAATGGGATGCCCATTTACAGGAAGGGCCAGAAGGAGCATCTGGAGAATTACAGGCCTGTTGGCCTGACCTTGGGGCCAGGGAAGGTCATGGAACAGGTCACCTTGGGTGCTGCCATGCTGTATGTGCAGGACATGGTCGGGCCCTGCTAGCATGGGTTTGTGAAAGGCAGGTCCTGCTTGACCCACCTGATCTCCTTCTGTGACAAAGATGACTCCGCTTAGTGGATGAGGGAAAGGCAGTGGATGTTGTGTACCTAAACTTTAGTAAAGTCTTAGACATGGTTTCTCACAGCATTCTCACAGCAACTGGCTTCCCATGGGTTAGACATGTTGTCTGGATAAAAAACTTGCTGGATGACTGGGCCCAGAGAGTGGTGGTGAATGGAGCTAAATCCATTTGGCAGCCAGTCACTGGTGGTGTGTCCCAGGGCTCAGCACTGGGGCTAGTTTAATTTAATATCTTTATCAGTGTTCTGGATGAGGGGATCAGGTGCATGCTCGGTCAACACCAAGTTGAGTGGGAGCATTGACCTGTTGGAGGGCAGGAAGGATCTGGACAGGAAGGATCTGGACAGGCTGAATCAATGGGCCAGGGCCAGTTCTGTGAGTTTCAAGAAGGCAAAGTGCCAGGTCCTGCACTTGGGTCACAACAACCCTATGCAGCACTACAGGTTCGGGGCAGAATGGTTGGAAAACTGCCCAGTGAGCAAGGGTCTGTAAGTTGGTCAACAGCAGCTGAACACGAGCCAGTGTGGCTGAGGTGGCCAAGAAGGCCAGTGGCACCCTGGCCTGGATCAGCAATAATTTGGCCAGCAGGACCAGGGCAGTGACTGTCCCTCTGTTCTGAGCACTGCTGAGGTCACACCTCAAGTCCCGTGTTCAGCTCTGGGCCCCTCACTGCAAGAAAGACATGGAGTTGCTGGAATGTGTTCAGGGAAGGGCAGCAGAAGATGCCTTCATAGAAAAGGTTGGCAAGCATTGGAACAGGCTGCCCAGGAAGTTGTGGGGTCACCATCCCTGGCTGTATTTAAAAGCTGTGTAGATGTGTCACTTAGGGACACTTAGGGGTTTTGTGGTGGACTTGGTAATATTACTTCAATGGTAGGATATAAAGGTCTTTTTCAGCCTCAATTATTGTGTTGTTCTGTGATTCAGTGGAAGTAGAAGGAAAGGCAAGTAATTTGGAGAGATACTGAAATTCTTTAGCTGCTTTGTAAAGTTTGGCCTAAGTTCTGTGGTGATTCTCATTTTTTCCTAAGTATCTTTTTATTTCTCCCACCCCCATTACAAAAGATTGAAAGATTGTCTCATGTCTTGAGCCACAAATCTTCCTCCAAAGGATATTTTACTACACTAATGTTTTAATCTCTTCCTTGTTTCTCTCTCAGAAGTCCCAAGTAAATTCATAAAGATTTCTTGGGGGCAATCAAGAATGTTTGTTGAAATATTACATAAACAGTAGAACAATAAAACTCCTATGAAGGGAAACACTAGTCTCCAAAGGAATCTGTCATTGCACCCAACCCCAGTTAAGAGGGCAGCTTTAGATCCACTGGGTCTCCTCCTAGAAATGTCTAACAACCAGTTGTTGGCCAGAAGCCACCATTGTAAACCTGCCTACACCAAGATGCTTTTTGAGCAAATTAAAGAATTTTTCACATCAGTGCAGGAAAGGCAAGAACTTCTGTCTCCAGGTTGCAGCAACATAACTGATGAGGCAGTCCAGCACAGCCTTTTCCAAATTGCAGCCACACAGAGAGAGAAAGTCCTAGAGTCTGTGATTCTTTCTGTGCCTGGGAAGACTTTTTCTCAACAAAAACATTGTTGAAGGGAGACCAGTAGCTCAGATTCCTTTTTTTTTGGACACCATGCTTGGAAGAAACTCAGATTCAGGACTGTCTTGTAATTTAACCAGGTCTGATTTGCTGTGTAGAAGGGCCCACAGTATATTTTAAATAGCATCTGAAATACCCAGAATCCTTATTCTGCAAAGGTTCTTATGCCAGTCATTTTAAGAGTTGCTGGAAAGATCAGACCCTTACATAGTAACTTAATATTTTAGGTGGTAAAAGTACTACTCCATTTGCTCTGTAGATGGGAAAAAGGCAGTAGGATTTCTTTGTAAATTATTGCTCTTCTGCCCTTTTCAGATAAGCTCTTTGCATACACCCTTAAAATAAGTGATCCAACTGTTCTGTAGCAGAGTGCAGAAATTTAAAAATCTCTTCTTTGAAGTGGCAGCCATAAGCTTTGGGAGAAATTCCTACCTCTCTTTGGTGGCCTGAAACAGTGTCTCAAGCAATGTAGCATTTAACAGTTTTTCCTAGGAAGTCAGTGGGGTTTGTATATTTATTAATCATTTTATATACAGGCTTCAGTCCTTATGCATAAATATGTCTTTGGGAACTCGTAACTTAAATTTCAAGAGTCATATCCAGCTTTTCAGCTGGGATTTGGGCATTTCTGCTTTAGCCTCATACTCTCTTGCTCTATAGATAGGTAGAATGTTTTCCTCTAGGACTGAGATATATCTCCAAAATGTTGACTTCAGAGGTTTGAGTCTGCAGCCATTCTGGTGAAGATAACCTGTCATGCGTGTTTTCTGTGGCTTAGTTGACACTGATTATGTTTCCTATTCATCTTTCACTAGATTCTGACAGTTCTAAATTTGAGAAAGTACCTAGCCTAAAGGCAAAAGTGTGGGACTGCAGATCATAGTGTATTCTTGGATGAAGTGCTGCAGAGTGTTTCAGACAACAAGGATTGTAACCAATATGTTTTTATTGCAGAAACTGTGTAAATTCTTCTGAGAAAAAAATGAGTCCGAAGCTATGTTCTGTGCCATCAATCTTAAAGTTCTTTCAAAGCCCATATCTGCTAATTGTTGTATTATTCTTGCTCACCCAAACTCTTGGTACTGCAATATGGGGTCTTCTTTCCAAGATTCTGATTTTTAATTTTACTGAGTGCTAAATATGGATTCTCAGCATTTAATTTATTTGGGACCTGACTAGAACAGTCATCGTAATTATATATCTTATAAGTTGCAGTTTCAGTCCAGATCCCAGTCTCTGTGTGCTGGGTGCACCACATGTAAAGAGCAAGAGAAACTCTTTGTGCTTTACATTGTCAAGTGACAATTCTTGTGTCTGCCTTGTTTTTTTAGACCATTGCTTTGTATGAGTCTCAGCTGAGACTCACAAATGAGACCTGAATAATCCCTGTAGAGATCAGTGTTGAGGAGCTCTCTGTTAAATTGAATGCTACATCAAAGGGCATTATGATATTTCTAAGTACATGTCAAAACTCAGTGGCTGTATTAAACAGTGATGTCTTACTGCATGTTAGCCTCACAATCCAGCTAGCTGATGCAATGAATATTTTAAGTACTTATAAACAACAGAGACTGGATAATACCTAACTAGTACTTTTCAAATAACTCTGCTTGTATATTAAGTCACACAGAGAATACAAGCTACAAGTGGTGTTCATCTGTGCAAGTAAGTCTTCTCTGGAAAGGTGACCTCCAGTAATCAAGCATACAAGAAAGAGAAATGGCAAGCTTGACAGGAATGCTGAGATTCACGTGTTCATATTTTGCATGAATAAAAATATGCTATAGAAGCTGTTTGCTTTGTGTCAGGAGCTCAAATAATGATAAAAATCCATACTGACATCATAAATACCAGAAAAGGTCAGCAGCGATTTTGGTGCAGGATCAAGTGCCCAGAGCTGAAGAGGGGCTGGCACATAGTCAATCCCAAACTTAAAATTTGCAAACACTCAGCATGTGGGTGCTTTGGCACATTGCTCTGCAGAAAGCCTGAGGTAGCAATCTAGGTTCATACTGGTTTTGCAGCTTCCTCAGGAAAAAGAGCAAACAAACAAAAAGAGATAAAAAACCCTCTCAAATTTAAGCATCTTGTTTAGGGACTTAAGTAATTATATTCCTACAAGAGCTATTATACATAAGGTTATCACGTTAAGTGTATGCTAAACTTTTCATTTGTATGTGAATTTAGCACACCAGAAAGTGAGATGCTGATGGCAGTGGTGAGAGGCAGCAGAGTCAGCAGGTGCTGTATAAATTTCCCTGAATTTGGCTCTACCAGTGAAGCCCTGCTTTAATAAACACTGTCATAGCCCTTAACTCTCCTGCAATGATTGTGTTTTTTATAGGTGTGCTGTTCTTGTGATGTCAGTTGTTGCCAATATTAGAATTTAAAATTCATTGACACCTATGGCTCAAGGCAGGATTTGAGCCACAGAATTGATTCTGGGCAGGTTCTGTAGTTCAGTCTGTCAGTTTACACTGACTAAATCATTAAAGCTTCCAGATGATTTCGAGACAGGATCTCTGCAGGCTGACACAATGTTCATGTTAAATCCTGCAGAGATCTTTCTGTTTCTTCTGGTCAGTAAAACAAGCTTTCTTTTCTTGCTAATCAAGAGGAAGGCATTAGCAACATGCACCCTAGTGTGTATAAAAATCTATGGTATGAGTCAGTCTTTTTGTGAAGGAATCATATTGTAGCAGAGTGCATTAATAAAATTGTCAGGCAGCTATTAAAATAGCTTAAAATTATCTGAACTTTTTATAAGTGTCTAAAAAGGCCGAATGGCACTTGTCTATGCTCATAAAAGAAACATCTGTTAGCTTCTGAAAGATTTGTGTAAGTATTTAATGGTTGGACTACAGTGCATAGCTCATCCTAGGGTTATTACACAAATGAAATACAGTTTCTCTTTGAAAAGGTCCCTGTGGAGACTCTATCTGCTTAAGATTTTCTATTTTTGATTATTATATTGTGGTGTGTTCTTTTCTGCTACAGGATCTTTGAAGTTTCATGGATAAAGAATTTTATTAGTTAGCTATAGCTGATAGAAATATTGCGTGGTGTTGTCCTCCTGTGTCTCACAATGCTGTCATCATCTGTGTGTGAAACTATAGGAGAATACTGATTTATGTTGGTGAAGAGAGACAAAAGGTACAGGGTTAGGATATTTGGGGGAAAAATACAAGTTTCTAATTGTGATTGAGGGTTAATTTTGGTGACTGTGATTAGGAGGGGCTCAAACAAAGAAGTGAGACTTGCTGATTCTGTGGGTCTGGGGAAAAGCTCTTCCCTCTCTGCACACTTGTCAGATAAGCTGACTGGACAGAAGTTCTCCTTTTTTTTTTTTCTTTCTTTCCCCCCCCCCCCAATTGCAGTTTGCTTTGCTGTGATATTCCTTTATTGAGAAGCCAGAATGTGAGAAGGTTGACCTCAGTAAATGAGCTCCAAGGGAGAGAGTTTATTATATGGATCAGCATGTGCACATTCTAGTTTATGGATTTTAATGTGACAAGGGACATAATATGAAAATTTTGATTATGAATTGCTGCCAAAATAGAATGGCTGCAGTTTCTGAAACATCTGTAGTTCTATTTTAGCTGAATGGTTCTTTGTCTGTTTCTGCCATCAGGCAGAAATATTTAGAGGTGAAAGGCCAACCGTGCACAGAAATAGGGTATAACTCATGGTGGGGTAAATTCTAAAATAAAATAAAAGGTTTGAGTTCTTTATCTTTTCATTCTGATTTCCAAGGGCTACCCTTTGGTCATGTTTTCAAGGTTTTTCCCATGGGGGCTAGAGATGTTTTAATTATAAATGAAAGCTGATATTTTTTGTCATCTTTTGATTCCACAAGTGGAGTTTTTGGAATAAAAACCCACCACATGCTACAAGATTTGTAATAAAATCTTGTTGGCAACTCTGAAATTTTGAGGACTTTTTTCTACCTTCTCAAGATCAGTCTAGTGCTTTTTCTACATGATTGTTCTCCAGTCTTTGTTAACCTGCCACTCATTCTACAGCTGTCTTTTTGGCTTAGATGCTATGATGTATCAAACACCCAAACTAAACATTGTATGACTCACACAGTGTTAAAGCAAAAAAAAAACAGTTTCTCCTCTGAGCTCTCTCTTCAGGATTTAAAGAGACTTTAATTCTATTAATCTCTGGTACTCCAACTGTGGAGAATGGACCTAGAGCTTTTTTGAACTGCCTTGCAAATATTTATTAAGAGAAATCAGGGCAGAGCATGGCATCAAAGGAGCAAAGTGCATATCCCCATCTCCCTTGACTAGCAAAAGCAGTGCCTCCTCAGAAGCTAGAACATCAAGCTCCCACAGGGTACAGAGTAGAAGGAGCATTTCTGCTTTGCATTTTTGTTATTGGCAGAGGAAAATGTATTTCTGGGAATGAGATGCCAGTAGGCTGTGCTAAAAGGAAAATATATGAGAACAAGGGGTGGGAAGAAACCAGGGAGGAAAATAATAACTCCCCCATCCAAAGTAAAAAGGAGACATCAATCAGGAGTTGCTGTCCACCAATAAATGTTTTAGGTTGATTGCTTTCTCCTATAGTCTGTTCACATTCTTCTGCTTCCTTTAATTCAGTGCATTCAGTACCCCTGCCCTGACAATTTACAACATGTTTAATTGTATTTTGTTTGGAGTGCTATTTAAAAAAAAAAAAACAGTCATGAATATTTGCCTGTCATACTGGGTGGAACACTCAAATTAAGCCCATGTACTAATCCCTCTGGCCAGTCACTCTGCATTCCCTTGGTGACAGTGAAGCAGAGCAAGTGCATGAGCAGGCAGTGAATATGGAGGGAGTAGCAGCATGTCCACCAGTTATTAATAATGTGCAATGAGAAGTAACTTCTGCATGTGGGAAAAAGCCAAGCAGAAGAGACACGTGGGTCATTCACCTAACAAATGAAGTTTATTCTAAGGTTTGATAGTTATATTAATAGGACTAAAGAAAGAATGATATTTAATAGCTGCATTTCCCTGCCTAAGGCCCTCATTCTAATCACGTGCAATCCATCAAGCACATAACTTTTCACTGTTCTCTGTGACATGCATTGTAATAACTTGATATTCTGTTTTCTCCCTCTCCAAACCAGGCACATTCTCTGAACCTACCTTGTTCTGCATTAACAATCCATATTTCTAAGGACCTCAGGCCCCATTTCCAATTACAAAGCTCTCATTCGAGGTTTCACCTGTTTGGTTTCATGCTGCAAATTATGCCTGTAATATTGTCCTTGACAGCACATGGATTTGCATAGGGTAAAGTGGTGTAGGGAATATCTGTCTCTCAGGTTCAAGCTGTAAGGTAGAACATATTGCCCAGAGGTCAATGGCATGATTATCCCATCAGCAGGGTGAGTGCATGGTATTACTCTCTGCACAGCCAGGGAAGAGGGAAATGAGTGTATGAAATTATACCAATTTATTACATAACTGCACTAAGACCATGTACAAATGTACCATGATCAAAACCTGGGAACAGCTGCATGAACTGTATAAATGAAATTAGTAATCAGTCCACTTTTGTGGAAAAAATAGAACCTCCACATGCTTCATTTTTCCAATTAGTCTAGAGAATCAGGGATGTTTGAACCCCTTATTTTAATCCTAGCAAGCTAAAAGTGAAAAAAATCGGCTTGGTCTGTAATGGGCCACTTTACTCTGCATCTCTCAAGTGTCTTTTTTTACTTACATTTGAAGCTGGCTCTACTCCATGTTCTTTGCAGTAATCTCCAGCTGCATTTAGCATGGGCCAAGCAGTACAATTAAACAGAGGAGCATTACTCCCTCTGACTCCTCAAGGTAAATATTTTTTGTCCTTTGAGATACTGCTAACAACAAAAAGAATTTCGTCCTAGTCCTTCTAGATCACCAAAAGGTGATTGATAAACATATAGTACAACTTGGGGACAAAATGTGTCCACAGTTTTTTCTGTATTCATATTTTATTTCCTGCATTTAGTCACAGTGAAATTCATAGTCCTGAAAAGAATTGGGACCTTAAGTGCAAAATCCATAGTTGCAGTAATTTTTGCCCAAATTCATGTCAGTAAAAGAGATGCACATTAGACATTTTCTGGTGGAAAGCCAAGCCTGTTTATTTTTCCTTTGCACTGCCTAAATACTTAAAAGGGTCTCAAGATCTAAGCTGGTGATATTCCAGCTTTGGTGTAACACAAACCCTGTGTCAGCTGCTTCTGGTGTGTGTGGTTCTGGGATTCATTCTGGAGCTGGGATTGGAAGTGTCAGCAGCACAAATTCTTGGAAACCATTAACTGCTGGCACAGCTGAGTGAAATCCTGTAGCCACTTGTGTCTGTGTTTGGGGATGCAGTGGTTTTTTCCTCTCTGCTTAAGGACTGGGGGAGCTGTCACGTTAAGTGCTGTTCTGACACACCCAGAGAATTTGTGTGGTGTGAGCAGAGGTGGAGGTGGATAGCAAAGGAGGTGGTAAAGCATTCAGTGGTGCTGTTGACAAATGTGCCAGAGCATGAACCATCTGAGAACCTAGCACATGCTTACTGCTTCTGCCCTACTGAGATGTGTGACTTGGAGCAGCACTGAAGCCCTACAGCACAGTGAGCCATCGTACTTCTTCTCTCTTAAAATTGTCCTTTGCTGACTCAATGCCACCACTATTTTGTCATCAGCAGTAAATGTCTGCCAGTTTATGCTCACAGCAACTTACTGAAATGCACATCACCCCTGAGTGGCACAGGGACTCCTGAATTTCATTAATTCATTGCACTGTCTTCCTGCACATGTTCTGCTTGATAGACAGTAATACTGTTTCCTTCTGTGTGCTTCAGGATATCATTATTGCAGGTGCAAAGTGGCATTCTCTAGGGCTTTGCCAACCTGCTGCAGAGTCATAGTGGCACCAATTTTTGAGGTATTTGGAGGTTCATGCTCATTCCTGTACTACTAGGAAATGATGATCTGAATGTTGTCACACTGGTGTCATAAAGTTCTGAAAGAGTGCATCTCAGCTGATAAGAACTACTTCTGTAAAACATTGGAGTGAGCTGGATGGTGCTGGCTTCTGTCAGTAAAGAAGTCTAGTTACCGTATTCCCTGATTTATGTAAACATTCCTGCTTTGAGCTTATACCTTCTTTTTTTTTGGCTAACCAAAAAAAAGATGTGAATAGTTGGAAGAGCAATCTTCAAATATGTTCTCCTCTCAACTCTAACCCCCTGTTATGGGTCACAAGTAAAAAGAGTTGGGTGTCCTCAGCCAGGTCTGAGGTGCACGAAGGCTGAAGTGCATAAGCAGGGCAGCAAAGGGATGCTCTTCTGGGGCATCAGTTTTGAGGCACCTCAGCAGATTTAGAAGAGAATGTTCACACACTGACAATTCTACTCATGTGATCATTTAATTCTTTCCAATTAATAATGGAAAGTGGACATAACTTGGTAGATAAAGGAGAAAGCAAAGTGGAGATTGAATGGAGTGAGGACACTGAGCAGGAAGAAGGAGTAGGAAAAGGTGGCAACACATCCCAAGTTAGTCAAGATGGTGTATCTTGAAACCTAAGCTTATTTAAAAACACCATATATCACAGTAAATTTCTGTGAAGCTATATAGAGGCATGTGCACATATCTAGAATTTTTCTGCATTTTCTTGGCAGTGACATCTGACTATAAAAACAAACACTTGCCAAGGAAATAATGAAGTACATGGTAGCATTAAGGAGCTAACACAACATTGAATTAAATGTAATTTTGGCCTGTCCCTTCTGCAGGGTTGGTAATGCAGATACCATCCCCACTTAGCTGCAGTCAGCAATTAGTCTACTGTCAGTGCCACCACCTTTTTATTTGTGTTGCTCTGTAGTGCCAGAGGTTTGTTTATATACAAACACCTCTAGACACAGCTTTTTAAAGTGTAGTAAGATGTTCTGCACACCCATTTCCGTGAAGCCAAGTGATATTCTTTTATCTTCCTAATGCATTTTGATCACTGCAACATCCAGTCTTGATTTTGTGTGAGGAAGGAAGACTGAGAATTACTTATAAAATTGAGAAGAGCGGTGATGAAGCTCTGTTTCTGTGCCTTTTTTTTTTTTTTTTTTTGCTTTGGTATTATGCTATTGCTTTTAAAGGTTTAGTTGCCATAACAACCCAAAGCAGTCCTGTATTACCATAGAAACACGCTGTTGTGGGTGACAATTTTTATGAAAATCCTTTTTTTTTTTTTCCTTCTTCATGTAATGTATTTAACACTGGCCTTTTGCAGGTATATCACAATATACTACAGGGTTTCAGAAGGTGTCAGAATGACATAATAAGCAACAAAAATGAAGCATATGCTTAAATCCAGGAAGAAAATCTGGTCTCATGGTTGACTGAGAACAGAAGAAGAGTAAAAATAAATTCCTGTTGCTTAACTTGGAGGTCAGAAGTATTGAGTTTATAGCAGGGCTGGCTAATGAGTCCACAAGAGTAAATACTCAACCCCCCCCCCCCCCCCCCCCCCCCCCCCCAGCAAAACAGGAGTTAGGGCTTTGATTATGTACCATGCAGTTAGTGTAAAAACAACTTGCCATGATAGCTGTAGATAAGAAAGTAGAGGACTTCTTTAAAGTTCTCTGCATGGGGCTGCTCCTTGAGACTGTTGGGAGGCTGGAGTGAGAGCTGCAGAAGGAGGCAGCCTCTCCCAGAGCTGAGAGGGAGGGATTCCTGCTGGGAGCTGCTCCAGCTGCACACTGACAGCCCGCAAGCCTCCGCTGCTGCCTGGGACCTGGCAAGTCCCTAAATTCTTTGTGGTCTCCCTGTATCGAGGACCTTTCCCTCTTCCTAAAGGTGATACCTTTAACAGCCATGCTCTTCAGAACCTCTTGGCTTCGAAAAGAATAGCAATGGAGCTCTTCCTGCCACTATTCTGCATCTCCATCTACTCATTATGTAACTGTCTGGAGCAGTGGACCGCTGGAGCATTTCAGCTCTCCTGATATCTGATAGATTACTGTGCATCTTTGCTATCAAAATTCTAATTGAAGGTGTGGACCTGTTACAGATCACATTCTCTGTCCCAGCAGGGTACACAGTACAACTCTTACAGGTTCATAATACACTGTTATAGGTTCATAATCTTATGACAAGCCACACAATTTACTTAGGAAGAGGATAGAGAAGGACAGTCAGCTGTGAAGATTGTTATTGATCACTGTTTTTATAGGGAGGCACGGGTCTGTCACTTTCCTATAATCAGTTGCATCAATGATGAAAATAACTTTTTAATCCTTATATGCATGTTTTAAGGAACAGAAAAGCTTCCAGCTGGGATCTTGCAAGAATTCCCCTTGCCAAGGTCAAGCAGGCAGCAGGAATTGCTTTACAGTTATGCTTTATGGGTTCTGAGCCCTCTGTAAGCCTAGACAAGTCTGCTATTACTTTCTCTCATTTGACCCTCAGTTCTCCAGGCCTCATTCTGAATTACTCAGCCCTGGGAGTGGTAATTAGTTGGAAAGAGGATATCCTTCCTGCTTTCTGAATGCCTCCCTCTAACCTGTTCAGAGAAATGACACTGCTTCTTATCCTTCATTTTCATGGTATTGGAAAGACCCTCCATCATCTTGAAGTTTCCAGATGAGAAGTCTTCCATCTAATCTAAGCATAATTTACTGGACATGACTTCCTCTTTGTTCTTCAACTCCTTTTTCCAGTCAAGAATTTTCAAATTAATAAATCAAAGATTAAATTATGTAAATACTTGGTTCTCCTTTTCCTTTATCTCCTTATAACATTGATGTTGACTTCTACTCCATGAAAAAAATGTAGCCAGACTTCAGAGGGATTTCTTGACACCTTGAAATTAGTACCTGTTTCAGTTAAGTTACTGAATACTGACCACCATGCAGTATGATTTCTACTCTTTTTTTTTTTTTCTCTTTTTTTTTTTTTTTTTTCCCCCCTCACTTGATTGAGATTGCTCTGTGTGTGAGATAAACTCAGGTAAAGAAGCAAGATTGCAGTGTCAGAATCATGTCGGGGGGGAATCTAGATCTGGGTCTGGAATACATACCTGTGAAGAAGAAGAATTTGGCGACATTTCCTTTTAAAGTGAAGTAAAGGTAAGGAGGAGCTGCAGGTTGCAGTATGCTCTTTGCAAACCCTGTAGCAAAACAGAATTTGTCCTAAGCCACTGTGTTCCCCTGGGAGTGTCAGGATATTGGCAATACAGAATGGAGAATCAGCACCACCTTGCCCTAGCCAATGCAGTCATGGGCAGCAAAAATGTCATTTGAGTATCAGTGTGTTTCAGTGACAAGAGTTCTTCATGTGCTTCAGAGCTGTTTTGTCATGGAAGGTGTGACAGCAATGTTTGAGTTGCCTTGCCTGTCACCTTTCTTATTGTTTACAACCTGTTTAATGTCTTCCCATTGCCATGTGTTTTCAGCACAGCCCTGAGATCCATCTGCAGTTTCTTGCTGGAGTACACTCTCTGAAATGGTGAGGCACACTTCACCAGAAAGCCAGTTCTGCACTTAACCTTTCCCCAAAAGGTAGAAAATTATGAGATGCAGATTTATTGATGAAGGTCACTATTTAGTGATTTTATAATAAATAAAAAACTAGAGGTGGAAATGTCATAGCTACCTAGGACTAAGTGGTGTCTGGTATAAAGTCACTGATTCATTTTTGGTCTAAAACACTACTGGATTAACTGTTGTGAGAAACCTTACCCTGGATCAGATAGCATCCATCTTTCCATAGTAAGCTTAAAGTCAGCCCAAACTCCAAATCCTGTGTCCTGGCTAATGCAATAGAAATGTCATCTGTGCCCACAGCTGACTGTGAATGAGGTTTGCTCTGCTGGCTGATTCAGTTGTGAGTAGAACCTGTGTACTAATGAGCATGGAGCCATGGCTGCAGTGAGGCTTGGACTAACTTGCTTGGAATATATCATCCTGAGGTACCTTGCTATGTAGCTCTGACTTTCACACTGAAGGCAGATGGGAATGCAAATTTCTTAAGATGAAGTTTGGAAGGCAGATTATAAAGTAGAAGAAATTTGATTTTCATTATCCCAAGATGTGATTAGTCTTAATTTATCTCTTGATAGAAGAGGAAATGTTTAATCATTTCTCTAACAATACATAGGGTTTCCAGGTTGTCAAAATTAAGAACTAAAGATTATGTTAGTAATCTCTGGAGAGTGTGTTGACCTGGAGAGCACCTTTCATTCTTTCTGTCCCCTTGTGACCAATGCTTGAAAAAGCAATGATAAACTCTGAAGGAAGTTGCAGCTAGAGATGAAAGCAGAGACAGGAGAGCTGTAATTTAAGGCTGAGGGGGTTTTTTTGGGGAGGAGGGGGCAAGTCATCCTTACATGTCCACCTCTGCAGAAATGCACTGAGGATATGCTTCTTATGATATCCAAAATAGCTGGTGCTTTTTGTTCTAATCTCCAGAGACTGCCTCTGTCTGGACTAGCTGTCAGGCAAAACATGAGCTTGTTCCAAGGAGCTTTGTAGCTCTGATGTCTTGTTCATAGTCCATTGTGAAAGTTCAAAGAGGAGGCAGACTTCAGATCAGTCAGGATAAAGAGCTGTCACAAGTGTTTTATTAGCCTGAAAGCTTGAAACACCCTTACCAATTCCA
Source organism: Cinclus cinclus (assembly GCF_963662255.1). Lineage (NCBI taxonomy): Eukaryota > Metazoa > Chordata > Aves > Passeriformes > Cinclidae > Cinclus > Cinclus cinclus. Next base: position 55,964,962 of record NC_085049.1, on the reverse strand, counting down.
ATGCCCATTTCCTGCCCTGCAAGTGGGATTGGTATCTCTTAGCAATATATTGAAATCAACCTAATCCAGTAACTGCCCTGAGTGAAATTATAAACAATTAGTACTAATGATACTTGAGAAGGAAGACAGGTGTAGTGGCATCACAGTTTTCCCTTATAGGCTTAGAATATATACAAACTGCAACAAGTTATTTAATTAAATATGTTATGGTTGTATTGCTAGTACTGTTGGTGAGGAGGTATATTGAGATAGCATGGTGTTGTAACCATTTCCCCTCAGATATCATCAAAATCTTGCAGCAACTGTGTAGAATTGATATATTAAAAACCACCATTTTCTCCTTCAGGGGACCTTGCAAGAATGTGGTGCATTTTTCACTAAAAAAGCCGTGTTACTAATGGAGATCTCAAGGGAGACATTCATGAGATTAGGCCAAGATTCTTGTCTCCTTTGCCATAGACTGAATCCAGAGCAATTTCATTACTTTCATTTAAGTTGCCCTTGGATTTATATTGGGGAAAATTAGATGAGAATACAACTTTTAATTAGAAAACAGTGCATGTGTGAAATATATGGTGGGGTTTTTTTCCTAAGACAAGAGACTACAGTGACCACCAGAGGTCTCCTAGAAGTGCTCTTACCATCTATGCTCAACAGATTAATTTTTCCTGAAAAATAAAAATGCATGAAATTCTGTTAAGAATCAAGAAAAAAATGAAGGGACCAAAATGTTGGAAACTGTGAAATGTGGATAATTTTGGTGATTGTGAAAGAGAAGTTGTGATAGCTTTAATTTAGTTTGGAGTGGCTTGGGATTTGTGTCCTGTTCCTGAAATGCCATTGCATCTATCAGTGGCAGGTTAATAATTACTCACTTGCAAACTGACGTGATTTCTTGTGAAGAACCACAAGGAGATTTGGCAACAGAGTGCAGAGAAACAGCTGAGTTTGTGTGAGTGTACAGCTCTGTTACAAGGGCATTTTAGAAATCTGGTGCTGCACAGATGTGGTGTGTCTGTCTGCTGTCAGCAAGGACCAGCACTTTTTCTTTCCACATTACAAGTTCAGGCAAGACTCAGCATTAGAGGCAGGGGCTGGGTGCCAGGCAGCCTCACAGGTGAAACAAGAACCAAGCATTTCCTGTCTTTCAGTTCCTGGGAAAAACACAACAGGTCATAGGTCCCTATTGTATAACATATATATATGTGTGTGTGTATATATATATATATATATATATATAAAAATATATATTTTTTATATCTAAAAAATACACTGCAGCATAGTATGCTGCTTTCCACCGAATTTCATCCCATTCAGTATTTCTGTCTTTGTTTCTATTCCTCAAGCTTACTAACTTGTACCTTTTGCATGATGATTTTTCTTTTCTAATTTCCCCATCTGTGCTGTTGTCCTGTAGGTGTCTGGCCAACATTTCTGGTCTGGTGGTATCTGCAATAGCTCTCCATGTTATGGCATTTCCATTGGTAATCAGGATGCTTTTCACCCCACTTTCAGTACTGTTAACATTTAATTGGTCAGCCTCAGCTGTGGAGAGTAGAGGCATTTTAACAACCCTGTGTATCACAGGTCAGGTTTTATGGGCCTGGCCAGAGGTCAGAATGAGGAGAATGTATGGCATCAGCACCCACTTTTTGTAGCTGTAAAATAACTACAGGATTCTGTTTTTATTTAATATGCTGTTCTTCCCTTACCTCTGTTTTTATTTTTGGGTTTGATCCTCTCTTTAAAATTTTCCAGAGTCATGGGTTATTATTTTCATAGCCAGTTCAGCCGTTCCATTATGAATGCTTCTCCTTTTATGCTGAGTGTCAGTGGAAAGGATGCATCTGACCCACCTCCACTGCTCACTAAGTCAGCTGCCTTTGAAGTACATGTAATAAACTTCCTCTGATGATAAAAAGAAAAGTCTCATTAGTTCCAGCCTGTAGTTGGGATGCACCCTTAATCCTCACTTGTTCTGCTTCATTCTTTTTAGTATTTAATTATTGATACACCTTACATTACTCATGCAGTCTTACACTGATGAGATACTTTCCTGCATTTTCCCACCCCCTTTAACATTTTCACTTCCTCTTTCAAAGCCTGGGTCACATTTACCCGAGGTTCTGTGAAATGTCTGCAAAAGACCATAGCCAAAGAAACCCACGTGCAGTAGGTTGTGATGGCCAAACAGGGCAGTAAATCCCTCCTAGCAGATTCTCAGGCAGAGAATGGTGACAGAGCTCCAAAGACAGGCATCTTGTGAGGAGATACTGTGTCCATGGAACACTGGCAGGTCTCCTGAAGGGGTCATAGTGCAGCAAAACCCAAATGAAGACAAGATGTCCAGGACATGGTAGCTCTGAAGCTCACTTCCATCTGTTTAAATGTTTAAACACACCAAAATATTTAGTGTGGCTTGGACTCCTTTGTTTGCCAGTCTCATTTAATCTGCGTGGTCTATGCAGGTAACAGGGAAGTTCCGTGAAAGTCTGGAATGATTTTCATCGTAGCACAGTTCATATGGTTGGGGTTTAGATTTTGTGACCAAAACAGTGCTGATGGCACACTCATGTTCTGGCTTTTGCTGAGTTCTGGTTGCACAGCATCAAGACGTGCCCCCACAGTGTGTACTCAATAGGCTGGGACAGGACACAACCAGGCAGGTGACTCTCACCAACAAAAGAGATTATTCCACGGCATTCAGCATCATGCTCAGCACTAAAAGGGAAAAGAGCTGGCTTTAGGGGACTAGGCATCTTTTGTTTAGGTTTGGCTGGACATCGGTTACCCACAGGTGGGACCTTGGCATCACTTGTTTTGCTTTGTTTTTCTGCCTTTCCCTCTTCCTCTGTTTCACTTATTAAACAATTCCTTGTTGGTTTTGTTGTGGTTTTTTGTTTGTTTGTTTGTTTGTTTGTTTGTTTGTTTTTTATCTGGACCCACAATACTTCATTTCCTCCTTCCCAGTCCCACTGAGGGAGAGGGGAAGTGAGTGATGGACTGCGTGGTGCTTTTTTGCCCACTGGTGTTAACACAAAACACAGGTACAAGAAGTGCTGCCAGTTAGCTCTCTTTATGGGACCAGTATCTCTTCATCTCTATTGTATCATGGTGAGCTGCAGGAACATGTGATGGCTACCAAAGTGATATCACTTTGCCAAAACCTTGGCATTGAAAAATATGCAGGTAGCTGTGCCGAAGAAAGTAAAGGTATCATCATAGCCTTCTGTGCACAGGAGGAAAAGTACCTGTGTAAGAAGAGGTATGTGGACCTGAAATACTGACTTTGAGAGGTTAATTGCTGAAACGTGCTTTAAAGGGGATAGTTTATCATGGCAAAACCCTTAAAGATCAGGAGACCTACTTAAAAATGATGATGTCAAGAAAAAAGAAAGTATGCAGTTCTTGTTTGTTGACTGGCTCATTAATATTACACTTCCTTGCTTTTCATAGCAGTCATAAGAGCAAAAAGTTTACTCTTTAAAAAAAGCAGAAACCATCAACTTTTTTCCTGTTATTAGATAGTTCTAGAATATGCAATACTAATAAACACCCCCAAGGAATTTTTGGGGTTTCTGGTGCCTAACCCCGTAGAGGAAGGAACATACTGTACTGCAGAAACATAATTAATTGTCAGAAATTAGTTTCTCTAAATGCTTAGGAGTGTTTCTAACCCCTGCCACAAAGCACTGTGTTCTCAAGAAATTTCACAGCAGGGACATTTTGAGTCCTGTAAACCCTTTTCCGTTTGGCAGGGCACAAGTAGGAGCAGTAGGTTCTGCAGATATTAAAATATTAGGCAACATTAAAAACAAATAACGGGAGTCAGGGGTTTATTAACATATGCAAGTATGTTAATAATCTCTTTTGAATTGGTAGTGCTCCAGAATCCTACCTGAAACACACATTATCAGAATAGAAGCTGTTGTTTTAGTATACAGAAATTAAGTGCTAACATATCAAATCCATGTTTCTGTGAACAGAACGAGCTCAAAGATAGAGTAGCAGATATCTGGCATAATAGAGCCTCTGCTGCTGTGTTTTTAAAAGCTCTTTTTCTGCATTCAACACTTTTTCCCATTTTTTAGCATCATAGTAAAACCCATCCACCAATGTGGAGAGCTGATGTCTCTGCTCATTTGAAGGTCTTTTGTAAGGGTAAACCATGGAGTTCAACATGACCACAATGAGGTGAAACTAAGGTAAGAAAACCCTGCCTCCTCACAATAAGTTTGTTGATTCAAATCCTCCACTAGGATTAAACTTGAAACCCCTTCTGTTAGGCTTTTTTAGTCTTGGCATCTTGTCTCTTCCAATTAATTATTAGAGTCTTTTTGAGAGTGTTCAAAGAAACAGCTTAACTTCTGCTGAAACCATCTTCTCCAACCTGCTTCTGGAGTCAAAAAAAACCAAAAATCTATGTACCACTTGTATACTATTATGCAGAGGCATGTGGCATCAGGAAGGTTAAGTAGCCAGGTGTGTCCAGCAGGTAGCTCTTGGTCACCTGGCAGTTGCCTAGCAGGTAACCTGCTGACTTTTTCTGGAAAGGGCTTGGAAAGCTGCTGGAAAAATCAGACATGTACAAACAAGAAGTGATGCAAATGGAGAGCATCTCTTTCTTACAGTATTTTCTTTAAAATTTAAATTTACCTGCTATGCTTTTACAGTGGTAGGATTAGCGCTGGAGTTTGGGCCTGCAAGGAAGAAAACTCCTCTTTCTGATACTCTGTCAAATCCCTAAATAAAGACTTCTTGCTGGGGAGAAGGAGCCAGTTTGGCCAATTTTTCAGAAGTGCTGTTACTAAAATTTGTGTGAGCTGTGGGTGTTTTGGCTTCTTTGAGAATCCAGGCTTTCTGGAGAGCATTCACACTCTTTTTTCGTAGCAGGTTTCTTATTTTTATTCTCTATTCTTTCACTCCTTTCCCAGCAATGTAACCCTCACAGGTCAGGTGCACCTGAGGAAGGGGAGGAAGGGCAGAGTGTTTAAGGCAACTCCCTTTCCCAGTCACAAGAATTGGGTAGCAGGAAGCCTTCCGTTACTGACCCGCCAAATCTGTAGCTCCTGGTTCAAGACTGGATTGTGCTGTGATTAATGAAACATGTTTAGTAGTCTCATTTGAGCTTTTAATGGTCTTTTATCTGCATTATGGCTTTAGTATAGCCTTCATAATGATTGATAGCCTGTTTGGGAGAAGGAAGCAGGGTAGAGGGCCGCTTTGAGGTGTGCACGCTGAATAGAGAGAAGTGAAAATAGCTTGGTAGTGTTGGAAGTGCTTTGTTAATCCTTTAGGAATCCTTTAGGATATATGTCTGTGAGGGCCAATATACGCACATGTACCTGAGCTAGTTAACTGCAACTGGCAAAATGCTTTGTTGCACTGATAGTTCCTGCTGAGAAATGTCAGAACTACGCAGTGGCAAAATGCTGCGTTAACATAGTTGTAAGGCTAAGCTGCTAAGATATCTCTGCCAGACACTGTGGTATGCCAGGTTCATCCACCTTTCCTTTTCTGTGCATTTCAGTCTTTTCTGCAAGTCATAACATGCTTCTGTTCTTCCCTGCATCAGCAGTAGGATAAACACAGCTCCCTCTTGAATCAATCAATTTCCCATGTCTTAAGTTTAGTGGGAGGATTGCTGACATGCAGATTTGGATGTTATTTAGCCACTTGTTTTGCCAGCCATGAGCCTGCAGGGATTATGTTGCAGGTGAGAGAACAACCTTCAGGAGTACCTAGCAAGCATCTACAATTTAAATTTAATGACATTATTTAGTGAAGTACTTAATCATAGGCTGAAGTGTTAAAGCTCGTGAGTGGTCTCATTGACTTCAGCGAGATTGAAAATGATGATGCACTGAGATACAGCATTGAGTTTGGGCAGATACCATCAGAGCCTGTCCTGGCTAATAGATTCAGGGCCAAGTGTTGCTCCCTACCAGCATCCTCTTTCATCCCCCTCATTGAACAGTATCTGCCAAATGTGGTCTTCCCAAGTGCAGAGGATATGTGAAGTACTAACTTCCTCTTAGGCCTTTGATGCTGAACTTTAGGCTGAAGTTTAAGATCATTGAGTTCAACATTGGGAAAAAGATGGAGCAGTCAGCAAAATGTCACAGTTGACCATGACAAACTGCTGCTGCTCCCCACTGGCACATGCTATGGCAGATGTTGCATGTCTGAAACTACAGAGCTCAATGATCCCTAGGGAAAAGAGCTCCTGCCCACAACTCAAATTCTTAACACTAAGATAGTTTCATAACTAAACTTCAGCAGGTTAGAAGTGTTTGCAGCAAGAAAGGGAAGCTAACTGGAAATCTCCAGCTTCTACAGAAAACTAGTTTTGGCCTCTTCTGCTTGAATTTCTGAGCTCTCATATGTCATAAACTGTTAGTATAATAGTTTTGATCCGTTTTTTATAAATATTAGGAATATGTCACCTCTGTGTCCACCTGAACATGCACCTGTTTGTTTGTTTGTTATTGGTCTGCCTATTGCATTATTGCATAGATGTGAATTTTGTCATCCATTTCTTCATCATCTTCATTCATGTTCATGAATTATTCTGGTCATTTAATGCATCCTAGCGGTCTCTGCATTTTGCAGATATCTGTTCTTGGTAGCAGCAAATCTGTCAGTTTAATTGCTTTCTCTTTAGCCTCCAACTTTTTCTCGTTAAGTCAGTGAGTAATCATCTTATGTTATTGAGGATACTAGGGTGGATAAGTTGTTACTGTTCTCTTTGAATTCTTTTATATAATAAAATTAACTATCTAAATAATAATCCCTCCCCTCTGTTTCCAAAATGCTGTTACTTCCTTTTAGGCACATGGGAGTTTCAGCCTGTTTGCTTTTTAATTAAAAGTAAGTTTTCAGCTGTGTCTTTTCATCATCAGAATTTTTTGTCACCTTGAAATGAAGGCTCTGGCATTGTCTTTTAAATTATTGAGCACTGACCGACGAGAGGAGCACAGTTTAGAGTATACATTAATCTTCTTAACTACTCTCATCAACCTGACTGTCCACCCTGCTGGGATTTCAGTATTCCTGTTTGCTGTCCCTCCTCTGTCTACCCACCAGTATGTATAAGACGTCAATAGAATTTCTCCATACTTGCTATTTACTGAATTCTGTGTTCTTTGTGTTGTGACGTGTTACAAAACACTTCCCAAGGTCATGTCTGACATGAATGCTTTTCCTTTGCCATTTTGTTAGCAGAACTTGGAGTTAAAAGCAGCTTTGCTGGGGGAGTGACTTTACTCCCTCTGGGAAAGAATTGTGTGTCTTTTTTTGTCTTTTTAAATTCACTGATTTGCAGAAGATCTAAAAAGTTAATCCTTTAAGCAGAGATGAACTAATTTGCAATCTTAGCAACTATTTAGACTCTTCTGTTGAAACAAGAAAAAAGGTTTGTGATTTATACAAACTAATATTGTCACAGTGTATTGGCAAACGTCGTTGCTCATGAAATAAGTCGATAAAAATCCATAGAGGGACTGAGAAGGAGAAGAGCAGTTCCACCAAGTGGAACAGCAGGGATCTGAGCTCTGCTTCCTAGCTCTGCCACAGACATAAGCAGGTACTTTACTGCCTCTGCAGTCCTGGGCTCTGTTTGTGGGTTCCTTTCTCCATCCCATTCTGTCTTGCCTAGTCATTGCAAGGGGAGTGTGTGGGTGTAGCGCCCCTAGCTCTGGATGAGCTCCCCCTGTCCAAATAAATTTCTCACAGGAATAAATATTTTCCTCACTGAGCCTTTTTTTGCACTGGGAATTCAGTTTCCTCTGATTTATCTCATGTTTAGCCTCAGTGGAATAATTGCTGAAGATTTAATGTGAATACGTGAAGTTGTAGCTGTCTGGTTTCATTATGGTTTCTAAGGTGCTATTTTCAATACACCTGAATTATTGCTGCCAGACACTTCAGAGGGCAAGTTCTATCATTTTCTGTGAAATTTAACATCTAGGGCCACACGTGATTCTGGTACTTTCTACTTGCAGAGTTTCTCCCCATGAAAACATTAAATTGGATGTACTCTCACAGTGATCAAACAGCAGTGTACACATCCTTCTATGGCATTCTGGTAGCATTTAAAAAATAGTGGTTGGATTCCTTTTCACTTGGGAAAGTTGTTAGTTTTAATTTAGCTTGCTCTTCTAAGGAGCTAAACTTGGGCCATTCTGGATTAGAATTCATGGAGCCCAGTTTCCCAAATGGCAAAGCCTCTCCTACACAGCTCCATGTGTGCTCCGTGGAGCGTGCCTTGGCCAGAGGGTGCCTTGCCAGCAATTCTGTTCTTGGTCTGACAGCTTTCCTCACCAACTTGCCCAGAATGGGGAAGTGGGAGGTTGCTAATCAGCAGCAAAGCCAACAGCTGGTGTTTTTATGAGAAAATCTATAAAACTCAGAAAATGCATGAAAAACACTTCATTCTTTTGTAGTATGACTTTACCAGGCCAAATTCTAACCTGCTACAGGTTGGAATGGCTCCATTTGAGACAAAAGGAGTCATACCTGCTTGCTGTGTCTGAATATTTACTCCTCCAAGTCAGTCTGTGGAAATGGAAGGTCTTCATTGCCTGTCACACAGACTCACACCACTGAATCACTTCATTAGGACTCACAGCAGGTGCTATTGCTAACATATAAGACCACCCTGTGAAGTATATTTTATTCAGTTGCCCTTCAAAGCCAGAAGTGCTGGCAAGTTCTGAGGACTTGACAGTACTGGTGTTCACTGGAGCACCCTTGACAGATACCATCCAAGGACACACATGCCCGTGCAGAAGAGCACATCAAATAGTAATGCAGACCCAGAGACATGAGATACAGTTCCATTGCTCAAGTGTGGTCTGTAGAACAAATTGAAGCTGGTAAATGGAAATAAATCTGAAAAGAGAGCAAATTCCTTGTGCAAAGGGACAGGGACCAGAGATTTTCCAGTGTCAAGTCCAGATTGAACTTAATGTTCAAAGCTACTGCAACATAGCTATAAAGTGTCTTATTCTTCAGAACAGTCCACTTAAAAATGTTTTAAAATCAGTGGACTAAGTTACGTACTGAACCAAGTCTGAAGTTATGAATCAAGTTAGTCAATCTTCAAAAAGTGATTGACATATTCTTAAAGTCTTAATTAGCCACAATAACCTTAAAAACTTTCTCACGAGCCTCTGTGATTATCATCACCCCAGCAAATTAACTGTACCAGTCATGTCTTCTTGTAGTTACTAATTAGCCTAATCAAAGCAAACATATATAAAGGAGGGTTGGAATTTTTCTCCCCTTTCTGGTCAAATATGAGCCACTTACCACTCTTATTCAGGAATATGTCTCAACCTATCACCATGGAAATCATTTGATTTGATGTCACAAATATGAGATTTTAGAATCAGTATGTCAGGCAGGTAGATCAAGACTAATTACAAAGGAGAAAAATTAAATTTAACATACATACATTTATTGACAGTAAGTAATGATGGGAAAGGAAATTAAGCAGCAGCTCATAATTGTTAAGTGGTCCAGAAGAAATACATCAAACTTTTTATGAAAAGTTTTTAAATAAGTATATAAAGTTAAGTATTTAAGTAAGTGTTTAAATCACTTTTGGCTTATAATGTGGAAACATTTCAGTATGTCCAGTATCATACACCTTGGAGCTTACTAGAGACTCTATAATTCTTTAGTAGAATTCATTTCCATTAGCAGTTTCATATGCTTGTTTCCATATTTCCCCCATCCCTGGTACATATTATTGTTACAGGCATACTTATATATTTATAGTGTTAGTTTCTCTCTCATTCAGAGTGACTTACTAATAGACTATACCCAGAAATTATTAAATGATTAAAAGACACTCCTTTTTTGTTAACATTGTTTAGCAGGGTTGATCTAGTTTCTTCTGCATATGCACATGTGCATGTTTATAGTTGTGTGAGCAAAAATTCACTGAAATTATTGAATGCTAGGTCTTGGTTTTTATTGCACATACATTCACAGAGACTGTTCATTTAATGACTATTCACATAGAATATTTATTAATTGGCTTTGCTATTTTTGAGAGCAAAGACTCCATAGGCTGTTTCTCAAACAGTAGAGTTGAAAAGAAATTATAATTAAAATTTAAAATATTTGTTTTATCTAACTTTCCTTCTTTTTTCCCTTTGGAAAATTATTTCTTTTACCATACATGCAGCAGATGGAATAATAAGGTTTAGCTGGAGGTAGATTTTTCGTCTTAGTTGTCATTTGAAGAGATTTTGACAAGGTTTAGACCTAAAAATCAATTACAGTACTTTATTCTTTGATGCATCTGTAATGGTTTTGTACAAATTATTTTTCCCTATTTTTTTATTATGGCTTGCAATTAAAAGGAAAAAATAAAAAAAAGGATTGATTTGCTTTCTGCAATAATAAGTAGACATCCAGTATGAAAAATGACAACACCTTTCTCTTCTGAAGGGAGATAGTAAGGATTTGCATTAATAACCAACACAGTTCCTCCCCACTGGGCTTTCTTCCAGCCAAGATACTAGTCCAAATAGAAAGAAATAGCTTGAAGTCATTCCATCCTAGCTGACAGTGACTAGAGAATTAAGTCCAAATCCTTGCATTTTATCCTCCAGTAGATAATTCCATTCAGTTCTGCAGCCAAATGAAGTTAAACCAAGTTCAGATGTTCATTACTAAAAACAGCTTTCTAAATATTACTTAAAAAGTATTGTCGTGAAAACATCAAAATTTCTGTCCCAGCTCAGCCATGACTTCAGATGTTCTTCATTGCAGTCCATAAAAACTCTGGGTACTTGTCTCTCAGTTCTCCCCTCCTAGGTTTGCTGTGTCTCATAGTTGCTCATAGGTGGGGACAATGAGGGGCAGTGAATATTTTGGACCTAGTGACCTTAACTGAGCAACCCCTCAATGTTGGTTCTCCCTTCTGGTACTGCAGAAAATAAATCTCAGGAAGAAGAGCTATGAATGTTTTCCCCTTGTTGGTCTCAGGGGTCAAAAAATCCTTTGTTCTACAGACACTTACTCTTTTCTTAGGTAGCAAGATTTCCTTACTTTCCATTGTTTTTTCATCGTTGAGTAAGCGCTCATAGAAGTGACTGTCAGCTTGACTTTAAGAAGAATTCCTGTGTGTAAACCTCCCATATTGTGGACAGACTCTGCCCTTTCTGGTCTGGAAGGTGTCCTTTTTCTAGTCATGCATTTGCCTAACATCACCATCATCTTGGCTGGAGGAGAAAAGTATGCAAGGAGATGACTTTCAAGGTAGTTCGATTTATCCTAATGCTCTTGCCAGTGAGTCACTGCTGTTTTGATCATTTTTGGTTTTTGAACTACAGACTCAATAGATTGTAAGAAGCAAATGAAGGGAAGTGTTTTCTCTCTTGCAGCAATTTCGAAAATGATTTTCATGTTTCATCTGCACAAAGATGATTTAATTAAATACTTTAATCCTGGCCACAAATAATTTGTGCAGTGGTTCAGTGAGAGGAGTTCAGCATTGTCTTGTCACAGAGCGTTTACTTAATCCTGTCGTACCTGCTTGATAATTACTCTCTCAGATCTGTCCTTGCATTAGCTAGAAAATTAGCTTAGAGGACTTGGAGGAAAAGAGGAGGGCAAAAATCCTTCAAATTAGTTATAATTTATGATTGCTCTTGAGTCAGCCCTCATTCAGTCTTTCTGAGGGGTCTGTTGTGAAATGAAATAACATTAGTACTTTTCAGTTTCTAGAGCTGACCAGAATCTGATAATGTTATATAGATCTTTTTTACACTTCACTTCCAAAACAGATAATGATCTCTTTTTAATGCCTTTGTGTCTTAAGTCACATCTCACGTAAATATTTCTTATTTTTTACTGCAGACATACTCAACACAATTCACTTCCTTGCAGCATTGATCTTGTAAGCTTAAATGGGAAATTGTTTATTTTCCTTTCATGGAAAGACAGGAGTTGAGTTGCCCTTCATGTAGTGATAAAAAACGGAAGGTTGTCCCAGAATCTGATCTGTGCCTTGGATTTTTTTCTCATGCCATTAATGGGCTAAGTGACAGAATAAGAACTTGAAATTCAATCGGAAGATCACGTCTTACTCTAGAAGGACAGAAACTAGCATTTCACATGTTACAGAGGGGGTCTTGTGTTCTGATCTTTTTGTTACCTTGAGTAGGTAAGCACTACTGAAAATGATCCTTACATTTCTTATTCCAGTTTGCAAAGCAGAGTCGACCATCCATATCTTGCAGCATTGACCACAGAGAGAAAATCTTACAAATTAGACAAAAGACAGTCTTGTAAAGAAGATGTTTATTCTGAAAACACTTAGGATGCATTAGGAAGCAAGTGTAGCTCCAAGCTAAAAGTAGTGCTGATGAAGTGTGGAGTTATGAAACAATTTATGACACTGTAATAGAAGGTGACCAAAACTGGATGGATTAAAATATGAGTTAATTAGGATACACTTGAAAAAAAAAATAAAAAATCTGTGCACAAGATTACTGCAAGAGTTATTCAGAACTACCTACATTATCTTTTCTTTGTGAAAAGTAAATCCTAGGCAGGTCTGTCTGGGACTACACAGTTGGATTATATAAGTGAGTACAATGTTTGTGCGCCTCCAGGAAAGAATCATGGAGAAAGAAGATCAGTTCTGCCTTCTAAAAGGGCAGAGGTGGAAGCTAAAGTGAGATACTGAAGGGAACCTCGCACAAATCTGCCCTCAGTGCCACCAAAGGATTTACCTTTTTTAGAGATTAGAACAGATTATCTGTAAACGTCCCATTTACTGGATGCTTTTGGACCCATAAACTGATGTCCTGACAATTTTGTTTGGAATGATTTAAGAAGTTATTGCTATCATCTCTTCAGTGCTTTTCCATGAGCTGTATAAACAGGCTGTATGGGGATTTACTGTCCCTCTCACTCTCCATACAGCTGTTGTACAGGAGCAGTGGAGAGCACTGCAGCTAACCCAGATAGCTGGACACGAAGATGGACTGGGTGGGCAGTAACTCCTGCTGGGGGGGGGGGGTAATTTCTCAGATTAGTGTGCTTGCTTCTGCAAGCATGTATGTGACTGAGGTCTGAATTAATTCTCACAGTGTTAAATCCAATGGAAGTAAAGATTGCATCATTACATTTAACTGGGTTTTACTGATCTTCCCAATATGCAGCCAACTATATCACTCTATCATTCTGTTTTTGACTTAACTGCCTTTCTGATCTGCAAATGCATATATTAACTTCTTGCTGGCTTTTAGTACTTGAAAGGCAACCCATTTTTAATTTGCTAAAGTATTACATATGTTTCTATTGTAATTTGTATTTATTATGGTGCTTAATGGCTATGCAGCATGCCTGACAAAAGGTGACATCAGTTTCTATCACATGGAACTAGGAGCCAAGAAGGAGTCTGGTCTGACGTGTGATTATCTGATGAGTGGAGGACTTCTTTTTTCCTACCCAAGAAAGACAGAGAGGGAAGCCCTTTGTTTTGTAATTTATTTCTTCTTTAACACAAGAGAGGCTTATGATACAGATAGGCTCTGAATAATTTTCTCATACTTATCTCATGCATTTATTCCCATTTTTCAGAGCAGGTACAGTGTGCTGTCTGACATCTGTGCTTATGAGGGAGTGAGTTAGCTTGGTCCATTCTAGAGATTTCAGTTTTAATTTTGTTTTCCATCTCATCCTTAGACAGGTGGCGAGGAAAATAAGTAAATAGAAATCTACTGATTTTTGGTTTGCTGTTTGTACCCTTTTGCATTACAAAATTAAATGAGATGCAAGATAGATTCAAAATTCATAACAGCATTTTGCTACTTCTTAAAGCAGACGTTGCTTACACTTCATGCATTAGTAGGGATTAAGGGGATTAGCAGATACCAGAACTTCCTGCCCTTTGCATGCTTTCCTACAGCAATTGCACACTTGGCTTCCTGCTTCTTGATGTCCTCAGAATTCTTAATTCTTTCATGCCTCTCTCTTATTTTACTGTGGAAATATGAGGGTTTTTCAGTATATGAGATGATCATTTTGATTCTTTAGTATTTTTAAGTGAAAGTGTGAATGCTAAACCTTACTATAAAAGTAACTTTTTAAAAAATCAGTAAAATTAGGCTAAGATTAATAAAGGGATATTGTTGTTTAAATTTAAATCTAGGTGGAGATCCTATACAGAATTTATGAAGAAGTTCACAGAAGTTTTTCCGAGCTGCTAATAGGCACCTTATTTTTAACCACTTGGGTATTTTAAGTTCTGCTGCTGTGCCTGACTACAGATGCTGTTGTTTTACTGAAGCCCAGCAGACGCTAGCTATTTTCAGCCTAAATCCATCTTACATCTTACCTCTCCTGCACGTAATCTTTTAGAAGTTCCACACAAGTTGACCTCATTACAGGGGGTGGTTTGTGAGGTGCTACTGTGACATTTTACTTACTAATGTAGGGGAAGGAGCACACAGCCACAGCAGAGAGGGAGGGCCTGTGTGACAAGTTGGAGGGATGCTTTTTCATAGATGCAGATGACATGTGAGGCAGTCTGACCAGGTGCAAAGCCCTTCAGCTTCCAGGAGGAGAACCAAAAAGGTCTTTCTAAACGTTCCGACTGGTAGACTTCTGCCCTCTTTTTGCTTTTTATCATACAATGTCAATGTTATCCAGTGTGCAAACTCCCAGTAATGAACTCTGGGTCTCTCCCCATCTGTCTCACTAAATGCCACTTGGAACAAGTGCCTTTTCATTTGACAATAAAATCAATGAATGAAATATTAGAGGCCTGGATGCTATGATGTGCAGAATACATTATGGGACTTGCTGTGTTTCAGTAGACAGCAAGTCTTGCCCTTTCTTCCTGTTACCACAAACAGATCTACTTAATGAAACTGGTGCCTTCTGCTAATCTCTCACCTCTTTGTCTTTGGACTTCAACTCTGTTGCAACACTTCAAAGACTCTCTGACTCAGAGCTCTGTGATAAAATTCTGTATTTCCTGCATACTATCAGCCTCACATTTTTCATCTGTTTGTCTTAATTAAAGTCAGACCTGCATTAACTAAATAATTAAACAACAGAGAGGGAGAGGGAACTTAAGCTGATTTTTATAACACTTGTTTTTATCCCTTTACTTAGTTGAGATCTTCTTCCTCTTTGCTTGAAGACTCTTCAGAACAGCAGGAATCACTCATTGCTAAGCCAATAAACAGGGACAAAAGGGAAATGTCAGTGTTGAGACAGACTTGTGTTAAACATTGAAAACCACTGGTGCTATCCACAAAGAGTGATGTGCAAAAAAACTGAGGAATTGGGAGTTTTTTGCTTTTTCCAAGCCTTACTGGATTCTGCATCAGGAATATTAATTGCTTTGTTGTTTCTATTGCTTTTTCCAAGCCTTACTGGATTCTGCATCAGGAATATCAACTTGTTTCATTGTCACGGTAGCAAAATGTGTCGTATGTGTAGTAAAGAGCTGTAAAGTAAGAAAGTAAACTAGTTAATGCTTGCTAGCAATGCACAAGGCATGCTGTATGATTTATTCTTGGAGCTGAAGGTACTGAGCTCAGCGTGAGCTCAAGATGGCTGTGTAGTTTCACCTTTGTGCCCATCATGACTCTGTGACCTTGGTCATGCTGGCAGAACTGAGCCAATGCAAGGTATGATTTCAAGATGGGTTTACAAGTAGACATATTTTCAGCAAGAGAACATCTCAACCACTTTACCCTTTAAATCCAGATATCTCCAGAGTACAGGTTGAAAGACAGAGAAGCAAATAGTGAAAGGGTAACTGTTTTCAAATTCAAGACCAATCCTTTGCACGTGTATTAGGTATTTGCAGTGCTCCATCTCTTGCTGAGAAAATAAAACTTGCAACACTTCTATTCTCTTTTCTTGTTCTTTTCTTCTTCTCCACTGCCTGAGTGCAGAATCGCGCCCTGTTTAGGGAGGCTGCAGCTCACTGAAGAGGTGACCTGTGTCTGATTGCACACTGGTCAACATACGAACAAGGAACAGATGCCAAGAGATCTTGAGCTCACCACTAAAGCATGAGATGTCTGATACAGCCACTCTTTTGTAGCATCAGGCAGAAGCATCTCTATAGGCTCAAGATGCAAAAGAGCAAGTTGTTGTCTGGTATCAGAGCTCTGTCCTGTTTCCTGATGCTGGTTTAATTGTGCTTAATCATTAGGTGTGAACAAATATTTGCTGTGTCATCTTACTGTCTGATACTCCTGACGCATAAATAATTCTTAGCAGTAGGGTTTGTGAGCTCTAACCTGTCTTGAAGCCTGTAATTAAAAGGATAAAGTGAGCTGTTTACACAAACCAATTGTCAGTGTAGTAAGTGCCCTTAATAGCATTGGCAAGAAATGCTAGGCAGGTAGCATCATCTTACTACAGTCTGTGTCTACTGAAGAGACAACTCATGAATTTTCATCTAG
Source organism: Cinclus cinclus (assembly GCF_963662255.1). Classification (NCBI taxonomy): domain Eukaryota; kingdom Metazoa; phylum Chordata; class Aves; order Passeriformes; family Cinclidae; genus Cinclus; species Cinclus cinclus. The sequence goes on along the minus strand of NC_085049.1, from coordinate 55,948,511 downwards.
AAGAATTTGCAGAGGTTGGTAAAGCCACATAGCCAAAGGGAAATGCAAAGCTTGTTTATTTTTTTAAGAGAACTGAACCCAACAGAGGGGAAAAATAATGTCAACATTGTTGGATTTCAACACCACATGCTATAACTTGGCAACCTTTTTCACATTAAGTAGATGACTGCAGCTTTTTTGTAATTTTTTTCTGATTTGTTTTGGTTTTTTTAAAATTGTCACTAGAAAACCAACCCTTTTCAGTTTGTTCATCTTGTGCAGGGGGGCTTTCTGCTTTTGCTTCTTCATTCTGGGATTTCTCTGATTCTTGGAGAAGGTATTTTTGAGCCATACACTAATTTCTTGCTTAAAAACCTTCTTGGTGTGTTAATCGATTTAGAAGATTTGTTCCTTTTAAATAAAAAGAAAGGGGGGTTAATATCTTGCTGCTAATACATAACTGCCCAAAAGAATATGAAGTAAGAAGCTGTGCACAGTTTCCTTCAGCAGTCTTTGGAATATTAGGAAGCTCTTACTCTCTTTCTCTAATTGCTTGCTAGCAATTTTCTATTCCAACAATGTCAGACAGCAGTCACTGAAACCTGATGAAGTGTAGTGATGCAGTGATGTGGTGAAAATGAGGGACAGACAGACAACTTCGAACCTCTGTTAGCTGGTGTGAATATGAGTTAAGATCGTTCAGTTAACATCATTACTGAAAAATGCAGCTGCCCAAATGTCAAGAGGAAAGTGATGAGATGTGCCTGCAATCCCAAGGGAGGTACCCACAGTAAATCTGTGTCAGGAGAGTACGAAGCATTCAGAGATATGGCAAGGAAAGACTCAGCCATCAGTGGACCCAAGTGAGCTGACAGCTACTCGAAGGTGGGCTGAGTGGGGATTTCTGAGTGACTACTGGCAGTGACAGTTTAGGCACTAGGCTCTCATTAGGGACAGTCTCTCGGTGTTTAAAATCGGTGCTCTGGGTCTCACAAGTCCTGGCACCTGTTCCTAGATCACAACTCACTCCCTCAATGACCTTGGAAGTGTCACTCCATCACCACGAGCCTCAGTTTCTCCTGCTGTAAGTTCTCCTTAATGAAGTGCTGCTACTGACAGGCATTGCATCAGAGCCTTATTGATCACACACTGCATCCTGCTGCTCAGCTCCCCATGACTGAGACACGTTTCACAGATGGGCTTTCTGCTAACAAAAATGTGCATAGCAGGACCTTATCCTCTTTATAGAATTGATGCACTTAGGCAGAGTCATGGATAGTTACTTTCTGCTCCTCACGGTTTTGTTACCTTTGGCAGAAAAAAAAAAAATCAACATTTTTTGTTCAGTGATTGCTCATTCATTAATAGCCCAAATTCAAGCAGTGGTTTTAATGGCTTGTATGTTCCTGAAACTCTGGACACTCTCTCTCAAATCTATGCCTGAATATTAGAAGGGGTGTATTTGAATTGACTTTGTTCACAAGGATGTTTTGCAGCTTTCAGAGAAAGAAGTTTTCAGATTTACAAGAGTGTGGGGTTTTATATTGAATAAATCAAAATTTTAAAAGTAGACCATGATAAGGGAAAAGCCATTGGTGTGAATAAAAATGTAAGGTGTGTAGTCAGAGCCGTGGGTACATCTTGCTGACCTCCTGCAGCCTGGTTAGAAAAGAGTATTTACCAGCTGGAAAAGGTTCATGTGACGTCTCCTACTGCTGTTCATTAGATGTCAGTTCTACTGCTGGGATAATTTATTCTCCAAACAGTGACATAAAAACTGAGGTCGGGAAGGACTGGCTAAGCAGCCCATGTAGCTGGTATGGGCCTTTCTTCTGCTCAAGCTTACAACTGCACAACTGTTTCATTCTTCTCCAGACTCCATGCCAGACCACTTTTCATGGCAATGAGTTGGGCATATCACAGAGTAGGTCCAGGTTGGAAGGGACCACAGAAAACCTCAAAAAGTTTCATTGCAAAATGAAAGTTTTTTCTACGCTTACCCTCTTGTGCTCAACTGCTGAGAATCCATTTCCCTGAAATGCTGCAGATGAAAGTGCTGCTAACATTAATGACAGATTTACTAGCTTTGCTGGGGTTTGCTAGACTTTTCACTGTCCTCTTAATTTTTCTAACAAGCTCCTTGGAGGACACTAAAAGATGAGTGGAAACCCAATATATTTTCTTCTCTTGATTGATTTCATTATTTCATCTTTCCTTATGAAGATGAATCAGATCTAGGTCTTCACCCCAACCTTCCTCAATCCAGTTCTGTGTACTGCATGCTCTTGATCATCTTTTGCGTATGCCTTTTGAATCCTCCTTCCTACCACATACAAAACATTTGTCATGTTTCTATACAGACTCCGACTAAGTTATTTTTCTTCTCTGGTCTGAGTTGCTTTAACTTCTTTTGTCCTTGTTACATCACCATCTCTGAATACATCCCTGAAGTCAGCTGATACCATTGCTTTACATCCTTGTTTCAGCATTGCCACAGTTTGTGTTTATTCCTTTCACTTGCTCTTTTCTCTTCCATTGGGTCAACCTGGCTCATCTTGACTTTCTTTGCCCTTGATGTGTTGTATCTGCCATCCATTCTTACCAGGTGTCCTCTCTTCTGGCACCAGTGTCCTATGCACATGATGCTGCTGTGGAGCCATCCTATCCTCTGCTGAGCCAGTCCTGCTGTACCTTCAAGGAGCTACTCTTTGGCCTCCTTCTCATCCAGCCTGTGCCTTAATAACTCTCTGTGCAGTTTCTCTCCATGAGTATTTAGTCCATTAAGAAGGAATAATGATTGCTGGGAAACAGCAATGTACTTAATGCAAATGAGATATCAAGAAAAAAAAAAGGTTTTCAGGAGGCATTTTTCCCTGAAACTTCACATTTCCTATGTAATTAAGAAGTTCTTCCTGGCAGAGACCATATATTTGCACACACGTGTCTGTACATATTTATGCATGCATATATGTGTGTGCATGTGAACGTGTGCATACAAATATAATGCATATATCTGTCACATGTTTGCACGCCTATGAAATAAATGCACAGTAGAGGTCACAGTATTCAGTTCTCTTGAACAAACTGTATCCTGTACCATACAGATGTGTGAGATGGTGTCAGACTCTATTTTTAGGGTCTGGCACACATGTGTTATAGAGCACACATAAAGTTTCGCGTGTGTATTTTACATTGAATTAATGGTAATTTTTTTAAAAAAATCTTTATAGAGGAAAGTCCTGAGGCATTTTGTGCTTGAAATATATTTTCAGAGGTAAGTCAGGGCATTTGTTGCATGAGAAGACGGAGTCTCTTTTAGGAATGAGAGAGGACATGGCAGTAGAAGAGAGGAATGAGCCTGGGAGCAGGAAATAGCATGCATTTATATAGACAGCACAAGAATTGCAAAGGACAGCAATAGTGAGGAGGAAGAACTTGAACTTGACAGTGATCTGAAGAGGTGGATGAGAGATGTGGCAGGAGGAGTGAAAGATTTTAGAAGCCCCATATTTTGTATGAGCCAGTATATGGTCAGGGGCAGGATGGCCATCAAGAAAGGGTCAATCACTCAGGTAAGACTTAATATGAAGTGCAACACATTCAGCTGGTATCAGTCATCTTAAGTACACTAATTTCATTGAAATCGTGCTGATTTATACCAGCTAAGGATGTGGTCTCAGACATTTCAGAAAGGAAGGGTGTGTTATGCAGGTGTTTAAAGGCTAAGGAAGAAGAAATCAGGAGAAGCAGAAAGGAGGCAAAGGGCATGAATCAAAGACTTTAACTCTGAATCATGCAGAAAATAACTCTGCTCCATTGCACCAGTATAGATTCATCTAGTCCTGACGGTGTTCATCAGGCTTGGTCTGGTCAATTTAGAATATTTCCAGCATTGAGAATATGTACATTTTCCCCTCTTCCCTTCTATCATTTTTTATTCTTTATTTCTATGTCCCATTTTTGGAACAGAATGCTGCAGTTCTGAATCCTGCCAAGCTTGAATCCTAAATTCTTGTTGAGTTCTTCTCCTCTCTTTCAGCTTACACTGAAGACATGCATTGCTCTGGCAGTATTTGGCTGTAGCTCCAGCATTTGTGTCTTTATTAAACTCCTAATTATCTAAACCAAGACTATTAGAGTAGTTAGAAGTAGCAAGACAGAGTTCTGCTCTGTTCTCCTTTACTAGTCTCCACAGTGTAGAAATTGCTTATTTACTATGTTTTCAGAGGCTGAAAACTACTTAACATTTGATTTTAACCTTGAAGGCTTCTACCAGATACAACTAAACCTTGCAAATCCAATAACCAGGAGAACTGAGCTGAAACAGATCTTTTCTGTGATACCAGCTCACCCTTTGGCCATGGGCAATGGGAAAGTGACACCCCAGCCCTTCCTTCCCCTTTAGAATGTCTTTTTTTTTTTTTCTCCTTTCTGGAAACAGCCTAATGTCCTGACAAAGTTCAGTTCACACAAAGGGTTTGCAGTGGGTCCTGTGCTCTTACTTTAATTGCAGTGGAGTCATGTAAAAACAACTACAGGTTTAAAAGAAAAAAAAAAAAGCTTCCACTAAAGATGTTGAAAGTACCTGTAAAAACTATAATTTTTTACTACTATTTTTATTGTTTGCAATAGCAATATGTGTCAAAGCAAGAGTGGAGGTTAAGGTTCTGTGTACTGTGGACTGCAAAGAAGATGAAATCCTCTAAAACTGGGAAAAAATTAGGGCAGAATAGGAAAATACTGTTCACAGGCACCTAGATTAGCACCAAGCAAAAGCTGCAGATACCAGACCCAGCATAATTAAAAGCTGATACTCGTTCAGATGTGTCAAGTGCCACGAGACACTGTGTCCAGAGGACCCCTATTAAGAAGTGCCACCATACAGCTGCAGTGTTGTGCTCCATGTTGCACAGCTGCTCCTCCCTGCCCCTGGACACATCTCCGTGCTGGATGGAGCTTCAGCCTGGCCACGTGCTGCTGCTCTTACCCTTTCAGTAGAAAGCAGCACACACTAACTCTGAGGCCTGACATCTGCAATATGTGAGATGGGTAAAATGGAAGAGGGGTAGAGTTCTTTTCAGGGAGACTTGAGCAAGAGGCTGTTCAGTGTCACCCAAGAAATCAGTATCACAGCTGGCAGCTGAGTTAAGGTCTGGAGTCCACTTCAGCATCTGAGATACAGGATAATGCTTTCCCCTCCATTAGCCACCAAAAATCTGTGAAGTAAAAGCAGAATTGAAGGCACTGAGTTTGTCAGGTTCAGAAGTGTCTGTTTTTCCATGGAAACCTCTTCCAAGCAACAGCCAAGCTTCTCATCATGTGAGAGCTGTCAGGCAGCTGTTCTGTGCAAAACACTGTAGCTGCAGCTGCTTTCTGGAGAAGTCTCAACCCACGGCCAGGCAGCACACAGCCCCATTCCCAGCAATCCAGCTGCAATTCTGCCTGCCCAGTAGTTTTTCGCTGTGGTCATGCCAGAATCATAGCCTTGTTTTCTCTTGTCTGGCTGTTAGTGGTGATGTATGAAGAAGTAAGAAAGACAGCTTAATTTTCATAAGCTAACTTGTGCCTGGAGTAACAGAGAGTGAGAGGAATGCACTTAATCATAACTGCAGGACCAGAACAGAAAATTATAGAGCTTTTTCTGTTAGTCGTGGTGTTTTATTATAATAACTCATAGGGAGAAGAAACTGGCAGCTCAGAATGCTGAAAGGTTCAAATCCATTACAGCAGGCACTGTGTTCTCATCTACTGGAAGAATAGCTCACATAATTCTTATGCTTGCCTTTTCCAAAAGGCTGTGCTGGGAGGGAACTCTAGTCTATCCTGCCCAAAAAAAAACCTGAATTCAGACTTGAGGTATGATCAGGGTGAAATGAACCTGGTGATGGTTCCTGCAGAGCTGTGAGCACCATGCAGGGCAGGCACAAAGGGTGGCAGAGGGACAGGCTGGTCATGGTCAGAGAGCTGCTCACCGTGCCTGCTTGACACCACACAGCTCTTTGGGCAGTGCCTCATGTCTGTAACTTTGTGATGCCCTTGGAAAAGTAAATAACTAAATGAAATAGCTGCTAGTGGACAGATACTCTCACAAGGATTCATTAAAAAACAAAAATTGATTAAAGCTCCGAGTGAAAGCTTTTTGAGTGAATTTTTAGTTGGTTGCAATTGGAAGGACAAAACTTCGGATTTTTTTTGTTTGAACTTTGAGATACATGGAATAATGTGGTCTGTAGGCTATATATTATGCATCTGTATTATGTGAAACATAGTTTTATATTATTTATCATTAGGATGGTTGTACATAGATGTTATTTTGATATCTTCAGATCAAAATATTCAGGGAATGTCTTTCAGAAAATAGTTATGAATTTATTTTTTTCTATATTGATTCAGAATGAAAACATTTTTTGAAACATTAATATTTGCTATGCAGCTGAAGTTCTGTGTTCTGGGTTACTTCTGCCTTAAGATCACATAGACAATGTAAAGGGGAAATAAAAATATATTCTTCTTTGGCAGAGACAGCAACACTATTCCAGCCTAGAGAAAATAGAAATATAACTAGAGAAGATGGAAAGCATACCGCCATAATTTTCTCCAAGGTGGCTTGGGAGAAAAGCCATCACATCTGCCTAATAGGCTTTTATGCACCAGTAAGAGTTACAACAGCCTGACAAGTTGCATAATGCTCTACCCTAGGACAGTATGTGAACGTGTGCATATTCCCAGGCCATTGCAAAAGCAAACCAAAGCGTGTTAGCTCATACATTTTACTGTGTCTTTGTGACAAGCTAAAAGGACATGTACAGGCAGTTATTCCAGCTCAGTTGATACACAGTAACTCACATAATCTGATCCATGTATCTGAGCCCTAAAGCTTTCGTGATGTTAATTTCTGCCTTCATCCATGTCCCATATCAAACCTCAAGGAATACCGGTGAAACTGAGACTTCTTCTGGTGTCTTCAAAAATAAAGGGAAAATGCTGAAGGAAATTATACAACAACAGTAAATACGTGCAAACATAATTTCCTGAACCTTTTTTAGTTTATCTTGGCATGAAAAATAATAAATGAGAAACAAGTGTTTCAGGGGTGAGTTATTAGAACTGAGATTTTAGACTGTTACCTGGGAAATGAAAACCATTAACAGGCATTAAGGTTTGTTCATTTTTTCTTATTCATTGGTTTAAAGGCAGAAGTCTGTAGCATGTTGATGCTCCACAGTAAAGAAGTTTGGTAGCTGCTTCTTGCAAATGGAATTCTGACATTTCTTTTGGTGGTAGCTGTACTATCCTGAGAAGGATCTATGGACTGCTGAGTTGTGAAATGTGCTGTTAGGTTATGGACAGGGTCAGTCTCTTCCTTCCAGCTGTGCCAACCCGTTCCAGCCCAGCTGCACCTTCTTTTCTTTTTTTTTTCTCTTCATCCTTTACCAGCCAGTATTTCTTATCTTGATTTATTCTAGTTCAGCTGTAGGGGAGTGGCTATAAGTAGTCAGACTTCCAGTTTGGACTCAACAAGTTTAAATCATGTCCTTCGGCCTCTTTTTGCCTTAGGCTCCTTTCAGCCAGTTGGGATCCTTTCATATTCCTTCACAGTATATGGCTTGTGATGTCTGATGTGCTCTGCAGTGTGTTCCATGGCTCTCACAGATTGAGAGATGCTATGGCTTATCTGTATGAACACTTGCTTAGGATGTGTTTGCTTCTGACTTGCAGTTTCCTTTATTTCCTTGTGCATTGCACTCCGTTAGTATTACCAGTTTTCAGTAGCACAGATGGGTCTTTGATATGATCTTTTTTCTCTCTCCCAGATTTCCCACCTTCTTAAAAGATTTATGGGGTCTAATGTGAAAAATTATATATACTGTATAATAAATATGTAAATGGAATAGGAGAGACATCGCTGGAAAATAAGGTCTGGTGAGGAGTGACATGTTGTCATTAGGATAGAGTAGGATGATGCTGGAGTGGTGGAGAGTGGACTAGGTAATCTCTCAAAGTTGTTTTTTCATTGATTTCCATTCACTCCTTGAATGCTTTCACAATGTTCTGGTTTATCTTTTATAAGCATTGGCCAATCACTGCTGCTCACACTCTTTGAAACAGCATTCAAGACATGTTGGGGTTACTGACATTCCACTGAATTACAGATACCACAGGAGAGTATTGCAGTCACCTTTCAAGCCAATTATAAAATTAAATTAATTATATCTGTCTTTATGTCTTGTTCTCAGCCCAGCCTTGTCTTGGATCATACTGACATTTTAGTAATACATAGCTGTGGTTCTATGTAAGCAACATATAATGATCATTTCAGGCTTTCAGTGCCGTGCTGTGACCGTGCACACAATTTTATAAGCATAGCTGGGATTTGAAAATGAGCCTTCAAGGCATGATGGTTAATTGCTTTTTCAAAAGCTTGCAAAATAATTTCCAGTACCAGTCTCAGTGCCCTCACTGAGCATGTCCCTCTTTCAAAGCACTGATCCTTTTCCTTCCTCTGACTAGATCCAAATGCAGTTCTCCTCTTCCCTTCATCCTCTGTTACCACAGCATCATTTCAATCACTTTGCTTATTTACATTTTATACACCACATTTTAGGATACATAATTAAGTCCTTATCTATACAAACATTCATTTTTCGGTTGATTTTCAAGCAGTGCAAACCTTCTAGACGCATTTGATTTAACATACATTTTACCCAAGCTGAAGCCAGCTGCTAATCAATGCAAGATAAACTGAAATAAAACTGAAGTCATAATTTCTATGCAGCATTCTACACAGGCTCACCTAAATGACTTTTAAATTACTCTCCTAAATTAAAATGGTGCAACTTTCTTATACAAGTAAACTCTTCAAATCCAGTATTTTTTGGAGCAAAAGGGGTTTCCTTTGTGACTGAGGAAAAAAAAAATCCATGAAACTAGTAGGGGGAGCATGGGAAGAGAATGATTTGTTATACTGAGCCTTCTTCTCCAATTATGTTATCTCCATCAGAGTATGAACAGATCTTCATATTAGATGATCATTTTACCAACACTTAATTCTCACTAGGAGTATTCTCCATCATTGTATTCCAAAATCAAGCAGCATTCAGATTTGTCTGGGTGACATATTTCTGTCAGCATGACAAAGGTTCCCACAGTGTTTAATTACTCAGACTAGCCAGGGAGGAAGGGAAGAAATGAGCTGTGCTGATTTTGCCAGGTTTGCTTGTCTGTTACATAAGCTGGCTTCTGCTGAAGGCATGGAAGGAAGGCATCACCCCAACTTTTGCCTTCTCTTTCCACTGCTTGTCCCTCTCCAGATGGCCTGTGTGTTTTCCATTGACTGACTGTCTTTTACCTTATGATCTTCTTGCAATTTGTTTATTTCCCAGGGCAGCAAGTTCTTGGCTTAGTGGAGAACCAGAGTGATTGGTATTTGGGCAACCTTTGGAAGAACCATCGGCCCTGGCCAGCACTTGGGAGGGGCTACAACACAGGTAGGACCTGAGGGTTTGCTTTGAATTAACACCTGCACTGGGTGTGCAGTCAGTCTCCTGCTGTACAGAGTATGAGCCGTGGTAATTTGCACTTCCCCTTCCTAAGCTACAGCTATATTTATCTTTTTAAAAAGGAAAAGTGATAAAATGTCATGCATTTTGGAGTTTCTGGTCTTGTCTAAATGTTGTTAGAAAAGATTATGTGACATCCTTTGTGGAAGAACAGAGTTTTCAGCAATCTGACAGGTCCTCAGCATATCTCATACAAGATTTTGTCCATGATGACTCGTGTATAGGCCCAACAAGAGGGAATGAATAGGAGTTGAGGCTCATTTTCTGTAGAGAACTGAATGATACCACAAAATGCTAGCCCAGTAAAGATAATAATTCCTGCAGGACACCAACAGGATCATAATTGTCCTAATAAAATGCAAGCTACTGGCCATCAATTTCTGCTGCCATGAGAAAGGAATAAAGGTGCTAAATCAGAGAATTTTTTTAGGTTACAAGAGATAGGTCTTCCCACTGATTTGTGTTTGGTATGTGAGAAAACATACCAGGTGCATAAAGAACACACACATACACCTAAATCATTTCAATGCTGAACTTCACATTCTGATGCAGTGAGGTAGGTTCCCTCTCTCTTTATAATAAAAGGACAGAACAGATGGTGAAGCCTCCATTTGGAACAGATGAGTCCATTTAAATATCCCTGCACTATCACGAAATTATTCACCATAATAGTGATTTTGCTTCACAGAAATATATTGGATTGAATTAAACAGACTAACTAGAGAAAGGATTGAACAATTTGGGGTTGGGTCAGCTATATTTCTATATCCCTATATATATTTGTGGGAATCCCACTAATTTTTGTGAATTTGTATTTTAGCCTCTGCAGAGCATCTCTGTTCTCTGGAAATGTTTAAAAGAATACCCTAACAGAACACAGATTGGTATGGATACAAGATCTTGGCAGAATGGGTTTGTTTCCTGACTCTTCTTTGCCAGAATTGCAAATAGAAAGGCTAGGTCTGCCACCCTGTTCCCCAGCCCCACCAAAGCTTGAGACAGAGATAAGTTTTGTGGATTTTTCCTGAAATCTGAAAGCTTATGTTATACACAGCTCAACTTTTTGGTGTCAGTTCAGTTCACTGTTACACCACAAAGCAGTGTCTTCTGTTCTACCACCTTCTATAGCTACCTTCTTTGTGCTGTATTTTTGCTTTTTCTTTTGTGCCATTTTAATGCTGGCAGAGAGAAATCTGGCACAACCACGTAACATCAGAATAATGCAGTAAGATATGGTGGGTACTATAAAACACATATATTTATATCTAAAATGCTAACGTTAAAAAATTCTGTAAGGCTTTAACTTACATTGTTAACTTACTGTTCCAAATGGTTTATAGGAATACTAAATGTCAGTATACCACATAAACCTTACACTGAAGGCAAAGATAATCAAATATCTGCATTCCTTCACATACACTGCATGTGTTTATTCTTGTATTAATATATACCTATCAAGCCATGCATAATCCCAAAATCCTGCCCATGGCTTTGTTTTCCTCACAGTTTCTTTCTTCACACAACTCAACTTGTAGTTTTAAAAATTCTTTTTTTAGAAAGAAAGCCAGAAGGTAGATAATGTATGGAAGATTGGCAAGTGATCATAAGAAGTGGAATGTTGTTTTTTCAAGTATGTGGAACAAGAGGTCACTGAGTGAAACAGTGCAACCTCTGAGACATAGGAAACGAGGTTATTGACAGCATCAGCACCCTTTAATATAAATTTCTTGATTGAATTAATTGTTTGCCTCAGTGATCTAGCAGAGACTGGAGGGATACATTTCTCAGGGAAGATGAACTAGATCTTGTTTAATGTCTTCAGTAAATAAAAATAATTGACACTGAACGCAATGGTGAGGCCAAGGAGGATTCAGAAAACTAAAGTGGGCAGACATTGAAAAGGGAGGCAGTATCTCTGAGCAAAACACTCATGAAAGGCAGTGCTCCAGGAGGGGGAAGGCAGAAATTCAGGTGCCTAGAGCTGTACTTAGGAACTGCAAAAGGGCCCCCAAACCCCTGAAACTTTAATGAGCTAAACAGAGCTGGATCAGGGGGAGGCTCTCAGACAGACTTTGCTCTTGCTCTTGGGAGAGTGTTTACTACAGACCTAGGATACAATCCTAAGAAAAGAGATTTTTATGTGAGCCTCTTCAGCCAGACCTAACTCTGGAAGATTTGATTTTGAAGCACCTCTCAAAGTCAAAAGTGTTCCACTGCTCCTCACAGTTTCTGAAGATAATAATTTCTCTTTCACTCTTATCTTTCTACGCCTGGGCCTCTCTGGACAACATACAGGTTGGGAGAATCCCAGAAGGCAGATGTATTAAAGGCAAAGATGTGTTTATTCCTTCTTTGCTGGTTCTTTAAACCCAGTAAGCATTTGGGCTTTGCTCTTCCTGTGTGCCCAGTCCAGATCTCCTGACAGCCAATACAGGTTTCCAAGGAAAGATTCCATTTGGCTGTTTTTCATTCTTCCTCATTTGCACAGACAGATAATCCAAGTCATACTTTAGTCCATGATAATATAATTGTTAGAAATTCAGGCCAAACCCAAAGTCAGACGATTTAATTAGGTTTAAGATGTTCTTAGTTAGAACCATTCTTTATTTGTGACAACATTCTCTTCCTCAAGCAGTTTAAACATAATTCCTTCTATACCACAGAGGTTTCCAAGTTTTTTTTTCTGAACTCCACTGGCAAACACTCACTAAGCTGCTCAATCAAATGCCCTTTCCATTTATCATCCACTCCATGTTGATTGCCTGCACTGAGTTGACTCTTCCAGATTCCTCATACATTAATTCAAGCACAATTTCTTGCTATGTAACTATATTACCTTTCACTGACCAAACTGTGCTTTTGAAACTATTGCTACACTATGACCTTTACTTTTTACAGGTGTTAAACTGACAGCTCCAGAGTTTCACTGTACAGTTTGATTTTCATTTCAGAAGTGACTGTCATCTTAGTCCTCAGAAAACTATCTTATAAAAGAAAATCTAAACATAAAAGCTTTTAGTACTTTGTCTTCCCTATACTTTCCATCATGGTGGAGAATAGTATTTAAAAGCAATCTCTAGTGACTGCTAAGGCTCCTGGCCACTTCTTCAGGGGTGTGAATCACTCCTGGCTTCTCTGGCTTTAGTGCAGCAGAACCTACTTCCATCAGCTGAGAATGGACCCCATGCCTGCCAAATGGAGCTTTAGGATAAATCTGTGATTTGGGTTCTGGGGGTAATTTTTAAAAACTTTAGTCCAGGGGATTTCAGAATCCTAGACTACAACAACCCATAGTGAGGATTTAAGGCTCATCTGAAATGCACTGCCTCAGTGCAGCCACCAGAAACCATAAGGAGGTGTCTCAACAGCTTGAGTTGAGACTTCATACTCCCACACTGGGAAATGTGACATTACCAAATTTGTGGATTGGGAACAGAAGGGAATGGCTAGCACCTAACAATTACTAGGCTACGTGAGTACTGTGCCTTATTACTCCTGTGTTTGCAATGACTGGGAGAGCACTAGAATGAACCTCTCTCCCTTATTGTTTCCCTGAAAAAAAGGACCTGTGGAAGTGGAATTGGAAATTGAAAGCATGTGTTACGTCATTTTCTCATAATACTTAATAAATTTGAATGATAAAAGACAAGCCTAGAACAGAGTGTTTATATGAAATAAGCCTCGTTCACATCTTGTGCTCCTTCGTGATGATGCTGTGCATCTTCAGTGCAGAAAACTAATGTCTGGTGAAGCAGTGCAGAGTGGGCTGGTGGTAGTCATGGCACTGCCTGTGGTCCTGCTCCAGAAACCTGGTAACAGCTTCCAGCCACAGGCTTCTGCTCATGATGTTGTGGTAGTTGTACTCGTGTAGGTCAACTGCCTGAGAGAGGAGGATTTTGTCAAATTGTCTCACTGAATGAAGAAGTCAGAAAACTCATGGTTTGTAGAACCTTTTAACCCACCATCATGGCCTGACCAAGCTTAGCCATGCCCCCTCTAAAAGCCATTGTAATATTCCTGTCTCTCATTAGTTCAAACATTAGTCATGTTTGGTAATGGAAGTGCTGTCATTAGGATTGGTTCAAAGTACAGGAGCCTTTGCAAACAGATGAAAAATACATTTTAATGATTAAAAAACTGCTGTCCAACACTGATGGCAAGTCAAAAAGCAGCACTTTCTTCATCTACTTAGGTTCACACTGTGCCAGTTTTTTGATTAGATTATTCTTCCTTTAAGACACTGTGAGTTTACTCAGTAAACACTGTTCTCAGTGCAAAGCATGGTGATACACGAGCTTTATACATATAAAGGTGCCTTTGAAGTACAAATACTGTGCACATTGTCCAGGTAGCAGTTTAGGAAGTGGTAGCCTATGGTTGCTTTTAGTCTCAACAGGAAATATCAGTCTATGTCAAAGGTTGGAAGCTAAAGCTATAATTCTGCTTTTGATGACCACATCCCCATCTTTGTTGTCTATAATCTATAGCCTGCACTTAAAAATAAGCTGTCTTAAAGCTTACCTTCAAAGAACAGCTTCCTTTCCAGTCTTTCTCTTGCACTTTCTAAAGCATGTGATGCACTGAGAACTTGTTTACAGCATGTTTGACATTTCTGAAATGGGGGTCAATATGTATTTGATTTTGAAAATGGTGCCTCTAGTTTGAGAGGCCTAACCATGTAGTAAAGGCATTACTGTGGCTGTGATAGTCTGCTGTTCGTGGCATTATCTCAGATACATCCTCTGCTCCTTAGCAGTTTTGTGTCTCAGCACCTATGAAAACCGTATTTTTAAAAAACACCACCAGACTTGCTTTGAAACACTGAAAAAAATTATCTCTTAGGAAACTTGTGATTTAAAAAGATGGCATTTAGACAGCCTATACCAGATTCCAGTTTTATTGGAGTAAATAAAATTTATTTCTTTTTAGTTGATTAAAATGTGCTACTTTTAGGAGTTTATTGGTCTGACCTGAGTCCGTAATATAAAGATCTCCATGTAGTGTACATAAATCAGGCATTTAGATGTAGCATTCCAATGTAATGATTTAAAAAATCATTTTGAAATGTTTTATTTTTAGCTGATCAAGGCAGTTCTTTATGTGAACACACGTACCTTCATCAGTAATTATGTTGTCCAGCAGTCTGAAGTGCCCTCTTTATTGTAGAGGGACAATCATTAGCAGGTTAAATTTAGATGAAAGACTTGCACATAAAAGCTTAATAAAGGTATCCAGGTGCCTAAACTGAGAACAAAACCTTCTATTATATGATGGGAGAGCCCCAGACAAATGCATAGTAATAGTAAAACCAGTACCTTTTCTTGAAGTGCAAGTTCACTTTCCAGTTTTTCATTGTGCTCATAAAAGTGATTGTGTAAAGGCAGTTTCCTTTTTGTAGAGACAGAGCAGTTTTAGCCACAGTCCCAAAACAAAGAAAAGAGACATCACAGTTGGACTCCATCTCTGGACTCTGAATAGGTAGCTTGGTGCCTGTCAAAGAAAGTAGCAGAGTGACTAAGATGTCTTCTGCCCCCTGTGTCAAAGTCATTCCCACTAAGAGAGTGCCAACAAAACCAGTTGGATTTGGTCAGTCAGATCACTCGCTTGGGCACTGTTTGCTACAGAAACCACTATGCTTTAATCATTCTTGTGTTAGGGCAAACTTAAGTTCAGGACAAACCTTTCCCCTTTAAAAAAATACTGAGACTTAGGAAGAGAAGAATCTGCAAAACTGAGTGGACACAAGTCTCAGAAGAAGCAGCTCATTTCTTCCCTTTCCTCCTTGTCTTGTCTTTATGTTCAGCTACATCCTGGCTTCAGTTGTTCTGCTGTAGCTCCTCAGCCTTCCCTTCTGCACCAGTCTTTGTCAAAGTGAGCTCAGGGGAGGACAGGAATGCTGCAATACCCTCTATATGCAGATCATTTCTACACAGTTGTTCTCAAAAAAATTACAGACAGTGAAGAGAGAAGTTGTCCCAAGTAGAACTGTTGAATTATAGGTAATTTAGGTCAGAAAAGATCTCCCGAGGTCTTTTGGTCCTCTTCCCATTGAAAGTCAGCTCAGGTTGCCCAGGGCCTTTTCCAGCCGAGTTTCAGCTGTCTTCATGGATAGCTCTCAGAGCAGCCTGTTCCTGCATTCAGCCACTGTTTTTCTAGTCAGTGAAAAATAAAAGTTAAAATTCATAATATGTAATTAGATTTTCCTTTGCTGCAGTATGTGACTGTTACCTCTCATTCTGTTAGAGAAGTGAGGCTCCATTTTAGAAAGTTTTAGAAAGTAGTAGGTTTAGATAGCAACAGGACATCCCTCAGTCTTCTCTTTCCCATGCTGAAGAGGGCCAGTTCTCCCAGCTTCTCCTCATGAATGCCAGGCCTATGAAAATTTGGGTTGCTCTCTGATGGATTTACTTCAGCATGTTAGGGTATTTGTTTGACTGGGGAATCCAAAGCAGTGCTTCAGAGGTGGTCGTACAAGTGCTGAGCCAAGAGTGGCAATCACTTCCCATGACATGAAGGCTAATATAGCCCAACGTGTGGAATATTGCACTGCTGGCTCATGTTCAGCTCACTGTCCACCAAATCCCTTAGAACTTCTCCTGGGAAGCTCATTTCTATCCACCTATCCTCCAGCACGTTCTCTCCATTCAGGAATAGTCCCAGTCAGGAATTTCTGTTGAATTTTAGGAGCTTTCTCTTACCCGCTTGTCCAGTCAAGGACCCTGAGTCCAGCCCATCCCCAGGGAATTAGACCAGGACCCCCAGTTTGGTGTCACGTGTTACATTGCCTAGGACACATTCTGTCCCATTTCCAGCTCATTCAGCTGAACGCTAAACAGTATCAGGCCCAGTACCAGCTCCTGTGGAATGGCCCCTGTGACTGACCACCTTCTGGGTGTTCTATGGCTGAGCACAGCCCTCCCAGCTTGGCAGTCCAGCTTTGCAGGTTCCTTGTAGCCCCCTGACCCCTCAGTTTGGTTATATGAGCGTGATAAAAAACGCCTTAGGCAAATCCCTGTATTTCTGTTGTGAACCTAACCCTTCTCTCTGTTACTAGAAAATAAGTGGTTATGCAGGGAGAATTATGTTTCCTGGGCTTTTTTTTTTTTTTTTTTCAAATGCTGTAGGTAATGTTCAGGCTTGTTCGTTGTGTGCTGCTTTTTACTGCTGAATGTTCTATTCCTCCTGACTCTCAGTCAATAAACTGCCCATTAAGGGTGGGGGGGGGGGGGGGAAGGGGGGAGGCAGGGGGAAGTTTTCTGCTTTCTTCTGAATACAACACTCCAAACCTTTTTGTCATCCAGATAGAAAGAAATACCTTTCAGGTAGTTAAGCCCTGAACCACATCTCCTCCTTTGTTGCTTAGGTGTTGAGTGAACACCAGACCCAGAAAAAGCTCTGATGGGTTCTTGCTCACTGTGCCCATTGTTACAATTAGCTTTGTGGACTACACTTAATATCAGAAACTGCTTTTGAAAGCTATTCTCCACCATGATGGAAAATGTAAGGCAGACACTGTTAAGATTAGAAGCCAGCCAAAATAATTAGCACCTGTGCAGGGTGCATTTTTCCTCTTCACATAGTCCCAAGTGGAAACCTTGTGACCCCTGTTAAATATGATGCCTTTGAGAGAATCAAAACCAAAAAACCCTACATAATTTAAAGCAGTGGTCCCTGTTACCTTTTCCTTTTGCTGCTTTTTGTGGAAGAATAAAGCATAGATAAATATCATGGACAAGGTCCAGATCTGATATAAATGCCTAACACTTGCTTTAAAGAGACTTAAGCTGATTTACAAGAGCCAAGGATTAAGAAACAGATTTTTCTTTTTCTTTTAAAGGTGGGTAGTTCTTTGGTGGAGAGTCCAAGATAAATTACTTTTGGAAGAGGTACTTGCTTTCAACCGGGCAAATAGTCAGCAAATTTCAGCAAGCCTCCTCAGTTTTTATCCATAAAAACAAGCTTTGTGTAATCCAGACATGCCTGCATGTGGACATGCAATGACTGGACCTCCTGCACAGTAACCTTGTGCAGTCTGTATTATTCTGTGATTCCTCTTCAGGGACAGCTCACCCAAATTCCAGCTCCTCTGGCTTTGTGAAGAGTTGTGACACTCACTCACAATTCTGTACTTAGAGGCACTGACATGAAGAATTCTATGTTCAGAAAGAATTAAGAGATGCATGACAATCAGTCCAGGTTTGATATGATTGACAGAATACTTTGTGTGATCACTGGATGTACAACCAGAGTCATTTCAAGTATGAGTACAGGAGATACATTTGTTTTGTGTGGAATGGAGGCTTTTTCCTCCAGCCATACCTGACATGTACACTGCCAGCTAACTTAGCTGCCCAGTTCATTATTCACCCTTGGCTCCCTGATTATCCACAGGACACAGAAATTAGTTGGTACCCTGTCTTTCTAAGGAACCAAGCTGTCTTTCATTAAAAAAAAATAATAATATTTAGTGTGATTTGTTTGTAGTTCACTTCAGGAAGTGTTTCTGGAAGGTAGCATGGATAGGAAGGACTACACTCCATTTGGCACCTCTTTCTAATCCTTTAATGTGGCATAATATTCCACAAGCCCTGATGACATTCTCCAGTGCACACAACATTAGACCTTCTGCTCCTTGCTAAAAATACCCCAGTCTAGAAAATTGTGACATGGCTGTCTCCTAATGTCATCCATACTGAGAAATGCAAACAGAATAATTATGACTAACAGCTGAAGGAACATAGACCTCAGAGACAAGTGCTGTGCAGGAGGAATGTGGCCAGCAGGAAAAGAGCCAGGATGTGCTCAGGAAAGAGCCAGACCCTGAACAGTGCATGTACACCCACAGTTGTGCACACACAGCCAGGGGTTTGGTGCTCTGCCTGACAGGGACCACTCCTTGGACTGCATGCATTTTAAAATGTAGATTTAGCTACATGTCCAGGGCTAAGCTCCATAGGTCAAAGATGACCACTTACAAATGTGCAAAATTCAGGGATAATACTGGAAAATTTCCCATGAAGTTTGGAAAAATGGCTCCAGGAGCTTATCTGGGAGCAAGTCAAAGGATAATTTGATCCTAGATTATTCATATTTGGAGGAGAAAATAACATTTCTTAATAGAGGACTTGCCAATTTAGCAAAGGTTGGGAAAGATCAAATGACTGAAAGTTCAAAGAGATGTTCAAATTAGAATAAGGGGAGCACCCTTTATCAGGGTAATTATGCATTGGAATATCCTACCAAAGTTTGTGGTACATTATCCATTATTGTAAATTTTTAAATAAAGACTGAATTTTTTTATAGAAGCTGTGCTCTAGTAGACCCCCAACTGATTCTGAAAAATCCTATGACCTCTGTTATGCAAGAACAAGAAATTACCCTTTCTGACATTATCCTTAAATAACTACTTAATCAGGACTTTGTTTTCCTGCTGGAACCCCCTAAGCACCCAGGCAAATGAAACCATAGCTAATCTTGCATGTAAGAACTTACTGCAATTTTAGTATTGAAAAGTTGTTTAAAACTTTGTAGAAATTTTCCACATTCACACCCCTCCCACACCCAATACCACTTTTCTTTTTAAATCTCACTTTTCCAAATGCTTTATGATAAGATGTGTACCTGGCCATCTTTGAGCTAGTGGCACTTTCATGGTGTCTTTTTGACATGTACAGAGATGCACACGGAGTAGTGTTGGGTGATGTTGTGGTGTGAGATGTCTTTAAGGCAGATCTCCTCTGCTTCATGTGGCCACTGCCATTGTGCTACAGCATAAAAAAGGCTGCAGCCTCCCTCCTCTCTCCCTTTACAGGTCTGAAGTTAGAATGTGTTATCTGAGGTTTAAAACTGCTCAGCAAAATCTTTCCCAGTCTTTTGAATTTTAAGAGATTTTAATGATGTGCCTCTTACAGGGTTTTTTTTTTTCTTCTTTCCCTTCTTAGGAGCCATTTCCATAGTCTATCAAATTCTAACTCCCTGCAATATTTCTTTTTGCTTCTAAAATGTAATTTCTCTGTGCTATATATTCACAAGGGTCACAGAATGCAAAGGCTGTGAGGAAACGGGAGCTTTTTTAAAGCCATGTTAGGAGCTTCTTCACAGATGATTTTTGTCTCCAACAACCTTTTGCACAGGGTTCAGGAAATACAGGGTTTTGAGAAAGGTTACTATCCTTAATGTCTTCCTTGATGCCCAGAGCAAGTACAGCAGCTGGGAATAACCCCTGATTTCCATTTTTTAATTTTTCTAATATTTTTGTTATTTGCCAGCCATCTTGTTCTCCATGTTAGGCAAATCTTTTCAGCAATTTGGGCTGTTAAGTGTGAATTTATACTGCTCGGTGGTCTGTGTGAGAGAAGGCAAATTTCTTCTGGTCTAGATTCTTTACTGACCTCTGAAAGGCCTGCAGATTTGTTAGTTCTCTTCTCAAGACTCTGAGAGATTAGAGGAGAGAGAATTTCTTGACAGGATGGTCTCTAAGTAGAAGTTTTCCTCCATAGACCTGCTAAAAGCGTTATGGCTCATGATTCCTCTCCTCCAGCTTCTAGACTCTGGAATCAAGGAAATTCTTCTGTAGCAGCCTTGGGGCTTTAAGAAAGTTGGAGAAATTCCCCCAGAAGTGGAAGTCATTAAAGAGAAGATAGCATGTTTATCTCCTTCCAAACTCCTCAGGAAGAATAGCATCTAAGCAGTAAAGAAACAGAAAACTGGGACATTCCAAGCTACAGCAAGCAGCTCTATAATAAGAAATTAGAACTGTGCTTGAGTAAAACATTCATCTTAATTCTGCCTAAGGAAAAGCAGCATACTTGGGAAGAGCAGAATAAAGGAAGTCTTCTATTTCATTAAATGGTCATCAGGAAGTGTAAACAAAATGTGTATAATGCTTCAGGAAGAACCATCCTCCCAACAGAGTGACTGCACAACATTTGAGAATGCACTCTATGACAACTTCACTTTTAATACATGTGCAGAGAAAACAAGGGCTATTGCATTCTGTCTCCATGCCTGGAGGGACACATGCTTTGCTTCAAAACAGCTTCTCAGCCCTGTTCAGTTTTCTTAGAGAAAAGTTCAAATGAGGAATCACCATTTATTCCCAATGAACACATTTTGCAAGTTTTTATTAGTTTGGGATTTTTAGATTGTGAAAAGCTTTTTTTTTTTTTTTTTTTTTTTTGAGAAAAGAAGGCTGGTGCATGTTAGTTCATAGTTAAATAACATATCAGTGTGCTCCAGAAATGTGCAAGAATGACAGTCCTTTGGTCATCTCATGTTAAAAGCTATAGACAAATATGGCTTTATTAAATTAATAGTATGGCTGGTCAAATTAAGAGAAACAGTCTATAAACCAAGTGAAATAAATGCAGTGAATTTCATCCCCACAAAGACATAAATTTTGAAATCTGTGCAGTGTCTTGTTTTGGAATTATAGCTTTAATTTAATGTTTTAATCCCAAAAAGCCATATAGTTGTGTTTTTCTGTGTGTTCTTGATACTGTGGGTGGAAAATAGAGGCCACGGTCAGTGATGTAGAGGTGTGGCTCAGTGGATTCCAAATGTTGTCCTTAACAAAACTGGTCGTTGGAGCCCTGATAGCAAAGGCATAGCCACATTCCTAACAGTGCACACTGGGACCGTTTCCATGGGCTTCAGGTACAATAAATCAGAATTAAAAGAAGATGCCTAAGTATTTGCTAGAGTATTTGCAGCAAGCACTACCATGGAGCTGCTCCTGGGACAGCAGAGCTGCAACTCTCTTTCCATAGCACCTGAAACTGAATTCAGATTTTTGGTATGAAATCTGTTTCACTGAACGTGGTAGATTACTGCCCTAAATGTCTGGGTCAGATATTTATTACAAAAAATCTGTGTAATTTCAAGGCTGTTTAACATTGTATCTTGCAGCATATCAGACTGTGGTTTGGTGTGTGGTCTTTGTTGTGCTGCTCAGCTATAGCAAAATCCTTGTCTTTTTTTATTTTGAACTCACTGTTGCCTTATGATGTATTTTGAAGCGTGTCTTACCTGTCTGTTCCAGATATCGTGATGCTATCTCCTTGCTATTTGTCTAGATGGTTCACTGTTGCAGGCCTATTTTCAAGAAGAATTTTTTAAAAGCTGACAGGGGTAGGTTCTGAGGTGCTACTCACATAAGATGGCATTGCCTCAAAGGCTCACAAAATCATCCTGTTCCCAAAAAGAACAGGCAAGATCATAGAGAAAATTATTTCTTAGGAGCTACATTTTCTTCCCCCACATCACCGAGTGCTTTTTTCAGGCACCTTAAAAGGCCCATTGTAATAAATTGATGGAGTTTGAAAGTTAGTCCAGTTTCACTGTAACTTCTCTAAGTGGTTCTCCTCTGTCTTAAAGTGTTGTTTATTACTTCCAGCTCTAGTCTATGTTCCTCTCTGAATTTCAGGGAGAGCTGTGGTCTTTGTTCCTGAAGCAAGAGGTGGGGATGCCTGGCAGCATTCCAAGGGAAATGGCTGTTCTTTCTGCAGACTTTCAGTTTACTCTTCAGAAACATTAAATAAAATATTTTGTTCTGGAGTAGATTAACAAAAACAAAAGCAAACAAAAAAGGGGAATAAATTTGCTGACACGCCTTAAAGCATCTCTGGAAATCATTGCTTAGTGAAAACAATGGAAGAACAAAAAAGTTGGTTTAGAGTGAATTAAAAAATGGGAAAAGATGACTCCCAAGTTTGGTTAAACTAAAAATAGAAAATTTATTTTCCTTTTCAGACCTTGCAATAATTTTCAATAAGGCTTTTAATTTGTATCAATTTTGAGATGAAAATTATTTTAGATTAAGTTGCATTTTAAAATGTACCAAAAATTTTTTTCAGTGTTTTCCAACTGAAACATTTTAATCCAAATATGTTGCTTCAGGTTTATTTCCCTGTTTTATTAAATGTATTCACCAAATTACTTTTTTTGTGTTTTGGGGGAGGTTTTTTGTTTTGCTTTTGGAGCTGGGTTTTTCTTGTGTCCTTAAATGACATTTTTGAGAAACTGCTTTGTTTGTTTGTTTGTTTGCTTTCTTGTTTGTTTATCTGTTTGAGCAATTCAGAATCTGTCAAATTTTGGTAGTTCAAGCAAAATCTCATCAAACAGCAGGAGAGAAATGACATTCAAGTTATAACTAGACTAAGATGTTTTCCGCAAATTTAGTAATAAAGCATTCTTTTTCTCTGAGATCTTCAAGATATTTACATCTCTGGATATGCCTGAACTGTTTCCTCAGGACAAGAGAAATAGGGTGTTCTGTGGCTGAACATAATTTGTTTAATACTCATGAGATGAGTTGCCACTTTTCTCCTTTTGTTTGTTTGCTGCCAAGTTTTCCTTCTGTTTTTCTCAGGTAGGTTAGGGCAGGAAGATGCTGCACTTCTCCAAAGATCAGAAGTCCCACTGCCTGGGGCCAGATGTTAATAAAATATTCCTTTGATTTCTTGTTTTTCCTCCAGTCTCTTCTTCCCCCAGCACAGCAGATGAGAGTGAGTCCCTTTTCCCCTTATGTTCAGCTGTTATGTCATCTTAAATTTAGTCTGAGATTTCACTCAATTTGACTCTGAGGGAAGTGGATCCTGAGGCAGATATTTTCCTTTCCTTGTTTCAGATACTTTGCCTGCAAAGTAATTGTGCACATTGAAGTTTGTTCATTTGTTATGTTTGCTTTTGGCAACACAACAATATAGAAGAGAACCTGGAGTTCACTGTTGTGCAAAAGAATAATTTTTCCTCTGCGTGAACTGTTTTAAAGGTTCCCAAAACACGTGCTCTTGCTTTGCTTTTGGACTTAATAACACAAAGTGAATAGTATTAAATTCTTCTCTTAGCAGAAATATCTCATTCTCACTAATTAATTACTATTTATACTAATGAGTAAATATTGAAACTTGGTATAAATATTCTCCAGCAGTTATTTTTATTGCATCAGTAGAGTAGAAGCCTAAAGAGAAACTGTACAAAGGTGTTAAACTCAAGTCTGTAGGCGAATTAAAATAAAAATCACATTGAAATTAGTTTTGACAGTGAAACATTAAAACTTTGTGAATATTTTCAAGAGCCATGATTGCATTATAATTTAGTGCATCTTTTCTCACATATATTCCAGTTTTTTCACTCCATCTGCCTGTTTTATTCTCAGATGCTACCATGATAGCCCCTCAGGACATCATAATCTTGTCAGCTACAATGCCATAATCTGCTGCTAGACTAAGAGTGGAAGTCAAAAAAAAATCACAGAATACTGCACATATTAAAACATTTCCCCTTTTCCTCCTCAGACTGGAGGCATAGAGAAATGAAGAAAAATTGGTTTATTGTCTATAAATTATAAAAACTATTCTATTACAATTAACTGAATCTTACCATTATTCTTTCTTTTTCCTTATAAAGAAC
Organism: Cinclus cinclus; assembly: GCF_963662255.1. Classification (NCBI taxonomy): domain Eukaryota; kingdom Metazoa; phylum Chordata; class Aves; order Passeriformes; family Cinclidae; genus Cinclus; species Cinclus cinclus. Next base: position 55,924,560 of record NC_085049.1, on the reverse strand, counting down.
CTTCTCAGTTGCATTTCACTGCAAAGCTGACACTTCTTGCCAGGTGGAAAAAAATCCCTTGCCAGAGAGGAAGGAGATCTCCCACCTAGTTTATTGCTGCAGCACAAGGAACCTGCTTCACACTGATGTGGAATTTCAGACAATGCAAAATGGCTCTCTTAGAAGTTCATGCACAAACATTGTATTCTCCAAATAGGCTTTCCTTATGCTGGAGAGAAGACAAACACACTGGCATAAATAAACTGTAGCGTGTTGGGACAATACATCCCTTTCCAATCCAACAGCTGGAAGCAGACAGGTCTGAAGATGAAAGGGAATCCCTCCAGTACAGGTTCCAGCATCCTTGGGAACCAGATGGACTGAAATGGAAAACACCACTAAAACAGGCCACAAAATCACTGCCAGGAGAGGTTCTCTTTTTATTCATAGCAGTGCCAGGTTTTAGTAGAAAGAAACTTGCCGTGTCATAGAAACTAAATATAGGAAGGAACTGGAACCACCTTTGTCCTCTCCTGACCAGTGCAGTGCTTTTCCAGGTACATTTTCTAATCCTGGTGTAGTCTGATTTAGAAAGACTCATGAAATAAAGTATTTTATCTGCCATTTTTAGTTTATTTCACTGCAGCAGTTTTAGGAGAGTTTTTTCTTAAGCATTCAGAGTACATTTCCTTTCTTTTTCTCATTACTTTATTTTTATGAACTTGGACTCCCTGAGGCAGCTTTTCCTAGTGCCTGATTTTTTTCTTTTCGTATTCTTCTCTGTAGCTGCTATGGTACTCTACAGTTGTCATGAGATTTTTTTGTAAGACCTCTTGTTAAATGTCATTTCCAGATGTCATTGCTGTTCTGTTTACTTCCTCCCTCCACTAATGAAGATGTGAAACAACACAGAACCATCATTGCTCTTACTAGGTGGTTTCTGTCAGCCTGCAAGGCTGCTGTGTATTGGTACTCCTTCTTTGTGGTCCTTCAGTCTACATTCATTCCCCACTCTTACCTAGATTTCCAAATTCATTTTTTCAAGCAGATTTTTCTAAGACACTGTAGGAAAGGCTTTGCTGATGTTTCAGTCCAGCTTTGTTGCTTCTGCTGTTTTTCCTTCTTGTACACTACGAATTTTGGCCAGACAAAAAGCATCTGAGGAATGACAGTGCAGGCTAAGGTACCTTTATTCCCACCTACAATTTCCAGTTTGAGGATCCTGTTCTGTGAACACTTGGTGCCTTAATGGCAGGCCCTCTCAAGGCCTAGGTTGTAACCAGCGCTGATAATCTGTTCCTCAGAGAAGTTTCAAGGATTGTGATCGTGTGTGTCAGACAACTTCGTGTCCTGTTTTAGCTGCTGAATCAGCAGGTGGGCAGGGTGGGCCTTGGCTGGCTGTGACATCATGGCTTCTCTTTGTCCCTACCCCGTGTCCCTTCAGGGGTGATCTTGCTGCTTCTGGATAAGTTGAGGAAGATGAAGTGGGAGCAGATGTGGAGACTGACGGCGGAGCGGGAGCTGATGAGCATGCTGTCCACTTCACTGGCTGACCAGGTGAGTAGGACATGGCTTGAGGAAGGAAAGAAGGAGAAAGGGAATGAGATGTGGGAAAAGGCAAGGGAAAGCTGTTGTGCCTTTAGTCACCATCTGTTGAATCATTGTGGGGAAAATGTGGAAGAGAATGGAGATTTAGTCACAAGGTTCCTCTTACTACACTGACATTTTTACCTCCTCTGCTCAGGTGATTCATAAGAGAGACAAAAGGGGTTTTCAAGCTTTCATTTTCTGTCTTCCCTTCTTTAAAACAGAACTCTCCAGACACCAGAAGTCCAAATAAACTGTGTCTTTTCCCACTGGTTATTGTCTAATCAGACTTCGGTTTTAAGAGTCTCCTGACATTTCTTTACTGTCTCTGGCAGATGAGTCCCAGATGTCTTTTAATGTACTCCTTGCCACAACAGCTCTGTAAAGACAAAAGTGCTGCTGTCTCCCTGCCACAGATAGGAAACTGAGGCCAAGAGAAGAACTAGTGTGCCTAAACACAGAAATACAGTTTTTCAATTTGTGCTTCTTGCCAGCTCTCAGTTTAAACCCAGAAACCCTGTTAATGTAATACTAGACCTGAACCAATAATTCTTGCTCAACAGCTTGAACATGTTAACTCAATACAGCATCATATTTAGGTATTTGTTCTCCTCCAGAGCTACATCTGGCTCCTGACCAGTCACCACAAAGGAAGCACGCTCCTTACTGTGCACATGGAGGTGTACACTTTGTACAGCATCTTTGCAGGGTGATCCAAAAGCCCCTGAGGTTCATTTAAAAGCATTTTTGCAACTTCACTGTGTTTTCAGTCAGGTCCTGAGCTGCTGTCTAATACCTGCATGGGGCAGAATTTCACAGAGCAGAGAAAGGCTGCTCGTGTCTTCCCCTAATACCTTATCCTCCAGTTGTCCTTGCACCTTACTCCTCCAGTGAAATGGCTGCTTATGGGCAAAACACATTCTGTCCTTCATGGTGTAGGCTGCTCTGCAGACCTGTCCTACGTGCCTTCTCCATAAAATACCTGGAGTACTTGTTGCAACAATAAAGTGCTAGCTGAAGTCACCTGGAGTAATCCACTTGAAGCTGTGTAGCTGCTTTCCTCCCCTTCATTAAAAAGTGGTGCAGTGCTTAGTACCAGCAGGCACTGTGTTGTTTGCTCCCTGGTGACTAGAACAGGAGCCACACCTCATGCCAGCAGTACAGGGTGAGTGTTTGAAAACTTAGCTGGAGTCTGTTAGCTCTGTGTGTCAGGACAGCTTGTTCCTCTTGTCCAGATCTATATATCACCCCTTAGATTAATAGCACCCTCCAAGGAAACAGAATTAGGGAGAAAGGTTTACAGACTTCACCTTTCATCACCATTGGAATTTCTTCCTGTGATGGAGAGAAGGACAGTCAGCTGGGGGCAGAGTTGAGATCGCCTCACGCCACAGAAAAAAACATACCCAAATGTTTCTTTGATTTTTTTTTTTTAATTTTTTTTTTTTTTTGCTAGGATATCTTCAATGCAGTCATCAAACAAAATCCCTTCCTTGTCTACCAGCTCCCATGTTTCTGGAATGTGCAGCTTTCTGATCACACCCGTTCTGAGCAGTGCTACAGAGATGTGTCTGACCTGAAGGTATGTTGCACAGGAGGTTGGATGGGTGGTGTCCTTTGGGACAGAAGGATTGCTGTCAGAAACATGAACTGCCTTAAGTACGGGAGAAACTAACACATACAGTTAATAAAGACACTCAGAGAAAGGAAATCTGCCTTGTGCATTTTGACTGCTACTAGAAAATTCAAATATAGATGCTGCTTTGGGGTTTGGCAAGGTGTTAAAGAAGTGCTTTGCCTTCTTACATTCTGTACCTGCCACCTGTGCCACTGCTGCTTACCACTGAATTCTTATTGCTGTCCCAGGTCTTAGCTCTTCCTAGAGAAAGAACACAAAACCTTTCCTTTTTGTACTGGACAAGTTTGAAACTCTTTACTGAAATGATTTAATAGAGTGAAATTCAGAGAGGATTGGGCAGACCCTAGCTGGAAATGCGTTAGCAGAATTGTAAAGACCTTGCTCACTTCATATTTAGCCTGTGTATACATTTTACCCAGACATGTTGCCATTCATTTTTCCAGGTTTTGTACTGAAATTAAAAAAAGGCTGAGTAAGAAGTTGTTAATTAAATGAAATGAAGCTATAGTGTCAGTTTCATAGCACATTTTTCACTATTAACAAGTGGAATATAAAAGCAGGATGAATTTTAATAGATACGGGCAAATGAACATCAATTGTGCTATGGACATTTTGAAAGACTGGACTCAAAGACTCAAATGTAGCATGCAGAGAGTTCAGAATTGAAGCTTGATTGAGCTTTGTCCAGTTGTAGATTAAGACTGTGCAGCAGTAGATTCCATCAGAGAGGACTAGTGGCATTAGAACATAGTAAATATTAGTTACTTTTTGGCAACTGTTTTTAAAAGTCAGTTAAGGTTTGTATATTTGGGTTTATGTTGTGAGTACGTAAATGAAGTTTAAAAAAACCCCAAAATCACACAAAACTGTGCAAGAAGTTGCAAGGGTCCTCTGGAGACCATCCAAACCCCACTTAATAATGCAGTGCCAACCTAGACCCAGTTGTCTCCAGATACTGAGATTTCACATTCCAGAGTTTGGCCACCCTCTTTGTACAACATATATCCTAAATCTAACCAAGGTTTTCCCTTGGAGCAATTTGTCGAATAACAGCAGGCGTATTCAGTATGAACACCAGATACTGGATGAATATAGAAAATCAATCAGTCTCTGCACACTGATTACAAAAGCTGTGCTTCCAAGAGACAGAAGTTCTTCTACATGGGTTAACTGACCTTCAAAACTGGCCATCATTGATTGAATTTCATATGTGAAGTATTCACAACTGACTATTCAGGTGTGATCCATAGAGGACAGCTTTTAAAGTTAAAACACTGATCTGTCAGTACACTGATCACTAAATGGTTTATAATATCTGTTTGTAGGGCAGAATCAACACAGACTCTTTAAAAGCATCATGGTTTATGCCCTGCAACAAAGTGCTGGTAGAGATTTTAGCACTGCATTCATGTTGAGAATCATGTATGACAGCTATTGCAAACAAAAAGAAAGTTGTGCAACAGAGAAATGTTCCCTAAAATATGAGCTTCAGAAAAATATAGCTCCCACCTGTGATATATCACTGTATTTTGCTGTGAATTAGAGGCTGAGATTACTTTATATAATTAAGACAGTCAGACTGGACTCAGCACAAGGTGAAGACACAGCCATTTACATGAGGAAAAGATACTGAATCTGATAACAAGGATCAAGGGTTTGGTTCCATTGCCTAAACATGGTTTGAGTCACCACAGGAGCTCTGCAATGTCCATATAGGAGTGGCAGATAAAACAAAGACCTGCAGGAGGATATCCTCTTGGCAAGGCAGCTGATGAGCAGGCAGGGAAGCAGTAAGGTGCTTTCAGGGTTGCTGTACACCTCGATTTAGACAGCCAAAGTGGCATCTTTATGAGTGGGTTTGGAGGCTGGTGGAGCTCACATCAGAGCAGATGTCTGATCTTCTGAGTCCAGTGACTGCATTAACTAATCTGCTTCAGGTGTGGGATATCTGACTCATAAATAACACCTACAAATAAGCATTTGACAGAAGTATTTTAAAAACAAATTAAATCCTTCCTTTCTTTCTTTTCTTTTTCCTTCCTTCCTTCCTTCCTTCCTTCCTTCCTTCCTTCCTTCCTTCCTTCCTTCCTTCCTTCCTTCCTTCCTTCCTTCCTTCCCTCCTTCCTTCCCTCCTTCCTTCCCTCCTTCCTTCCTTCCCTCCTTGTCGACTAACAAATTTATCTTTGCAATTGTAATTCAGGCTTGGTTGTTTATTGCTGTATATTGTGTCCCACTGTCAGTTCCATTAAGCAGTGAAGTCTAAGGTGTGTAATACTCTCCACTGATTTTCTGGTCTGGGGTATTTTCACTCTACAAGGGGTGTAGACACATAAACAATTTCTTCAGCTAAATTGAACTTATTCACATTACTAAAATTATCCCCTACGTACTAAATAAGGGCTGAAATTCTTTACCTTGAAAGAGAGGCCAGAGCCTTATGTAGTGCACATAAAACCTTATGGTTTCAATAAAGCTTTTCCCATATTGAGCAGTTAAAGAACTGGCCCTCAGACAGCACTGTTTAAAATTCTTCATACAATTAAAAAACAAGGCTTAGACCAATTAGAGTTGTAAATTTCCATTATGAAAATTATCAAAATTCTAATTCTGTAAAGAAACCAGCTTGTTAGGTATATGAGTCTCACAAAGAATTAACAAATGTCATTACCCCAAGTTAAAAGTTTCACTCTTAAAAATCACCCGAGTTTGTCAGTTCCATGGCATTTAATATAAATGGTACAACACAACAGATTTGGCACATTCTGTATTTCATGGTAAGACTGGAATGAGAAACAAGGTGAAACAAACCTCCAGGGTAAGAGGGAAAGAAAGATTTTGAAGTTTGCATTGGGGGATAAAGAAGGATAGCCCAGGAAAGAAGGAAGTGACTGGGGAGATTTAAATTCAAAGGTAAAGCTGACCCAGTCAAGTATTCCTCAGCTAAAACAGATTGCATTCTTCCTGTCAGACTGAAAAGGTGCTGATTTAATTTCATATGGCTTCAAAGTCCATGGGAGTTGATGTTTTGTCATCTCTTATACACAGCATTGTGTCAAGTAAACTTGGACCCCCAGGGCTGGCAGCTGGTCAGGGATGTGTGTGTGACTGTGTGTACAGACACTTCTTTGCTGCTTTGTTCACATTTTTGCAAGGCTTAGGGAGCAGTTGAATATTTCACATTGCCTGAAAAGGATTCTAATCACCTTTTTCTCTTTTTAAGCCTTGTTAAGTTGCATCTCTACCCATTTTATTGATTTTTTTTTTTTTTAGTGGGGGATCAGTCTGAATCTGAGGTTCATTTATGCATTGCTTTTGCTGGGTTAGTCCCTACTTTTGCTTGTTTCTTGGTGAGTAGTTTGTTCCTGTCTGTAAGGAAATCTCAGTTACTATGATTTGGCACAAACCTAATGGCAGGAAAAGTACTGTGAAAGAAGATAATGAATTTTGATATCTCTGACAATGAATCATGACCTCATTGAATGAGTCAGTCATGAAGTCTGGTTGTCAAGGATACAGATGCTATTTACATACAGGCAATCTGGTAATTCACAAACACAAAAATAAGATGCTGGACTCTTCAATGGGAATGTATCAAATTGTTAGATCTTACACTCTAACATGGAAAAATGCTTTACAACCTATTGATGGCTCTTCAGACTGGTTTTGAATATGGCTGATACTCTAAATCAACAGATAGATAAATAATGAACCTCATAAATTCCTCATTGGGAACTTGTGTTCTGTGATGCACTGTGTCCTCCCTGGGAATGTCCTCCACCTTGGGATGACTTTGTGATACTGCCCACAGAAGCTTAAGCAGCTTCTTTTCCATAGCTGTGATACATCATTTCAGCTCTGCCTCAGACATGACCCATTTCACCTCTTTGTGAGTGTTGCAGTCGCTGCTGCCCTGTCCAAGCACTTCCACTGTAATCTGCAGCACTTGTGGCATTCTGCAGCCTTGCACCTTTTAATGCCAACGAAGGGAGAGCTGCAGTGAGAGGAGTGAGGGCTTGAGAGGGTTCAACAATGTCCCTCCTCTGGGCGAGCATTGGAGCCAGCCAGGTGCTTCTCTCCTTCCAAACAGCAAGCACCATGGGTTTATAGGGCTGTTTTGGCAGACAGGAGGCTCTCATTAAACACTGGCACAGGAGCCGAAGGAAAAGAAGTTGAAGAATCCTTCAGAGGATGAATAAAGACCTTTGAAAAGTACAAGGCAGGGACAGTTGAGTTCAGCTGTACAGAAGTGGCAGTAAGCAGGGAAGTAAAGTAATCCCTGAGACCATGGGCACCAGCCCAGGCAGGGCTGGGATTTGAGTCCCACATCCAAAAAGCACTGCCTGCACCCTAGGGTTGCTGGCTACTCCAACCCCAGTCTCCTCCACTTAATGTGGTTTAGAAATAGCATATTAAAATGTCTGCGATGGCATTTTTATAAAGTATTCGAACCTTTCTGAGGAAATTGGTTCTTTTATTAAACCATTCATTTCTGATAAAACACAGTTTAAAAATAAAGTTTCCAGACATCTCTAATCATGGCATAAGTTACACATGTGGTGCATATTTGCAGTGTGATTTGGGGCATATTTAAACTTCTAAAAAAGCCTATTGAGATGGCATTAAAGTGACATATATAGCTGGCTGTACTGTGCAGATTTGCCAAATGTTTAACTCCTACTGATTTCAGTGGGAAGGGTCTGGTTGCCTAAGCAAGGAGTCTAGTCTTTTAGCAGGAAAGCTTCCTGTTTACAAAATACCACTTGTTTACCTAAATTGTGAAGTGCTCATGGGCTTAATTTAGGATATCTGTTCAGTGCCTTGCAAAATTAAACTTTATGCTGAAATTTAAGATTAATTTATTCTTATTTCTTGCCCTTCAGCCTGGAGAGCAGGTATGTAATTATACAGTGTATCCTGTGCTCTCTGATTCTGGAAGGGCTGAAGCAGAGCAAGAAATTATCAAGATGTGTCTTTGCATGAAAAAATCAAAGAGATTGTGGTTAAGGAAACATTTGGCTAAATATTACTTTTTGTGAGAGAAAATGCTTCAGGGGAAAAAATGGTTAAAAGCACCTATAGAAATAATGTGTTCACGCTTATTGTTTAGTGGTTTGAACATCATGTTTGAAATACCTAATCTCCCCAGAGATCAAATGCAGATGGTAATGTAAGGAGGTTTGCTAGGGTTTTTTGTTTGCAGTGTATTTCCATCCAGATAACTGTTCTTAGAGCCTTACTCCTCCAGCATGTAACATCCCCTCTCTCCTCCCATCTCAGATCCCACTGCAGTCCATGAGGCTCCTGCTGTGTCATCATTGGAGTGACTTGGGTCAGAACCTGGGGAATAAATGGGAGCTATGGATGGAGTTAGCCTGTTTTAGGTCACAAGCATAGGGAAGTGTTCCAGGAGGCTGGCTGTGTGTAATCAGGGATTGGTAATGGTTGCTGATTAACTGGGATGGTATTAACAGGAATGTAGGTAGAGCCAAATTGCTTAATGACGACTAACCAAGTGTTAAATAGATGTAGAATTTTAAGTTCTGATCTTTCAGTACTTAAATTGCTACATGAAGATGAAGGAAGCGTATTTTCTGATAGTTCTCAGGGGGCTGTGATCAAGAGTGGGAAGGATCCACAGGCCAACCTGAAGGCTAGCATTGTTCCTGAGGTGTCTACCCAGATAATGACACTGGAATTTTATATTTCTAGCTGCAGCTTCCTTTTTAAGCCAACAGAGCTTTGGAATAGCTTAGAAACTAGAAGAAGAAATAAACACAGTAATGCGGTGCTATTCAGCCTTGGAACAGGGATGTTGGGGTAATGAGATTTTCAGTTTCTAGATTCACTTTCTCTTTTTAATGTGGAGTTAACAGTCTTCAAACAAAGCGATTTTTTCCCCTTCTGATTTCCCTGTAGTCTCTTGCCAACTGATCTTTTTTATTTCTCCAGTCAATTTACTGTTGGGCACAATGAAGTCTCTAATTCAGTGGCCATAGCTTTACCTGTGCAGTCTTTATCATGTACCCCACGGATGCCCATGACAGTCTATACAGGAGTGGCTTTGCCTGCACAAATTCTGCCACAGCTGATGGTGCAATAGACCATATCAGACAGCCAGAAGTGAATGTGAGTTTGTGGGCTGACATAAAAAAGAATATGGTCTTTGGATGTAATGTTGTATATCAGTGCTTAAAAGTCTTGCTGCTTTTTGTAACTTGTTCTTTTTATGCTTTTTTATATCACATAGTATTTATCTAATTGTGTTACATTTGAAAAGCAGCCTGCTTTTTTGCTAGACCTGTTTTGTGGTTTTTCTATCTCAGGTCATCCAGATGGTTGCATAGTTCCTTGATGTTCTTTAGCACATCATTTTATCACACACTGGCCCATGCTGTCCTTCTTGATTAAAAAATCAGCTTTTTTGGATAGTCATCAGCTCCATTCAGCTTTGTGCAATTCACTCCAGGCTCCCCACATCAGTGTACATGCAGCATCCTGACACATTTCAAATCTGATCAGATGTGAACCACCAGCTAAGCCCTTGACACTTACCAGCTTCTACACACACAACAGATCCTGAAGCACTGCAGCAAAGAGCCTCTGCACTGACAGCTGCAGTTGTCTGGGTTTGAAATCATCTCCCACACAACTGGGTAGAGACATCTGCAAATGCCTGGCTGTGATGTGACACCGTGTGTGCTGATGGGAATTTGCTGCAGTAGCAAGGAGCCTGTCCTGTGAGAGTTTCTGAGGTTATCATCATTAGCCATGTCTGTGTTCATGGTCCCCAGGTCTCTGGGTGCTCAGAGTGCTCAGCAGCATTAGGATACTTGTGAAGATGAGTATCCAAAAGGGAACCCATGAAGTGTAGGAGCAGCATGGAAAGCACACTAAAGGTTTTTCTTAGCAAATATTTTTGTCCCATTTGCCAGCTTCTTAGCTTTCTTTGATCCACTCTTATATAAGTACAAGTTACCAGAAGACAGTTTCCATTCCATGCCTGCTTGTAAAAATGCATGCTGATACCCTGTAAAACCGTTAAATAGCCCTTTGGGTTCCTTCAGCCCTGTCCTTCTCTTACATGTGCCCATTTCCCTGAAGCAGGATTCAGTGGCCAAGATTTTTTTCAAGCATTAATGCCTTTTGCTGCTGTTAAATACAGTGGAGGAAATACATCAAGTTCTTTCCAAAAAAAGGAGACTTTGAAGATCCATTTTTTTAGTGGAGAAAATCTGTTATCTTAAATTTATGTTCTTACCTACCCAAAGCTCTTTTCATTTATGTGGTGGTCTGTATTTTCATGACATGATGCAGCAACATGTTGCTGCACAGTTATGCTACACTTCTGAACATCTGGACAAATGTAAAACCAGAATTCAAAAAGAATTAGTAGAATTACCTGGGACAAATATCTACACCAAGTAATTTGGTCCAAATAACTTCCCAAATGTATGCAGTGTGTAGAAACATCATAATCTTTATTTAAGGTGTTCCTATAACTGGAAAAAGCAATTTGCCAATTTCTGAAATTATCTTCTTTGCCTAGAGCTGCTTTTCTTTAAGTGCTTGTATGGTTTTCTGACATCCTAGTAGGCTTAGCAGTGAAATCACAGGAATGGATAAAGCTTTTCTTATCAGGAGATATTTCATGGATTTGAGTAGGTAGAATAGAGTGCCATAGCTTTTATGGCAGTATGAATATGCAGTGGAGCAGCCGTGTTGTTTGATGTAGTCCAGGTAGAATTCAGGCTGCATCTTGCTCTTTCCTCATCCAGTCCCCTCACTGGGCAGCAAACACTGTGCTTTCAGAGAACTCCCTGTTCCTGTGGAGCCGTGTTGCTGACACCAAGGGAGCTGTGTTCATCTTCTCCGGGCTGCTCCTGCTGTGTGTGCTGTGCCTGAGCTCGGAGTGTTCCCTCCCTGAGCCGTGATGGTCACAGCAGAGCTGGCCACGGTGCTGCAGCTCTGTGCTCTGCATGAGTGGCACGGTGTCTTCACACCATTAACGTAATGGGTTCAGAGAACTTCCACAGCTTCGAGCTTGGAAACTTTCCCAAGGGAGACACTTGTTTTTAACTCTTTAGAAGTCAAGGAATAAAACTGAATACAAAGCATTCGGTGATTTTTTTTTCTTACGTCTAAAATATAGCCTCTATAAAATGAACTCATTCCTGCAAGCCACTATCAACTCCCTCTTAGTTTTTCCTTAGGGCCCCATTCCCATTCACACTGGCAGCAGTGCAGAGTTGCATTAAAGCAAATAAGGATCAGGTCCTTTATGCCACCATTACAGTTTAAGTCCAGGCCACTGTGACAGTCATCTCCCATTAGCAGAGGATAAATACCTGCTAGACACTGGAACTCAGACGATGAGAAGTTGTACTGCATCGCTTTGTTCTGTTAATGCAACAGAGATCAGTCTTGTTTAAATGAAGCAATGACAAAAAGGAATTCAGATTAAATTCAGTCCTTTTTCAACTATTTAAATGGGTATAGGAATTAATTTCAAACTGCTTCTTCTCAACACTTAACCAGGAAAGAGGCTGCCTGGCCTGAAACAGGGAAGCAATTTCATTAGCAGAAACAGTCATGTAGAAATCTGAGATTAATGTTTAATACCTACTGTTTCCCTTGTCCTTCCATCTTCTTCAGCAGAGTCCATAAACTATCAGCTCTATGATTAGAGTTGTGGAAGCACTTGCAAGGTGCTGCTTCTCAGTATAGAGTAGCACCCTCACTCAAATGTGCAGGTGATACCGTGGAAGAGTTTCCAAGCACATCACCTCCAGAGTGTACAGTTACTTGTGGAAGACATGGCAAAGCCTTCCCTATAAAAAGACAGAAGGAAGTCTAGGTAGTTAGTGGGGTTTTTTTCTTCCGTTTTTAAGAGGGCAGCCCACTGAATGCACATAAAAAGAGCAAATCATGCAAATCTGTATTCTAACAGCAGGATGTCTTTTCTCTTTCTTCCCTCTGAGGTGATTCACTGGAACTCACCGAAGAAGCTGCGAGTGAAAAACAAGCATGTGGAGTTTTTCCGCAACCTCTACCTGACATTCCTGGAATACGATGGGAATTTGCTGAGACGGGAACTCTTTGGCTGCCCCAGTGAAGCAGATGTGAACAGTGAAAATGTAAGTGGGATGTCTAAGGCTTGATGATGCAAAGGGTGGTTCATACAAGGCACGGGATTTCTGAAGAGCTGGAGTTAGCTGCGGGGGCAGTGCAGGGCGGTGGAACTCAGGAGAATTGAAGGCAATGCTCAGATTCCCAGGGTGACATTGTACAGATCGTTTAATCTCTCTGTGCCTCAGTTCCTCACCTGTAAAAGCATTGTATTAATCACATCTTTACCCTGGGTTTTGCTGCTTTGTTTTGTCTACTTAGCCCTTTTAAAATCCCCAACAGAGGAAACAACACAAGCTGAAAAATGAGGATTTGGGCTCTTACTCCATTAGGCAGTTTTGTAAATCTCACTCTTAAAACCATGTCCTGGTTTCAGCTGGGATAGAGTTAATTTTTTTCCTTAGTAGCCAGGGCTGTGTTTTGGATTCAGTATGGCAAACCCATAACTTTCCAGGAGGTCTTGTTTCTTGCTGTGTACTTGTTCAATACACAGTGATGTCAGTTTTGTCTAGTAAGTACTAATGCACAAATAATGAAGAAGAAAGGAAAATACCAAGACTGCTGGATTTAGGTCTGTGAATTTTTGCTGTGCTGCAGACTACAGAATGAGCAAATGCCTCAAGGTACACATAGGCTTGAAGATTGCTAGTTTTTTTTCTGTGTATCTCTTAACCAATCAAAGCAGTATTTATGTGTATCTGCATAAAATTTGCAATCAGAACCTTTCAGACTAAGCAAATCTTTTGAAAATGATTGAAATCAAGGATGTTTACCCACAGATGTGCGTGTATGTGTATGCCTGTGCATTAGTACATATAATTCCAAAGTAAAAAACTGTTAACTGAAATGTTTATACCCAGATGTATACCCAGATGAACTCCTTGTGTATAATGTGGTCTCTGGAGATTTGTAGACCAAGTACCAATTTTGCCTACATAGTCTGAAAGAAAATAAAAAGGAATCTGTAATACATTTTTTCAGGAAAAAAAATATTTCTGAAATATGCAATGTTGTCTATGAAAAAAATCAATTAGCAAAGCCAGTATCATGTACATATTAGCAATTAGGAGGTAATTGACAATCAATATCATCATTGAGGCTGGTAGTGTTTCCATTTAACCTGTGAATAAAAGAACCACAGGAGATGCCATTCCCTTATTTTTAGATACAGCACTGAGAGATTGGATAGATATATTTTAACCCAAGGCACAGCTTCCCAGGCACTTTATTTTACCATCTCATTGTCTTCTGAAAGGAGTGGGGCTTGACTGGGAGAGACAAGGAGGTAAGGGAGAGCAAGAGAGAGAATGAAAGAGAGGGAAGGCAAGTGTACCCCCAGAGCAAAAGCACATGGAGGAACAAAAAGTCCTCTGCAAGAGGCTTTTAGACAGTCAAGTTAGCTCAGTGTGATAAAACACCACTAAGAACCTCACCGTTGGAGACATGAAGATACAAGAGACAGAGTAGAGGGCAGAATAGGAAGAGAAAAGGTGACTGAGATGTTAAAAGAAAAACAATATACACCTTTATCACATTTTGAGAATGCAGGTTAAAATTATACTGAATTCACAATACGTTGTGTGGGTTCAGAGAGCACGAATGCAGTCAGAGGCTTTTTGCTGTATTTTCCACAGCTCTGTAAATCCTTAATAAACAGATTTATTCAGAAAACAAGTTCCCTGGGAGCAGTACAGAGAAAATGCAAGTCTTTGCTGTAAATGGCAGTCCCTAAAGTTAAAACAGCACATTTTACTCAACTTGTATGTGGTTGACAGACACTGGAAATGACTAACTGTTCAAGCCTGTTTCTTATTCAAGACAAGTAGAATGCAATATGGTATATGGTATGGCTTGTGTCTGAAAAAGAAATGTAACTCATTCCTCCATTTATAAATCATATATTTATATATGTAAAGATACAGGAAAAGAATGAGCTAGACATACAAAAATACATTATTCCTAATTTGCCAAGAGACACCAAAAAAGTTGACAGCCGTCTATTGAAGCAATCAGATGTAGGAAAAAATCCAACTTCGGAAAACTTCAGAGTAGTCACTTAGAAGACATTTGTATTAGTTGCCCTTGGTAAAAACTCTCCTCTAAATCTGACTATGTTCTTTCATTGTTGAATATAGCAAGCAAGTTTCAGCTCTGGAGTTATGAGACCCTGAGAATGGGATTATCTTGAAAACCACTCTTGCTCTATACGCTGTCGCATGTACAGTGTCACAGGTGCCCTGTTAAATACAGCACGTTCATGTGATCTCTTGCAGGATTATCTTCAGAAGCAGAACATCTTGTAAGGAGGAAACCACTGTCATTCCTCACTGTACAAGAATTAGGGGGAATGAAGTGGGAATAGCAAGTAGCAGGTCGAAAACAAAGACGTTTCACTCACAATGTGATGAAGCTTTGAGCAGGAGGTAATATTTCTAAAAGTATACATATCCTCAGAAATTACTGTTCTTGGAGAGCAAATCAATCAGGAGCTTTTAAGCTTTGGTGCTGAAAGTCCTTGAACCACAAGCTGAGGTCCAGGCTAGTGTTTTGAGAAATCCTCAGTGAACCCTTGCCCTGCCTTTGCACTCCCCTAGGCAGCCAGCTCACAGCTGGAGAGAGGATGCTGGCCCAGGTGAGCCTTCAGCCTCACAAGAGGCATTCATGGGCTTCCATTAGGATTCATAAGCATGTATGTTACATAAAAGGCTGTAATTTCTATTTAGTCAGGTATGTATGAGGTAGGAATCGCTGTTTGAATTATCTTTTCTTTTCCTATTATTTTTCCTTTTTTTCCTGAATTGAGACTGGCATCCCCAAAACACAATGGGGCTTTCTTACGTTAGGCAGTGTACCTGGGTAAAAGGCACTCCTGCAGCTGCCTGTGCTTCTCTGTGCTGTGGAGCAGTGGAAAAAAAGTCAGAATTGCTCTGCTGTTCATAACTGGAGAGAATTACTTGAGCACTAAATGCACTGAGCCCTGCTGTGGAAGAAGCAGTGGCTTGGTGTGAGTCTCACTCATGGTCTGGCTGTATCAAAATATATCCTTAAGGTCTTTCTTCAGTATACCAGCCACTGCTTTTCTACAGCATAATATTTGTAACACTTGATGCTTTATTTACAATTCAACCTGTAATTAAGGCATTCCATTTGTAACACAAATATCTGTAGAACAGGAAAAGGAAGTATGGCAGTTGGGCTGATTCTCTTAAGGCCCCTTTACACTTCTCATCAGTATAGAGATGGCCTTAAAATGAATATAAATTATGTATCTTCCCTTTTTAAGGGCTCTTAACAGTGCCAGAGAGAGGTAAAAGGGCATTAGTTTAAAAAGCAATTGGACCTCACTTTAATCTCTCTCACCCTTCTTCTGTGTATGCATGAGAATGCATGTATGTTTAAATATATATTATGTCTTTATGCATGTGGAAGTACCAGTACTTTTCCTAATGTTTGCTATGAAAGTATAATACCACAGAGTGAATTTTCAGAGGTCTGAAGGCCATCTTCAGATAATGTACTGCATAGTCCTGATCTAATCAGATGCTAATCTTCAGTTTCACCAAACCAGGGCTGTTACTACATTCCAAAGCCCTGCAAATAGGAATGGATAGAACAGGTAGGGCTCAGAAACTGAAATACTGGAGGCAAACACAGACTGGGATAGTTTTTCTGTTTATGTAAAAGTGCATATATGTATGTCTACATGTACATGAATGCTTCATCCCTTCCTAAAAGTATTCAAGCTAAAAGACCCTCTGTGTGGCAGGAACAGGTTGGGAGCAGGAGCCTGCCATGTACTAAGAGTACCCTAAGTCCCCCTTGTTCATTATGTGCTGGAGTGAGGTCATGCAAAGCAGACTCTTCTCTGCAAGCTGGTGTTACAATCATCCCTTTGTCTTCTGTGCAGATTCTGGGTGGAAAATTGAGAATATGAACCAAATCCTCCTGTAAACCCAGTCATTGACTTGAGTGGGACTTAGAGAATGTCCTTAGTCACTCCATCCTCCTCATTCCGTGCTATTTCCTCTTTCACACACACACCTTCTTTCTTATTTTGATGCAATGTGGAAGATTTTTGGGAAATCCAGAAAGGTAAAATTCATAATAATCTCAAATTTGAACATTTTCTGTTGGCTTTTAATGCTTATATCCAGCATTTTATTCTAAAGGACTACTGTAAGGCCAAAAAAAAAATACTTCAACAGGATCTTCCAGCCAATCTCTATAGCTACTCTATGAGACAGTTATGGTAAGCCTGATTTTAGACCAAGGCACACACTCAACTTTTCAGCATTCTTATAAAACTTCTTTCTTACAGACAGCTTCTCACCAGGTACATCTGCCAAAGCATGAAATCTGAAGGTTGAATGGAGTGTACCCAGTTAGTGAAGCCTGTGTCCTGTTCCAAGGCCCCAGAACAAGATCAGTGGGAAGTGTATCACTAATTCCACTTAGTTTAAGGAAAGGACACTAGAATCCCATTAGAGAAGACTTTCAGGAAACACAGGAGAAAAAAATGTCTGCAGGTTTTTCTTCTCAGATTTTCAAATCAGCAATACAAAGAGACAGTGTAAAAAAACTCCCTCCAGCTGTGCCTTAACACACTTGCTTAGATGTGTACTTACATACTAAGTATGTTTTTACTTCGTGACTTCTTTTGTGCAAAACCAAACCAAAGATTCTTAATATGAGCAAAAGGCTGTGCATACCAGCTTATAGTATCCACCAGAAAAGAGGGAGATTCTAGCAAGGTACCACACAGCATAAACACTACTAAAAAATTCAGCAATTTCTGAGTGACTAAAAAAAGCGTGCAAATGAAGCTTCCAAGTCAGTATCACAGCCCTGAACTTGCAGACTGATGCTTTGAGTACCCTTTGCTCCTGCTGAATTTCAAGAGTACAGCCTCATTTGTAGAACTGCAATTTAAAGTTACTATTCTGTGATGTCATAGTCTTTCTCTAGTAATAACAGATGGTGTATGGCACTTTTGAGGTGAAATCCTGACTCCCTCAGCTGTGTTGTTTCTATTATTGTAACTGTTATTGTTATTAAATGCTGAGCTGGTAGACCATCCTGTTACTTTCCTGAAAGTTGCCATTATACTGCTTTCAGCTGTTTATAATATTATGAAGTGGAGGAGCACATGGACTGGGATTTTTTTATAGTATTATGAAGTGGAGGAGCACATGGACTAGGATTTTTTTTTTTGTCATGCTGTTATGCCCTTCTTTTCTTTTCTCACATTTTTTTAAACATGGGGGAAAGCTTGGAGGATTCCCCCCACCGACAGTTGTGATGACCTCTTCATGAAAATACTCCATACCTCAGAGAAGGAGCTGACTTTTGGGCCAGGAACATGTCTTTTGGTAACAAATTAGGCAAATTGTAATGCAGAAAAATCACCACTTACACACTGCCAGTAGTGTTTACTTTGACTTCAAGGAGGCTGAGGTCTCTGGAGATTCTTTCTTAGGAGTGTGCATGGATACATCTGACCAGATTAGATATATATATATATATATCCCAGTGACACAGCAGGGTTGGGCATGCTGCAGGCAGGGGATCAAATACATATGATAACAAAGGCTGGTGTTTTCTGTGACTGTTTCTTCTGAATCCTCCATGCCAGGTTCTGACTCGACAGTAGAGCTGAAAGCAAAAACCTGTATTTGGTCTCTCTTCTGAGAGACATCCATTGCCCTCAGTGATGTCTGGGCAGTAGGGAGGTGAAAAAACCCAGGTTCACATACAAAAGAGATGAAATCCAAGTCAATGGCAGAAAGGAGACTACCAGGAAGAGGAAAGGACAGCTGGTTGCCTGTAGGTATGAGGAGCTGGCAGACTGCTTGAATAGGGAGCATGGAATGAGACACAGCACTGGGGCTGGCTTAGACCCATAGAGCTTCCCACAAAAGGGGGAATGGGCCAAAGACTAATCAGGGGCAACAAAAGCAAGGTGACTTACCTGTCAAGACACTGCTGCAAGGGGGTCTGGGAACAGCTCAGCCCCAAAGGTTTGTCAAGGGTCTGGGGAAAGGAGATGCAGAGGACTGCCAAATCTGCCATCAGCTGAGATCAAGGGGAGTTGTACTGCATATATGCAGAACTGTCTGAGATATGCCATGCGCCTAAATATCCTGTTCTCATTTGTGTTGAGTATTTGCAGTCAGGATAAGCCATCACTTATATTTAGCAGGAGTATTAGTGGTTTTCACATGCTGCAGCAAAATTCCTCTTGCCAGGTGGGTTTGCTCAGGCACTGTCCTCTTTGTCCTTAGCACAGCTTTGTTTCACAGAAGGCTCAATTTGACCCATAGCAAATGTACAAAATTTTATGGTGTGGGAGGAATAAAGGTTTAATTGGCGTGGGATTAGTCTGGCTTTTATTACTGATCACTGGAGAGGCTAGAAGGACTTTATGTAGGTCATCCAAAACAAGACTCAGTGAATGCTTTTTCCTCTCTACATCATCATCTGCTTTGTTTATGCCATGCTAAAGGCAACTGTTAATTCACCCACTAAGTGCTAAACGTGGCAATCCAAATTGCCTACTGGTGGGAACTGGAACAACTACACAGAGAAAATGAAACTGCTGCAGTTTATAACCAGATTTTAGTTACATCCCAGGCTGGTGTGAGTTTTCATTTCAGTGGCTGAGTTGATTTTGTGCTATGAAACTTCACTGCCCACACCTGGGAAAAGGAAAGATGATCTGAAAGTTCTATGTTTTCATCTAAGCTGCTCAGTTCTTGTTGTGTAAGTGTGATATTAAGCGAGTGACTTAAGCCTGGTGTCACCTCAGCTCAGCTTAAACACTTGATGAGAGAGCCTACGTTAGGGCTCTTATCCCCTTCCCCAGGATCTAACTGGCCTCTAGACACATGACTTTGTTGGTGGGCTTTGATCTTTTCTAATATCTAATCCCTCAGAAAATACTTCTGATCTTGGATTTTTAGTCGATCTCATCTGATACGAAGTCCTGGGTTTTGATGGGAAGTGAATTGTTCCACTGACACAGCAGTTTAGGAAAAAAGCTAAGCCAATCACAAGGTTGTTTACATTGGGAACAGCCTTAGGAAGGAGATGCATGATCAGAGTAACCAGTTTGCCACTGAAAGGTACCTGTGTTGATATATCATACAGATCTGCCATCTGTCACAGGGACACAGAACACCTCATCTCATACAGGTGTGTTAGGCAGTCAGACCTGGAAGATCAAGGATAAACTATTTCTCTGACCAGCCTAGCTTCAAGGCTTACTTTTCCTGAGATGGAGCCTGATCCCCTGCCAGAGCTGGTGTCCCAGAGAAATAATTTAGCCCATATTTCCTTATCTCTGTCTCTTTGGGCATTATGTATATCATGACTGCCATTTTTATTTCTGAAGCAAGTAGCACCATGATGCTAAAGAAGGCACGTGTTGTCTCCCACAACAGTATCTACCCCACACAATCTGAAAATAATAATATTTTTCATCTGTGAGAGTGTTTTCTAGGGGTGACATTTCCCACATGCTAAATGGCAAGTAAGCTTAGCATTGAAAGTCTTCTAGAAACACAGAATCTTTGCTTAGCAGGTACTTGCTTATGAGAGTACATGCTGTCTCTCTGCAGCTGAGAAATCTTTGCTGGGTTAGGCATATCATTATCAATATAATGGAGGCATCCATAATGGGAAAGAAAATCCATAGTGGATTTTATCAAATCCAGCTGATGTTAAGGTCCTTATTTTGATTGTGCACTGTATTTAAGCATCTGTTTGCACAGATCTGTCAGCATTTCCATTATAAACACATCTTTTCAAGAATACATAGTGCAGGAGCAAACTTCAAACCAAGCTAAGAGTTCTTTGTCTTTAAATAATGCATCCACATAATATGTATGTTGTAGAAAAGATTATATTAGAGGAATTTTATGTTCTCTCCATCACCAACTTTGTGATTTGGTGAGTTCCACCACTAAAAAGGTGGGATTACTAAGAATCTGTGTCTCCTCCTCCCACCCAGGGTTCAATAGTGCACAAAGCTATAATTTAGCTCTAAATGTTATTCTTGAACTCATAATTAAGTATTTATAGCCTCTTAGCTTTCAACCCAAATGCAATCTGATAATTATTCGGTGACTGCCTGATTAATAACTGCTGTGCAATTAAAATCTTCTAGCCTGGTCATTTGTACATTCAGAATGATAGTAAGGTACCCCTATAATGTGCATTGCTGTTGTTTTAACCATTTAAATTTCAGTCATCTCCTTAATAATTCTGTTAAGGGTACACTGTCCTTTTCAAGAAACAAACAGGAAGATACGATACACTTTCTAGTAATTGTTGTAAATATTGAGTTTAATTCAAATATTATATGAATGTGATTTCAAAAATAGAATGCAGGCTCAGATGAATGATGATTTGTAAAGCAGAAAGAATGAAACTCCGAGGATACGTAAAAGAACTCCTGATTTCTATTCCACCTAAAAGAGGTCTTGATATCAATAGAATGCCTGAGTAAAGATTTGTCAAGATTCAGACTCTCATCTTTCTAAAAGCAGTCCCTCTTGAGGGGTGTTTTAAGATGTGTGCAGAACAATAGCAGAGAAGAATGACAGCCTGATCCAAAACTCATTGAAATCGAAGTAGGTATTTCCATTATTCAGAAAAAGATTATAGAGTGATGTACAGGAAAATATCAGGAATTATTCCATCAGCCCTCACAGGAAAACATTCAGTTGTAAGCGTTACTGTGGATGGCAACCATTATGCTTATAGTTCCAAGAACAACAGCTCTTCTTAACACGGAACAAAAAATACCTACATTTTCCTTTTTTATTTTTTCTTGAAGATGGTGAAACTATTACCTTAATCATTCTGAGCAGGACAAAAAGATGTCTATAATTCAATAATCTTTTTAATGAAAGAGTTTTGAGGTACACTGATTTTTTAAAAAATTTGTAAAACTCCTATGTAAAGTGTATATTTTTCATTTGCTGATGAGTGTTTTACTAATTGACTATTGTTCTTACAGGATGCTTTTAGGAATCAGATACAAAAATGATACTTCTATTAGTAACCTACATTTTAGAGCGATAGATACTGAACTCAATTTCACATGTTAAAACCAGAAAATATTTTCATCTTCATAACATTTCACTGCAGATATGACTGGTTTTTGCCTTTTATATTAATGCATTTTCAATATCCTAGCTAGATGCTTGGCTTTAAAATCACAGAACCATATAATCATAGAATAGTTTGATTTGGAAGGGACCTTTCAATTATCATCTAGTCCAACCCCAAAAGTAATTAGTTTAGGAATGGAATAGGCCATCTGCATAGACATTGGTCAGATTTTACGTCTACCTTTCCCCAGAGCTAAACTTAATTCTCTTAAAGCTACACATCTAAGAGACATGGGATCAGATTGCTTTGAGATGCCCGTTTTGACTTTGAAGAGCCTTGGTTTTCAAGGGAGCCAGGAAGTTATCTACCATCATCCGGATTTCTCAAACTAGGTATCCAGAAGCATAAATCCCATTGAAAGTGTAGGCTTACTTCTGCCACCTCTGCAGAGGAAAGAACATAAATCTCAAGAGGAGTAATGATCAGCTGAAGATGTCACTTTTCCAGCTGTCTCCGTGCTGGTAGCAGCAGTTAGTGTTGTCCAGCAGGGGCAGCAGACTGAGAATCTCTGAGTGCTGAATCTGCTGCTGAGTTTTGTGTCTAGTGGAGAATGTCTGTGACTAGAGTGAAGCACTGCTTCTAGAAAGGATGAAATTATGCATCACATTGGAACATTGAGTCTGACACTTGGTGATTTTTCAACCTGTGATTGGTTACTGTTTCTTTACTAGTCTGGATCTTGAAAGTATGTAATACAGGTAAGATACTGAATATATAGACCATAATACAGTGTCTTGTCTGCGTTATGAATTTACTCCCAAGCCCTTACTTCTACTCTCTTGTGCAGTAACAAGAGGCTCAGGAAAACCCTGCTGCTCTGTATGTTCCACTTCCTTTCCTTGTTACATCGTTCTGCAAGTTCCCAGCCTCCTGGTTCTCTCTGGTTTGCTAAAATAATTACGAGGAAATGCTGTTTGCATCCACTCTTTGCTTTCAGCTCCAGAAGCAGCTGTCTGAGCTGGACGAGGATGACCTGTGCTACGAATTCCGTCGGGAGCGCTTCACCGTCCATCGCACGCATCTGTATTTTCTGCATTACGAGTACGAGCCCGCTTCAGACAGCACCGATGTGACCCTGGTGGCACAACTGTCCATGGACAGGTAGGGAACACCTCTTGTTCGTTCAGGGTTTTTTTACAGGGAAATCTGACTGTGAAATGCTTAGGGGAGAGAAAAAAATGTGCGTCCGTAGAAACCTACATGTTGTATGTGTAGACAGTGTAGACACTGTGCTGCACTCTGCATGAGTGGGGTTCTTGAGAAGGTGACTCCTGGAGCTGCAGGAGTTGTTTTTTTATCAGGATTGTCAGACGTTATTAGTTCACGGACTTTTACAGCAACTTAGAAAAAGCAGATGTTCGTAATAGAATTAGGCCCAAGTTTTTGCATGTGTTTTTCTGCACTAGAGGATGTTAGTTTTGCTTTCATTGGCATTTTCCTTGCAGAAAATTTCAATTAGTGATTTTTCTTACAGTAAGAATCAGAACTAAATATTCTAGTTTCACATTAGGAAGTTGAAAATTAGACTGGTTTTTTTTTTTACTGTGCTGGTGTGAAATCAAAGATCTCCATCTGAGCAGAGTCATTACATCTTTATCCAAATGTTAATTCTCAGAAGACCATTCAAGCTTTTAGTTCTAAAGTGAAATGGAATTTAACTGGTATTTCATTTGAGGAAAAAAAAAATCAATTTCCTGACAAGTTCCACCTGTACCTTTCTGATTCCCACCTTTACAATTAGTTGTCATTTTTCAGAAGTTTGAAAGTGCAGTCTGGATCAGCGAGCTTTGTGAAATTTTGTAATTGTCACCTCTCTTTTTTTTCTCCAGCTTTTCAGTTCAAGTCTAGTCCAAACTTTGTAGTTACTATCAGAGTGGGTTACAAAACAAATCAGAGCTCTTTGAATATTATCCAGAAACAGATCATTTCCTTCAGCATAGCACATACTGAATATAACATGGCATGTGAATGCCACCACTGCTACACTAGTAGAAGGCCAGCAGTTTTCCAGGAGGGTTACAGGAACTGAGATCAACAAAACCTGTACAGCCTGTTTTGGAAATAAACAGAAATTAATAAGGGGTTATCTCTTCCACTGGTGCCTCAACACTGCAGCTCCATTGTGTATGATTTGCTGTGCACATCAGTGTCTGTTCTGTTGGTTTTTAATTGAGGAAACATTTCTTAAGTGTACACAACAAACCTTTGAGTAAAAAAAAAAAAAAAAGAAGAAATAAATTAAGCCAGACCTTGAGTGAGTGCCACAGTAAATTAATAAAGCTTGTGTGTGCACATGGTATATTCTACCTCCTCCCCCCCCCCTCCCCCTCCCCCCCAGAATTTAATTTAAAAGAATGAGCTGGGGCTCAGTGAGGATTCATTGGCACTGATGCAAAGTCTGAGCATCTGTTTCCCTTTCTGGATCCTCACTGGGGCACATGCTTTTATTGATAGACAGAACCACACATTTTTATTCAGGAAGAACAGCCGTCCTGGAACTGTGCAGGAAAAATCTTCCCTACTTCACTGGTGTGTTGCTATAAATTATTGATTTGAGTTGGAAATACTTTCTTTCAGCTGAAATCAATAAATAATATCCTACCAAAGAACTGCTTAGCTGCTTTGTTTTCTTTCACTTCTTTCAGTTACTGCCTTATCTTTTTCCATCTTCTTTAAACCACTTTTATTAAACTCCTCTGGCACAGCTGTGGACATTTAAGAATAGTGTCTCAGATGTAAGGTGACATCAACAACGGACATAAACAATGTGCTGTACACCTCATTTCTGAATTATTCTTCTAAATGATTGTCAGAGATGAGAAAAAGGAAAAAAAACAATTCCCAGCACCTCCCCTAATCCTGTTGGAGGTGAGGTTGACATGACTGTCATGACAGACTTAGGTTTGCCTGACCCATAGGCCAGAGGGATGGAAGAGAGGGATGAATTTTGCAAGCTAACATTATTGTCTTTAGATGGAAGCTTCGGGACAGACTTCATTCAGGGTTGTTCATTACTGGGTAATTGTCATCTTTTGCAGTGATGACATTTTCTTGAATAATGGCTTGGTTGCTTCACTGTGATTTTCATGCACGTGTTTTGTCTAGGGAGGCTTTTTAAAGGCTCAGTATGTACCTGGGGTTCAGAAATCAGAGTAGGAGTTAAAAAATGTGAGGTCAGAATGGGGAAAAGGAAAGACGTGATTAGCAATACACTGCTTGAAACCTGAGTGAGAATGAGTTGGAAGTCAGTTGAGTATTCTTAAGAAGAAAAATAAAAATAAAGAATCTCACAAAACAATTGAATTCCAGCAAAATTCACTTAGCTGAACAGACCTTTAAAAAATTTACCAACTAAATTATGATCTCATTATTATGCAGTACAGCAGTACATTTGTTTTCTCTAGAGTCCTTAAGAGAACGCATTCCTCAAGACTGCTTAAAAAAAAAAAAAAATAAGTTGGTAATGTTGTGCTTAGAAAGTGATAGTTCTGTTTTGTGGTCAAAGAAGACTTGACAATTTACAGAGAGCAGGTTATGGAGGATCACCTAGCAGTCCCTGTGTCATATTTATGGAAGTAGAGCATGTCAATGAGAACAGCACAGTAAAATGGAGGATTCTGAAGGGTGCTAAGGTGTCCAGCTGGGAACTTGTACCACCAAAACCCAGTTTCCTCTTCAGTATCATGAAAAGCTTTGCGTTATCAGGTGTGCTGTTTAAATAAGTTATATATGCCATTAGTCCACTGCATGGAGTCCTTAAAAGGCATTTTGCTGCATTTTTGACTAGGCGAGTTTTCCATTTTTAAGAAAAGGCCCTAAATTTGAGTGCTGACAGATTGGAGTCTCCTGAGTAACAGTTTTGTACTATGTTGGTTAAAAGCAAAATAAAAGTATTTTTCCCTATGTTTTATTTGTGTAATCAAAATTCCAGACCCTTTACATACCTTTCAGATACTTTTATATTGATTTGTGTTTCAAATTCAGCTGTATGTTTCAGGCTGATAATAGTCTTTGTTTCAATAACAGATAAGAAGAGAATGATGTACCAAGTGTAGACTAGTAAGGTAATATCTCATATCTAAGGAAAAATGATTATATCATTTTGGTATCATCACAATCATTCAGAAATGTGGGAAAAAGCTATTAATGTTAAGTCAGACTCTGTATTTACTGGTATGAGTATATAATTTCTTTATTTTGCAAATCTTAGAGAGATAATAGGAGGGGGATATTATTTTCTTAGATTATGATAATGCAGAAAACTTTTCCTGCATTTTGTATAAATATTAATAGAAGAATTCAGTAATGTGGATTTGGAACAGAGTGAAGATAATAATTTTGCACCATCTACTCTTCTCACTTTTTAATAGAATATCTGGCTAGGCTGCATAGATAATTTCCCCTCCTATTAAATCAAGAGGCTATGTAATCAGTCCTTGCTGTATTTTTGGGTGACAGATCTCAATCTCTAGGCAATAAATTACCCAAAGTGCTTAAATGATTTTGACCAAGTTGGGTTTGATTTACGCTTGCATATGAAATCTTTCCTTGTCATTTTCGTCAATAGTATTGTAACTGCTGGAAATTTTTAAAACATGCATCAATACAACCTCTTTAAAAACGATTTAATGAAATTTGAGATAGTGCTAAACATGTACACGTTAGTACTTTTAGTGTTGTTTTTTTCTGAAATGTTCTTCTGATATTCCACAGCAATGCCACGCCTGTCCTTCCTCCCCTCCTTACTACCTACTAGTAGTAAATCCCATTTCTATCGATGTCTCATCCTGTTGTCCTTTTCCCTGACAGCAAGCCTCCTTCTAGTTAATGCACACGTTCACCTAAGGCAGTATCCCCTTGACCTGTCTCTTTTAACAGCCTTTGATCTGACTTAACTGCCTTGCAAAAATTTGGGGGAGGTTTTCCTAAACAGGAGGTCAAACAATCTGTCACCTCTGAACTCCACAAACTTACTGAAGAGCACTGTAGTGTGTTAACTGTGTGGGAATAGCTTGACCTGAAGTGTGAATTGGGCACTAGACAGTGTTGAAGTTTATGAGCCCCCTATCTATAAGTAGATCTACATGAACAGATCCCTGCAGCTGCTCAAAGCTCCCACTAGGTAAGTCCTGTTATCCATGTGGGTTTTCCTGTGGCATCAAAGCTTTAGACAGGAAATTATGGTGCTTTAGGTATTTGATCTAGGAGCATCTTAGGCTACATTGGATTTAGTGGGATAGCTGTATCCAGGGTGCAGCCCGTCTGTCCAGGAGGAGATCTCAACTTACCATCTTAAATAGTGAATTATGGTGTAGAAACATTTACTGCTTTCCACGGCAAATAAAGTGTCCCCAATCTGTCTCACTTAGAGAAAGATACCTGCATTTGATCGGGTGTACACAGGCAGAGTCCCAGGCAGGGAAATAGCTTTTTCTAACTCTCACCCTTCCTGTTGCAGGCTCCAGATGCTTGAAGCCATCTGCAAGCACTGGGAAGGTCCCATCAGCCTGGCACTCTACCTTTCTGATGCAGAAGCCCAGCAGTTCCTGCGCTATGCTCAGGGCTCAGAAGTCCTGATGAGCCGCCACAACGTTGGCTACCACATCGTGTACAAGGAGGGGCAGTTCTACCCTGTGAACCTGCTCAGGAACGTGGCCATGAAGCACATCAGCACACCATACATGTTTCTGTCCGACATCGACTTCCTGCCCATGTATGGACTCTACGAGTACCTCAGGTAGTGGGCAGTGAGGGAATTCCCACTGTCACCCACGATTTCAGCCTCTCCACACGTCACCCTTCTCACTTACTCCCTAAACAAAGCAGTTTGACCAGATCTGGAAATTGCAGCTTACTAATATTTGAGGTGTGACAATGCCCAGGAAGGCACAAGTATTTTTAGAGTAGAAGAAGGGACTGTAACTGGAAGGTAAAGCAAAATGGTTATGAAAGAAAAAAACCCAGGTCTGAATGTGAGCCTCATTAGCCATTAGAATAATCTCCTCAGGGGCTGCAGAATAACCAAGTTGAAAATTCAACTGGGTTAAGTATTATTAAATGTCCAAGAGCGTTGTTTATTAGCAGAGATGTGAACCAGGCAGTTTCTCTAAACATCTCTGGTTCTTAATGTCAGTGACAGAAAAAACATGCAGGGCATTATTGTCATCCATGTGACACACTCTTAATTTAGTTCTTTGTCTTGAAAAGAGGGTGATGAGTCTAACCAGCTCAAAAATATGATTGCAATGCCAGGACCTGTCAAGGCAAAATAATTGTCATAAGGAAACTGGGAGGAGTAGCATCAGTGTATATTGTATCATACTGCATGTGAGCAGGTTGGGCTGAGCAAACTACAGACTTCTGATCCATTCACTGAGCTTTTTTTTTTTTTAATAAAGACCTTTTTCCCCTGAAGGGGCTGGTCATCTGAAGCCAAAGCATAGAGCAAGGAGGACACCCTGTGGCCAGACAGGACGATGTCAATTCCTTTTTCCTGTCCAGTTTTGCTTTTCATCTCTGTTCTAATTTGGTAAAAGTTGATCAAAGTGTTCCAGTGAGGGCCTGCCTGTAGGTGTTCCCTGTCACTTCAAAGCCCTGGGGCTTTGGAGTGTAAAGGAAAATATGCCTTCTGGTATCATGAACTTATGGAGGAGTTCCTTTGTTTCAGGCTTAACTCTAAGATATGTACAGGGCCAAATTCACTGTTCAGAGAGGTGGAGTACATCTTCTGTGAGGAAGGGATCAGAGTTAAGGTTGTTCAGCCTGGAGAAGTGAAGGCTCCAGGGAGACCTTATTGTGGCCTTCCAGTACGTAAAGGATGCTTCATAAGAAAGATGAGGACAAATGTTTTTAGCAGAGCCTGTTGAGATAGGACAAGGATGAGTGGTTTTAAACTAAAAGAGGGGAGATTCAAATGAGATGCAAGGACTAAGTTTTTTTGCAGTAAGGATGGCAAAACACCGGTACAGATTGCCCAGACCAGGTGGTGGGTATCCCATCCCTGCAAATATTCAAAGTCAAGCTGGATGGGGCTCTGAGCAACCTGATCTAGTTGAAGATGTCCCTGCTCACTGCAGGGAGGTTGGATAGATGACATTTAGAGGTTCCTTCCAGCTCAAACTATTCTGTGGCTTTCAAGATGCTGAATTTCAGTTGTATCATTGAAGTATTAGCACACTGTCTCAGCTTGTTTTCCTCATATTTTGTTGAAGTCTTTTCAAGTTGTGCTATGAGCACTCCAAAATTATTCTGTCCCTTGCTGTCTCCAGATATGTGGACAAAGAGTTGTTCTTCATTTCTCTGTTCTTCTGTGTTAGTGTTGTATTCTGGTACATTTCTTCAGATCAGTGCTGGACACAGTGAGGATGGCAGCTGTTGATATTGGCATTTAGTGCTAGAGAAGGAGCTTGTTCTCTCATGCTGCTTCACAGTGCACGGATGGGAGCCAGTAATGAAAGGAAGAAGAGAGAGGAGAAGACAGAACAAAGTACCATCTTTTCCTTGAGATATTACAACCACAGAAATAACTCTTATAGGGTGATACTGTATTACAGAGCTAAATGCACCATGATGGTGCGTTGGTGATGTTTCAGAAAAAAATAGAGATGCTCTCTGAGACCTGCTGCCTCTGAGACTTTGTGTTACTCTGCCAGCTTTTTTTAAGGCCCATGCCACCTTAACTTTGACTGAGGAGTCTCTCTTGCCTGGGAATATGGAAGTTGCTAATCTGCTACTACCAGCTCTTTAAAAAGTGATTGGATTTTTTTTTTTATTTGTACTAGAGGCTTTTGTTGCATTTTCAGTAATGATTTTTCTAAGCAAAGTAGCAGGGAAGTGCATTGAGATTATTTTAAATATGGATACCCTGTGTCTTTCTGCATTGACTGTTCCCTCTGCCTCTAGAAATAGCTGATTAGTGCTATCTGTCTGGATGGCAGCAGTTGTTTGTTGGAGAGATGTAAAACATTTTTATCCTCATTTCCTCAGATAGAACAACCATAAACAAATGGAAATAGTGTGGTATTTCAGGCATCACTTTGTACAGGATAAGTCAGGCAAGTGCTTCTCACTGAAAGTTTGTTGATTTACATATATTGCATATTGTGTCTCTGTAGATAATATATTCTCAGAAAGGATTTGTTGAAAATATTTTCAGTGTATTTTGAAGGTGTCATACGAGAAAGGTTACAATCAGTTTGAAGGAGAAGCTGATGAAGCTGGTTACCTATCCCTTTATTTATCTGTTGCTTTGCACTTAGGTGTGTGCCAATTGATCTTTTTCACAGCTGCTAAGTAAAACCATTTCAATCTTTCTCTCCATCAAACACCCTATTAGTTCTGCCTTAATCTTCTGTGAAGTACAAAAGGAAAGGTATCATTTAAGTATTTCCTTTTTACCGTAGTTACTGAGGTCATCATTGCCCCAGAGGTAAAGGCTTCTTCTAATTGCTGCAGGTAAGGTGTTTGGGTCATCCTACAGTGACTCCTAACATAAACCAGTGAGACAGGCTGCTTATCTACAGGTGTCACAGCTAGCATGAAAGTTCTTTCCTGACACATTTGTGTAAAATGTGACCTTGGCTTCCAGTGGCACATTCAGCATTAATTGAGACCCGGCATCCCAGCTCCATCCATGGGTTTTATACCTGTCTCCTGCAATGAGTTGTGAAGTACTTCTGCTTATTTTTCAGCGTCTCAGCTAGGGAGGTAGTTTAGATTGTGCCTGTTGGGGTTTTTGTGTTGGTTACTTATGAATCCATGGCTTTTGCAGAGAGGAGGAGCATTCTAATGAATTTAACAGTGGGTTGACAACTCTCCAGTTCTGACCACAAGCTCAGTGGCTGCCATATTTGTTACTTGCAACCAACCACTTACCAAATCCTGATGGTAGAAACACATTTGAGTTAATGGACTCTTTTTTTCTTTTTATTCTGAGCGCTGTAGGATTAGGTTGCTAACTTTGCTATGTCTGAGCTTCTCTGTCCTCTAAAAATGGGAATGATCTTACTATCTACTTACATGAGGATGAGAATTCTGTGTTAATTTTTGAAAAGAACTGTGCAGATTAGAAGATTGATATCAACATGCTGGAGTTCATTCAACCCGTGAGGAGACTCTTGTGATTTAAGATTCATTTCTTCAACACTGTGAAAAATACAGTTGATTAGATTTAAAATTTAACCCAACCTTCACTGTGTCAGAATGACACATCAGGTCTGCACACAAAGATACCTGGGAAATGGTTTCCTGGACAACATAAGCACAAAGAGAGCTAGCTCTTCATAGTCATAAATCCTTGTTTTGGGGGGAAAAGGACAAGAAAGAAAAGTGGACACTGAGTCAATACTACTGAGTACGAAAAAACAGCCCTCATCAAGATAGTGTAAGAATTAAGTAGTTTACCCAGTGCTAGCTTGCAAAACAAGCAAATGTACTTCCTATAGTATATTCTGCATATCTGGCAGCACCAACAGTGAAAATTTTCCTATTCCTAAAGTGTAACAGAACCAGCCAACCCACAAATAGCACCTCCACTCAAAACAGGAGAAAAAGTCACTCCACAGAAAATGAAAAGGTAGGTTTGTTTCCCGTGGGGAGAAGTTAGATTTTCAGTTGGTTGTCCGAAGAGCAGACCACCGACCAAAGTTGTGAGAAGAAAATAGGTGTATTTTTCCCCTAACAAGTCCTCCCTGCCATTATCGCAGTTTAAATGGCCTCTGATGTCCTGTATTGCTCAAGTTTGACATCTGGATGCCAGCAGTGATTTCTTCTTCCCTTTGCATCAGTCTTTTATGTCACGAAGTCCACCTCAAGGGCAAGCGATTCTACTCAGAGATCAGTGCTGCTGGGCTTCTTGTCTGAGTGTGTCTCAACTCCCAGCTCCTTTTGGGAGAGCCTGTCCACTTGGACATTACCACCTGTACTGGTTGTGGCTGAGCTGGAGGTCTTTCCCCATAGCTTCCCTCACTGTCTGTGCTTTGCATTGGTAGCTGGAAAGGTTTTTATAACTCTCCAGTGTTTTGGCTACTGCTGAGCACAGCACCAGAGATGTACCTCCATCATTCTGCCCCCCATCTGGGAGCAGGAAAGATCTTGGGAGGGGCTGCATCTAATACAGCTGAGCCAAATTGAATGGGGAGAATCCATGCCAAGTGGTGCCAGCTCAGATAGATACAAAAGCTAAGAAAAGGAGGAGGAAGGCAGGGCATTTGTTGTTTAGAGTGTTTGCCTTCTGGAGCAACCAGTATGTGTGCTGAAGCCCTGCTTCTCTGGAAGTGGCCAGACATCACTTGATGGGAAGGAGAAAATAAAATCTTCTCTTTTTCTCTTTGTTGGTGCACACTCAGCCTTTTGGGTTTGCTTTAGTAAACTGCCTTATCTCAACACATTATTTGTTTCCATCTTATTTTCTTTCCCCTACCCAGCAGAGAAGGAGGGCTGAGAGCAGCTTGATGGGCACTTGGTGTCCAGCCAAGGTCAACCCACCATACCAACATGCACCCCAGATGCTCACATATCTCTTAAAAATACTTCTGCAGAAAATATCCTGCTATTTTATTTCACTCTGGAAGTATCTCCACATCTCTGTGTTTGACTGTATGCACTTCAAACATCTTGTTTCCAGACATCTGTTTCTCTCCACTTACCTCACTTTTCATGTTGACCTTTGACAGTGCAAGTGATTTCAGGCTCTTCTATCAGTCTGTTCCCTCTGCCTTTTGATTTCTTCATGTAGGTACTATCATTTATTCCTTCCAATAGTTCAGGCATTGACAACTGCATTAGATTTGCAGGTGATAGGAGCAGCAGGGAGTGTGCAGAAAGGACTGCTGATATCAACAGCATTTTTGTGGTTATATCCCATATCTTGGAGAGTAAGTCACCTTCAACACTAGAATCAACACAGGTTGCTCCGTCCTCATAAGTGTAAAAGGGAGGAAACATTTAAAAGCATCATAAAGACTGTATACTGGCACTGCTCAACAACTTCGGAAGGACACAAATGCTGATTGTGAAGGAGTCATCTATTGACATGAAGATATCTTAGCCTTTAGTGATGGTGAGAGAGAAGCTTGTGAAGAAAGTGCAAAAACAGTTATGATAAGATGCTGTTAAAATCCTTGAGTTATGAAAAAGTTGACTGGAATGTGTCAAGGTCTCTTTAAACAATGCAAATGTTACAGTAAGGAGCTGAGAACAGATTGCTTTTTATAGAGCAGGCCTGTAGGGTGGTATGAATTCCCTAAAATTCAGATTTTATTAAGTAGTTGTGCTCATCTTCTTTTTCTCTGACAGCAGTATAAATGAATTCTAGGTATTCCAGGCCTAGAAAAATGGTTTGTTTGGTCCTTCTGTTATTAGGACAGTGATCCCAATTCCTTCAACTTAAAAGGCTGTAGAGAGTTTGCTGCTTGTCAACATTGTCCTTGATTGCTTGTTGCAGTAACATAAAAGCCAGGACAGTGAATCCTGTTAAGAGGAACTGACTTTGACAGGGAGAGAGAGGCATATTTCTGGTATGAAATATGGAGATAATGAAAGGAAAATTGAGGCAGAGTTATTTCTAATGACAGGCATAGTAAGATTCAGTTGGGGGATGAAAAAGTAACTTTTTTTTTCTTTGAATTTTAGTTTATTAGGAAAGAATAGGCTGAACACCTCTGGCAGGCAGGATGAGATATTGCCAAGCTGCTCTTCTGCTGCAGCAGTCATTCCAAGGCCCCTGCCTGGAATAGAGCCCTGCTGTGTGAAATGCATTTGTGGACACACACACAAAACAGTCTCTGCACTGAACAACTTGCAGCAAAAAGCAGAAAGAGAGGCATCCCAGTCCATCCAAGTGTAGAGCACTTCTCTGCTGCCAACATTCTGTCAGGGCAGCATTGATCAGTCAAACACAAGCTCATTTGGAATTCTGTTGCTCTCCCTGTTCTTAGAGCAGCAGACCAAAAGCAGAAGAAAATTTGAAGCACCTGTAAGAAAAGATATGGGCCATAGTTACATTTATAGTATCTTAACTGCCCATTCTCTGCACTTACTTTGAAAAGCTCCATGGTTTTCTCAGTTGAAAATTCTCCTGCTTTTATTTGTTGTTTCTCTTTGCCAGGAAGTCTGTCATCCAGCTAGACCTAGCTAACACCAAGAAAGCTCTGATTGTACCTGCCTTTGAGACCCTACGCTACCGCCTCTCCTTCCCCAAGTCAAAAGCAGAGCTGTTATCTATGTTGGACATGGGAACCCTCTTTACATTCAGGTAATGGAAAGTACTCTTGAACATGTGGTCATTATCTCTGGTTTTTATGTTCTTCTGAATATTTTGTTCTTCTCTCTCACTGTCAGCTGCATTAAGAAACTTACTTGATTTTTTTTTCCCCTTTTTGTAGAGAGGCAGTGAACAGAATCATGTGGATATATTCTGTCTATAAGCTCAGCATTTTATCTCGTATTACAGTCCTCTGCTGAAGGACTTCAGTTGTTAAATCAAATTTGTTTTATTTTCATCGTTTTTTATTGTGCTACAAAATCAAGCATGACCATTACACTCAAGTGCGTGTAATTTACTTTTTGGCTGCCAAGTACTATCTGGGTAGCTGTGTCTTCGCATGTGACCAAAAGGAATGTATCTCTGATCATTGGCTCTCTTCCTTACTGGAAAAACAAACGCAGGCTTGTCTTATGCTCTTTTAAAGTGTGAAACAGCTGCTTAAATACCTAGAGTTCCTCTGTGCAGAGGTAAGAGAGTACTCTGACTAGAGGCTAAGAAGCAAAGAACACCTAAATTTGGAGTTCCTCTCTGAAGCAGACTTCTTTTGTGGCTGGGAGCAAGTCACTTCTATTATCTATCAGACTCTTCAGTTTTAAAATGCAGCTGCCAGGGGTTAACCATCTCTTGGGTGTGTGGTGTAAGGTCTGATTAGCAGACATTTGTAAAACATCTCAGTGATGGGAAGAGTACAATATGGCCCTATGATGTTGCACAGAGAGGGGGCTTAGGAGACCTGTGTTCTCTTCTCAGCTCCACTACTGCCCTGCTGAGAGGTGCTACACGAATCACTTTGCTTTCTTACATCTCTGTTCCCCTCTCTGAAATACAGGTAACAATGTTCACCTCTCCTTTTTGCAGTATTTTGAGATACAGAGATAAAAGCTATGAAAAAGCTAGGCATTATCCATGGGTGGAGGAGCTCAGTATCATTCCTCTCCCATCCTTCTCTTACTTTAGAGCTTTCCTAACTCTTCTTCCATTTTCTATATTACACACCTCTCTCATTGCAGCAGCCACCCTTCCCTCATATAGCTGTATGCACGTGTCATAGCAGACAACCTGTGTCAGTCTGGAAAACATAATTCAGATCAGTGTCAGAATTTTACCACTTACTGCCTTGAAACATAAACTTGAGGTGACTGAGAGAGCCATACCTCTGGAAAATTACATAAGGATACCGACAGAGCAAGTACCTTTCCCTCTGCCATCATTCTTTAACATACAAAAGACATAAAAATTAACGATGTCTGGTGAAAAATAGTTGCCTCCGGTGGAAAATAACACCCTCAGGATTTTCAGATGTTGCATTCTACCAGCAGTCAGCTGCACAGTGGTGGCCTTTCACTACAGGTTTCATTTTCAAGCTATACAGCATGTTGGTGTGTTACGTACACAGCCAGATTTGCAAATCCTTGATCTCAAGTCTCACTCAGGCAAAAATGTCTTTAACATCAGTGGGAGTTTTTCCAAAGCAAGGTTAAATAAGACTTGAAGGACATGCAGTCTGTAACTGGTGTACATATTAATGTAGGATACATTTTACAAATGCTTCCCCAGTTTGTTTTGCCTCATTTCATTGCTCAAATCTACCGACAGCCACAAAACATCTGCACTCTGGGCTGAGAATTTTCACCTCCACCTTCAAGGTGCTTTAATAATGCTGCAATGTGATGCTGAGCAGGTGGGAGTGAGCTGGGGAGGACTGCTGTGACAGTGATTGCTGAGAGTGCCTGCAGCATCCCAGTCCCTCACACCACACACTAGATTACAATCTTTCCCTCACTGAAATTGCTTTTGTCACCTCTTTTTGAAATGGTGACCTTTTCTACCTCTGGGCAGCTAAGAAGCACACAACGGCTCTCAATTACATCCCTCAGTCACCAGCAGAAGAAAAGAGAAGAAAAGTGAGCATCTGTGGCTGGCAAGGTGTGCTGTGTGAAAGCCTCCACCACAGCAGAGGTTCTGTGCCAGCTCGCTGGCTCCCTTGGCAGCTGGTGGCTGCAGGTGTGCTCCTGAGGATGTGCCTGCTCAGGACCTGGGGAGAGCTGGTGAGCCACAGAGGTACTGCCCACACACATCCAGGCACAGGGGAAACCACAGCTGGCAGGAGACACATCATCGTATTGAGAAAACAGAAAAAGCAACAACTGATTAATTAATTAACTGATTGCATCCACAATCCAGCAAAATGTTGAAGCATCTGAGAACAGAAGTGGGAAAGTTCTTCTTTCACCAAATCATCTTTCCCACTGAAACGGGGAGCTTAGAGGAAGAAGGGAGGATGAACACTCTGAGAAGAACAGCTACTCATTTTGCTAACTTTAGCAACATTTACTATAGTTTTGACATTTTATTTTAAATAAAAGCTATCAGTAACACAAGTAAAATGAAACATTGGATCCAGAGTGGAGGAGGAGGAGGGGATGTGGTATGTTCCAGTTGTTTTCCATGAACCGTGGGAAAGAAACTCATCGTTTTTTTAGGGAGATCAAATTACTTGGTTTGGATTTGTCAAAATTGCAAGCTGAGTAAAAAATATATTGTTCCCAATTTTCACAGACTTCTCCAGGGATTCAGTCAGATTGAATGTGGCCTTAAAATTCAATGTGTATTTAAATACTGAGTGAGAAGGGCCTGAGCAGAAAATTACATTTATTCATTTGTCCTATGAGATGGAATACCAGTATAGACAGTGAACCTCTTCTCACAACTGCATCACCAATAGTGAAGTCTGTTGGAAATGACTCATCCTTTAATGGGAGCTTTCTCTCTGTGGACCTCTGTGGAATGGTGTCTGCTTATCTTTCTTTGCAGTACAGTTGGTGCAATCAGCCATTGACCAAGACCTAGTTCCAGCAGATTATCTGTGTATGAACCCATGTATATTGGATGTACAGCTATGTATGTAA
The DNA here is from genome assembly GCF_963662255.1 of Cinclus cinclus. NCBI lineage: Eukaryota > Metazoa > Chordata > Aves > Passeriformes > Cinclidae > Cinclus > Cinclus cinclus. The sequence continues at coordinate 55,887,881 of NC_085049.1, read as the reverse complement.
TCCAATAATGCTCTCACAGTTCTTGTTTTCAGTCTAATTACTCCTCCATCGCTATTGTGTGTGCACTTCATCTGAGCATCATATACTTATTTACCTCTTTGTCAGGACCTTAGCTGTCCTTTTGCCTTTCTCTTTCCTTCCATTCACATTAATCAATCTGAAGAGGCAAGTAAATAAACTCTGATGTTATTTGGTTTTGTACAATCAAATCTACTCCTTCCTTTCTGCTTTGTTTTGTCTCTGCAACCTCAGCTCCATATTTTCCCTTAATTGTCTCTTCCCAGTTACTTATTTTTCCCTGCTAGTTTGCTCTCTTGACTCACAGAGGTTATACTTGAGCTGCTATAGGTGCTTACACTGGTATCTCCAAAAAGGGTGGAAAGAAATGGAATTCTTTTTATGGTTAGTATCTTGTAACGCCCTGCTACAAGTGGGAGAGTGTTACTAGAATAACAGCAGCATTTGGCTGCTTCTCTGCAGGGCTCTCTCAATTAAACGAAGGTTATATGGGGTTTGGAAGATACAGATCACTTCATAAGTACTTAGCAGTCATTATTATTATTAATATTATTATCATAATTAATTTCAAAATGCTGGAGGTAGGATTTTAGAAGATACAACACCCTCCACAATCTTACATCATATTAAACCCCACATTGTGACTGTTGTTTTGGGGTTTTTTCCCAGCATAGATAGCTGCACATTAGTGACTGACTAGGTTAGCCACTCATCTCCAAAAGAGGCCAAGAAAAGGGATAGGTTTTTTGGCAATGATTCCAAAGGGCATTAAGGGTTATAAAATATCTTGGTGAATCTGGCACTGCTTTCTAATAATATCTAGAGAATTATTTCACTGTCAGGTTTTTTAATACAGAAGGGTTTTGTTTTTCCTCATCCCTAGGCAAGATATCTGAAGGTGGTGAAACCTGTTTACATTTTAGAAGTGCAGCATACAAAGGACCATACATTACTTGTGACCCCAGTGTTAGGCTATACTAATAATTCAGTCTTCCTGCACTGCCCAAAACAGAGTCAGCAAAGCTGAACACCTCTGATTCTCCTGTTACAAGCCATACAAATATGTCCCAATGAAAACTCTTAGGCTGTGATTTTATATTCCTGTTTTTAGCAATGGCTGACAACATTATGAGAATTTCTGGGATTGAAACATTACATCATGTTGTAATTTTGCAATATTTAATGCTCAAATCCCTTCACTTTTAGCATGTGAGTCATCCCTGTGAATTCAATGTCCCTTACCTTACAAATTGGCAGGATATTTGTTTTGTCCCTTCTGTTGCCTATCTATCTCACCCTTGTAATATAGGTACCTGCTATGCCTTTGTTTCATTAATTAATCTATGAACCTGCAGAAAGAGCTTGTGTCATTGATTTTTGGAATGTTTTAGAATGAGTGGGCGAGAGAGTCATTGACCCTGGCACTAATGGGGTGTGTTCAAGCTGTGCTAGGAAGAGACCTGCTGTGACCTAAACAAGATTAGCCAAATCTAAAAGGATCTTTTTCTGTAAATCAAATTGATTACCTTACTGAAGATCACAGAAGTACTCCCCACAATGTAGAACTTAGAGCAGAAAGCCTTTATGTAATATTTTACTTATTAATGTAATTATGCAGCTTGGTTCCTGCCACAGTAATAACTGTAATTAATAAAATGGAACATCTATCCAGGGCTGCAGGTGTCTCTCATGCAAATTATAAAATTGCCTATAAAACAGATCGTGAATGTCACCGTGGTGGGGAAATAGCTAATTTTAGGGACTTTATCTGAGCTGCAGATTTCCACACCAATTTTAGAGTGCCGACCGATGCAGCTGCTTGGTTGCTAGGAATAAGACACAGCACTTGTAGTGCAGATGAACTGACAGGGTACTGTGTAATGGTTTCTCACATTAGCATGAGGTACTGTTTTCACAGAACCCTTCACCAGCTAGATGTATTTAAGCATTGAGCCCTGGGAGGCGTGCTGGAAATAGTCCTAGAAATTGCCTCTGGTGCGTCCTGAAAATGATGATGTGAACTGTAAGCTAATGTCCTTATTTTTGAGCATTTCATCTAACAGGTAATATTTTGTTGCCTCGCCAAGATGCTTTCTATCTAATTGCCTCCCCGCATCCCTGCCGTTTATGTCTCAGGTACCACGTCTGGACGAAAGGGCACGCGCCAACAAATTTTGCCAAGTGGCGAACAGCCACCACCCCCTACCGCGTGGAGTGGGAAGCAGACTTTGAGCCATACGTCGTCGTCAGGAAGGACTGCCCAGAGTATGACAGGCGCTTCGTGGGATTTGGCTGGAACAAAGTAGCTCACATCATGGAGCTGGATGCACAGGTGAGGAGATTACACGAGTATCTCACCTGGGGCTCTGCAGCGGGGTCGTTACTACAAAATCTGTGTCCTGTAGGAAGACGTCACGCTTTGCATCACTGAAATGTTAGTCTGGCCTTACTGAGCTCCTTAATGTGTGCTTCTTGAGTTGGGAACACTCTGTTTAATGCTTGTTAAGTATGAAATGAAGAACTGAGTCTGAGTTCATTTATTTGTCAGTTCTAAACAATTCGTTGTTTCACGGAGGAACGACCCTTGTAGTGCTCTCCTTCTGACCGAAGCACTGCAGCACTTGTTGCCAATCCCATCACTTATTAAGGAACGTGTAGACCTAGCTGGATTTTTTTCAGTTAAATAGATGTTTGTGAGTCCCAAATGCTAATTTAGAATTCAAAAACTAGCCTTCAGTAGAATTCAAGGCAAGCATCTTTAATTTCTGGCTGAGATGTACAGCACATTTCTGCAAAGCCGAAGTCTTTACGTTTCCAAAGTCTGGGGCTGTGGTGCGGACTCTAAAGGATCCAGGTACCTGCTTCTTGGATCTGTGACTTGGGATGAAGCTGCTGGGCAGAATTTATAATAAGGATGCAGAGAAAGCTCAGGAGTCCCAGGCAGGCACCAGAGCTCTCAGAGCTGCCAGAGTCCCTGCTGCCAACCTAGATCTTAGGGGCTGGCAGTGGCTGTGGCTCCATGGGAGCCCAGTGCTGCTGCTCACTGAAATGGCAGGATTTCCACCACCCTGCTGTTCTTGGATCAGGTGCTATCCACTGTGCTAATCAGCAAGGTCTGGGTCGTGACATTTCTTTTTCGTTTGGGTTTGTTGTCGTTTTTCTTTTTTTTTTTTCCAGTTTGGTTCTAATTCCAGTGTTTGAACTAGTAACGTTTCATGCTAACAAAGAAAATAGGTTTTGGCCAGTTTTATCCTCCTGTAACAGCTTCTGCTATGCATCCAGAATGGAGCAGATCCTTCTCTGCTCAAGTCTTACCAGTTTATGTGAAGCAGAGCAGCTCAAGGCTTGGAGCGAGTTAGTGGGAGAACAGGGTGTGGGCTACAGTGTATTTGTGTGCAGGCTTGTGTGGAAAAAGGATATTTTCTACTGCTGCTTACAAAACTACATGGTCACCTTGGGCTGGCAGCCACTTGGCATCTGTTTGCCAAGGGCATTCTCAACAATTTGTACCTACTTACATTAAGAAAAATTATTATGGACTAGAAAAAAATTGTCCCTTATATTAATGTTAATAGTACTTTACTCTGCCATAGCACTGCAATTTTCCAGTGCGCTTTCCAGGCACTAATCAATTAACCATCACTTGTGGAGAATGCCGTGGTAATGGTTTATTATTTGTTAATAAGGGTAACAAGGCTTATGTTCCTGGTGGCAGCTCTTACGTTGCATTCAGGATTTAACTCTTCTGTTCAGAGGCGTCTGCCCAGCACAGAGATTCACACATGGGAAATGGAAACATTTTTCAAAGTTGGTCATAGCACAAATTTTTTATTAACTGTGGGAAATTGTTTTTCTCACTTTTCCAGCCTTGAATATAGTATCACATTCAAAAGAAGCTTCATTTTCCTCTGTAGCAGCATGGATATTGGCAGGTTCTCCCACCAAATGAGCTTGGAGGAGACATGGGATGGCACAGCTACTTCCCCTGTGGCATTCCTCTGCTTTGGGGTGTGCACAGATCAGGTTGCTGCCAGCTGCTTGGCTGGCTTGATTACCAGCAGGCAGAGCAGCTCCTCAGTTATTTCACTGCTCCTCACAACTGTAGTGTCTGTCAAGAGGTCTGTTCCAGATCCCTTTCCAAGAGCCTGTGCTACTGCCATCCCTCAGAGCAGGACATGGCATGGAGATAATCATCGTTGTTATTCTGGGAGCAGGCAGGTGATCTGGATGCTATACAAATGCATAGATAATGCCAGTCTCCACCTAAAGAATTTGTAATCTAGGAGATAAGGACAGGCTGCAAGTGCATTGCCTTCTCAACAGAGGCTTCTGTTTAGTAGGGCGAGGTCATTAAGAAACCTTTCCCCACCTTTCCAGTGACTGTGCTACTAGACTGTGAGTGTCCCATTTCCAGGACTCCAGCCCAGCATATTTCAAAGGGGATTATTAGCAATGGACTCACAATTTTTTGAAAGGCTTTATGTGCCTGAAGGCCATTCAGAGGGACGGGAATGCTGCTGTGCTGAACAGTTTGCACTGCAAAGTGTAGACAGTCCCTGACCTGCAGTATTAAAGACTTGAGATGCAAACAGAGAAGAAAGAAAAGGTTGTATTAGGGGGATGCATCTTCCTCTGCAGCTCCAACCTGTTGTTCTAAGGTACCTTAGAGTAATTTTCTGTAGTTTGTAGTTTATCAGCTCTCCTCACTCCATGGTGCCAGCCTTTGGTTTCACATTTGGTTCCCCATTAGTCCTAAGTATCTTCCAACTAAACAAATTCTGACTCTGAGCATCAGATTATTTCGCTCTTGCTGTACATTTTTCACCCCAAACAGAAGCTTGTACACAGGACGCCATTCCTGTATATGACAACACTGTAAATTGGCACATGGATTTACCACTTTATCACTGTCTGTCAGGGAGGCATTCTCATAGGGAAGAAGGAGTTGCATATGCACTTAACTGTCCAGCATATACACTCAGATTTATCAGTACAAGTGTGTTTTTTCCCATAAATCTCTTTTCCTACTAAAATATTTATGAGTACTCTGCCTCTGGTGCAGATACTCTTTGTCTTTGCACAGACTCTTGAATCTACAAGTGACTGGACAGTCCAAACAGGGAAAGTTGTGCACCACTTTCTGTAAAGCCAGCATGCTCTGTGACTATTCCTTCCGTGGCCAGTTTCTTTTGTAGAGAGGGTTAATGAATCTATCCAGCAACAGCTGTAGATAAAAACTGTGTGAGAAAATAGGAAATTTGGCTGGGGAAGTTTCAAAGTTTCTTTGTAATTTGCATCCAGTCCAATTCAGGCTTCTTGAAATTCCATGTGAAAAGAAGTGGTTAGAGTACTTAATTTGGCTACAGAATAATGAGCTTCTCATCCCTTACTGAGTTCCTTGCAAAAGATACCTGCTTGTTTCATACCCTACACTAGTGAACTTTCAGCTTGCCTAAGAACTGGGCTTTTTTGAGCTTTGCTCTAATCATCATATATTTACCTGTAAAAATTGAAAGAATCTAACAGAAATAATTGATACTTAAATCAACCATCTTTTCTTAACAACAAAAATTGTCAGAGAACTTGGTCAGATATAAAGAAAATAAGTGAAGTAGTTTTACAGGATAAGGAGAGTTAGCACAGTATCTCAAACTTTGTGAAGGAAAACTTAATTTGAGTAAAAATGTCTCAAAGCATATGGAATGAGCAGGTTGGTTTTCACACATTGCCTATAAATGACACCATATTCTCCCCTTATTTCATGTTTATAAATAATTTTGGACATTTTTGTCTCTGCAAGTATCTTAGCATATAGGCAAAGCAACATATGCCATGCAGTTTTGCCTTTGTAAATGTAGCTTATTCCAGCATCCCAAGCAAAATAAATTTTAGGGGCAAAGTCGTGTTTTTGCATGGACACTTGAGATTCACAGCTATGTTATTGCAGTCACACTACTGAAAAATCTGTGTGGCAGACATGGCTTCAGGTTTGCCTTTTTGTACTATTTCCCCATTATTTGGCTTACGTGGAGTAAAATGTTTTGGAATAGTTGGGGTTTTTTTACAATGAGGGTGGTAAAACACTGGGGAAGATTATCCAGAGGGAAGGTGGATGCCCCATCCCTGGAAACATGCAAGGTCAGGTTGGATGGTGCTCTGGCAACCTGATCTAGTTGCAGATGTCACTGCTCATTGCAGGGAGGTTGGTCTCGATTGTCTTTAAAGGTGTCTTCCAACCCAAAAAAATTCCATGATTTTATAAAAAGAGAAAGATTTTTCAAAAAAACCCCAAGAAACAACTACGTGGAAAAAAATAAAAGAAAGTGTTTTATTTGAGATGGCTGACGGGTTTGGGATGTTTGACGGGTTTGGGACCGCTGACGGGTTTGGGACCGCTGACGGGTTTGGGATGGCTGACGGGTTTGGGATCGCTGATGGGTTTGGGACGGCTGACGGGTTTGGGATCGCTGACGGGTTTGGGACGGCTGACAGGTTTGGGATCGCTGACGGGTTTGGGACGGCTGACGGGTTTGGGATCGCTGACGGGTTTGGGACGGCTGACGGGTTTGTTGTTCCTGAGACACAAAGTGAGCTGTTACACCATGGCGCTCGTCTGACTGTGGAGGGGCAGGAGGGCTGCCCTGCAGGGGGCCGGGCTCACCCTCACAGCCGTGTCTTTGTCCCGCAGGAGTACGAGTTCACGGTGCTGCCCAACGCCTACATGATCCACATGCCGCACGCGCCCAGCTTCGACATCACCAAGTTCCGCTCCAACAAGCAATACCGCATCTGCCTCAAGACGCTCAAGGAGGAGTTCCAGCAGGACATGTCACGCCACTACGGCTTCGCGGCGCTCAAGTATCTCACGGCAGAGAACAACAGTTAGCACCGTGGAGCCTGCGTGTGGCCAGCAGGGACACCGGGCAAGAGCCGCTCAACCTTTGGGGCCCGCTCTTCAAACCTCAAACTGAGAAATACTTCCTGTTTTTATATCATACTTGGCAGTTCTAACAGTAGAAATTTGAAGTGACGTGTCTTCGGACTACGCTCGTTCATCCCTTCCCCGGCTCCCCCAGGCCTGTTGGCTTTGGGGTCCGGGAGGTGTCTGTGAGTGGGGCCGGCCGGGCGCCCTCCAAGCCACCAAAGGTGGGGACTGAGCAGGGGCTGGGACTGCACTCCGCTCTCTTGACTGCAGAGCACAGACAGACCTTCAGAATATAGGATTTCATGTTGCTATTTAATAATTTGACATGCTTTTTATCTGTAAAGGAAGATCTTCGGGTCGCTGTCCTGTGAATTTCAAATCTGCACTACTCTAAAAGGGAACTTTCACCTGTGAACTTTCACAGGGGCCCTGTTAACATGGATGACCTTGTAAATGCAGGATGAGCCAAAGGTCTGAATTAGCCTTGAAAACACAGGGGACATTTACACAGTACTGCATTCCTGAGAAGGTGTGTTACTGGTTCAGTTGCATACATGATATTGGTTGGTTTTATTTTCTCAAACTAATTGTTTTATCAGGAAAATCCCCTATATCCCATCTTGCCTATGCCTCAGTCCTAAATGCTGCTCCTTTCCTTGCCAGGGAAGTATCTCCCTTGTGTTTCTTTGCCATCTTCAGTTTTGGTGGTCCAGTAAAGAAGTTCAGTAGCTCTGCCAGAAAGTGAAAGAAACTTGTCAGTTTAAGGTTTGTTTTCATCAGAGCAACTTGTTCACATGTGTCTCATGAGATAAAGGGCCCAGTTCTAACCATTTATCTTTCTTAGGCAAGAATTGGATTTTACCTGTAAGGCACATTGTACCAGGGGAATACTGATTTGTAGGTTCATTTCAGTGCTGCCCATCCGTGAAGGCACTGGGCCTCAGGCTTTAAGTGGACTTCTTTGCTGAACAGTGAATATAAACTAGTAAAAAGGCAACTAGTAGCCTTGGTGCTCTCCTGCTGCCTGCTGCAAGGTCTCAGAACTACTTCGTTAAAGGAGTTTATAATTAAAAGGAGCAGAACTGTTAGGAATAAACTCCCCATTGGACGGGGAGAAAAGAATGTGTTAGGAATCTGAGTGAGTGTTTGCTTGAACGTGGACTGGCCAAGTTCACAACATCGGTACACAGGAGTTTGCTGGAGGGCGAACAGGAACCTAACAAGCAAAATGCAGAAAACAAGACACTGGACTTTTTGCCATTTTCTTTATCTTCAGTATTAATGTTGTGTTTACATGGGAGGAAGAGATGAGGTGCACTACCCCTTGCAGGGCTATTTGTAATTTCTGTTGCAATGTTAATAGAGAAAGCAGAAACAACTCAGTGAGAAATGTGTCTGTCTCCCTACCCCAAGCCCCAAACAACCACATGTACCAATACCACTGCCTAAGCTGGGAAATGGATCCACGTTGCGTTCTGCTCACGTTTTAACATTTTGTTTTTCAGCCACTGGACCTTCTACTTTTCTCCCCACTTCATCCCTCTAGAGCTTGGTTTTATTTCTAACCTGACATTTTGTGAGAGATTTCTGTTATGGTGGAAACCACGCAGTTAAACCAGACATTTAAAATACAAATATCAGTTCATCATTCTGTGTATATATAAGAAAAGCCAAAAAAGGCAATATCTTTGACAAGAAATAAAAAGGGGCAGGAGGCTGTGTGTAGTTTTCACTTTGTCCCCTGGGAGTGTTGGCTGCATAAGAATATATATCACTGCATAATTTTCCAAAGAGCTTTTTTTTTCTGTTCTTAATGGTTTTATGTAAAGATTTACATAAAAAGCTGGAGAGAGCTGGGAAGAAGTGAAATTGGTGCTCAGTTCTGGCTAAGATACATTCTTTTAAAAACATCAGTCTGAACTCCCCAAGTCCTGTATTACCATGAAAGGCACAGGTCACTGTGCTGATTGAGAATGAGAAGAACCCTGCAGCACAGAGACTGCTGGTTAGCCAGTGTGCAGAAAGATCCCAAAAGCAGACCTATGAGAGGCTAACACTCATACCTACATTAAATCTCCAGTCAGAGCTTGTGTGGTCACCATTATGTTCCACACGTATTAAAAATCTTCATTTCTGGATGTACATTTCTCCTTGGCTTAACAACGTTGCCCAAGGATGGACTGAATTGCCCTAGAGCAGCATAACCTGTACATTATTTAGCTGTAGCATTATCAGCACTCTTCTCATTTTTCTCTTCTGAATGGTGAAAGATGGAGAAGCAAGGAAGTAATGATTTGCTGCTTGCCTGACTGCACAGTGAGTCTTGGGACCTGCTGGGTAAGCTTAGGTGTGCTGGCTGGTGAAACCAGCTCAGAGATTGGTAGTAGGTACAAAGAGTCCCTTTTTTTGTTTTTTTTTCTTTATAGACATTGTACTGACTTGTATCTGACCTGTCATGTTTGTCTCTGTACTTCATAATTTGACAGATGTAGGTCTTAGGGGGGGTTTAGCATATTTCAAACAATTTACCTGATGGCAAATTAGGATTACATATCTGTCTGTAACTGCCAGGGCTCCTCCAGCACCACAAAAAAATCTACCACCGACAACGAAAAGAATTCTCAACTCAGTTATGACACTGGCTGTCTTCCAGTCCTCTGCTGTAGTAAGTATTTGCTAGGAGCTTTGTTACTTGATTCTCAGTTTTCTCCTGAAATCTTCCAGAAATAGCAGATAAACCTGGTGACTTAATGCCTTTGATTTATTGATTTGTTCCACCAACTTCTCTCTTGAGTCTTCAATCTATGACCTCTCCTTATCTTTGATATTTGGAAAGTGTGAGTCTCATTTAGATACCACTCCAGCACCCTCTCAGTGAAGACTGATGCAAATAAATCATTTAGATTCTTGGCAATGTCCTTATTGTCTTTAATTGTTACTTCTACTTGTTTGGGGTGGCCTGCCCGTTATCCCCACTTTCTGCTTTTGGTGTACTGAGCAAATGTTCATTTTCAATTTTAACTTCCATCTGTTTGCTCTTCAGATTCCCTCTTAGCTTCCTCAAACTCCACCTCAAGTATTACATACCTTCCTTTCAGCTTTACACAGTTGTATTTCCATTCTCTGAAGGTTTCCTGTTTGGCTTGAATAACTACTAAAGTTTCCCATTTAGTCGTATCAACATTTCCTTGTCTTTGTATTCCATTCATCCAGGGGGTACCATACTCCATGGCTGTCTATCAGCCCTTTCTATTTTCCTCTAATACATCCTCTAATCTGAGGATTTCAATTTTTCTAGTCCTTTTATTTAGAGCCATTGACTCTTTAAAAAGAAAAAGAGGTTTTTGTTTTTAAATTTGCCTTGAATGTCACCCTGCTAGGTTTTGAGGGTATTTTCCTCTTTAACCTTTCTAAATGCTCACCTTTTCCTAATTAGGGGATCAGAAATAAAGTACCAGAAATTGGACTCTTATCTTGACACATTTTGTTCTGTGTCTCCCTTTCCCCTCTCCACTACAAAACATTGACATTTAGGAGTCATTGCAAACTTTTCAAGTCCCAAAGCTGGAACTGTGTATTTTCCAGCACCTTTTGACATCCCACCACTTTCAGAAATAATTATTATTCCAAATAATAACCTACTGCCTGGCACCTAGTCCTCCCATGCTTCTCCCTGTGATGTAGCAGGCTGTACAAGTCCAAGTTTTGGGTGAAACACTTGATACCTTATCATACCTCTGATATGTTTCCATGATTTTTCTCTGTTGTCACAGTAGCTATATCTATATATAGAGGTACACACACCACACACACATCCCTTCAAAAGTTTGGCTGTAGTTTTCATCCTATCATTTTCTAGCTGAGGATCATCTACCACTTGCCTATCTGGCAGACATCGAAAATGTCTCTGTTTGTCCGAGATAATTCTTAGTAGCTGTTTTTTCCCCAAGTCGTAGTTGTAGTAATTCCTTCCAACCTTGCTAGTTTCCTATCTAAACAATCTGGTCCCATTTTATAATTTACTATTATTTTTCTATTTCTAATCATTGTCTTGGATGCCATGGCATAAAGGAATTAGCAGCTGTATCTGCTAATACATATTACGTATGTATATATATAACTGTATATATGCAGTTCCATTGCCTTAGTTAGACTGAATATGACACATGCTCCCATTATTCCTAAACTACTGATTTTTTACCTGGTTGGCTTCATGTGGTTTGTTGGTAAATCAGAAGATGCATTTTCCTTTTACTGCAACAAGCAGAGGCACTTCATTTAGTGTTACTTGCAGTAGCTGTTGCAGCAGAGTAAGCCCTGTGTTAGAGGGAAAAGCACAAAAACCTCCTCAGAATCAGAGCTGCTCTTTCTCTCCACGGGGGTAAATAAGGCCCTAGCACAGCTGAGCAGTTTTATAAACACCCTGCACAAAGCACATTGCACATTATTTTCTGGTAGGTATAATCATACATTGTCCAATTAAATATGAAAAATACATTTTTAATGTTCTCATTTTTATGTGCAGTTCTTCCCAGAAGATAATGCATTTCCTTCTCTGTCTTGCCAGTTCCCCCATTACTCCAGCCTGCCTAATAGCCCCATCTGTTTTCAGCTGAGAAAGATTAATGGCCAGAAGCACTGGGAGTCCTGGCAAATCAGCAGAGATATTACTCTTAGGCATTGCTCAGGACATTCCTTCCTGCTCTGGCAGATACTGTGTGGGTGTTCCTCAGGTGTCAGGGCAGCAGCAGCAGAACACAGCAAGCTCAGCAAGTGGGGGTGAGTGTCATTATTTATGAACTTCAACCAGGTCTAACACATTCAGTGGTGGGAGTGCTAGAAAGAGAATGTATCGTCGTTAGCTCTAAACATATTTCAATATTAGGGGAAAAAAAAAAGAAGCTAAGTTTCTGCAACTCCACTAGGTGAGACTGGAATAAATAAGTCACTAGCAGACAATGCCAGCCAATAATTGGGTATTTCCACTGCAGTATTGAAAATGCAGAAGCACTGATAGCTCAATTAAGTCATTTTTACAGTAGTGATTAATAATGTATATTTAGATGGTGTGTCTACCTCCAAAGGCTTAGGTGTATTGGGATTATTTGAGGATTGCTACTTTGTTTCACCATATAAAATTGCTTGGAAAAGCTGCAGGCTGTGCACAGCAAATTATGGCTCATGAAATGCTTACAAACCTGGGTTTAGAAAAATCTTCCTTTTATAAGAGTTTGGTTTTATGAGTAGTTATACATTCCCAAAACAGAACACAAAGTCCTTGAGAATTACAAAAAGGAGCTGTGTATGTCAGTTGGCTGGAACATTTTCCTCCTACCCCTGTGTGGGATTTGGGGTTTGTTTACAGAGTAGAATTACGATGTTGTGTTGAAAATAGTCTGGGAATTAGAAGCCAGATATTTATTTATGTGGTCGGTCATATGAACATATTTGTTCAGACATGTTAGTGGATATTCCAGTGGAAGTGTTAGCTCATTGAGGGTGTTAGGATGCAAACAATCCAAAGCCCAGACTAAGAATTTAGTATCTGTTCAATCATTCTGTGTAGTTTCTCCTCATATGGTAAGAGCAGCTTCCAGGATCCCAGCACATTATTTTTTCTGTAGGGTTAAAATGTCTTTAAGTGTCTGCAACACAAATTTGTGGAAGTCACTGCACAGGTAGCAGAGTCTGCATTTGAGAGCTCCATGGTCCATTGCCACAAGACACAATATTTCATTCCAAAAGAAACAGTTCTGACCTGAAGGTAATTCTCTGACCAGAGATTCAGACACCCTACCCTTACCAGATGTGTTCAACACATTAGGCCAGGTGATTAAAGCCAAGCTTACTCTATTTTTGAGTATTATGGAAACATAATTGTGAGTCAATAGAAGTGTAAATGTTTAGCATTAACCATGGTGTCATGAGGCTTGTGATAAGGCTGCAAATTCAATAACATGGAAGTTAGAGGATCTGAAATTTCAAGTTGCTGAGGGAGTTGGTGATTTGCTCATAAAACTTCTTTCTGTCCCCTCACACAGACAGTCTGTACACAACTCTTCTTTGCAGTTTTTTTGAGGGAGTTCTCTTTCTTTCTCTGCGCAGAGCACATGATATTTGGGTGAATGAAGCAGCTGGGTGTATGATACTTCTTTTTACTTTTTCTTTCATTGAGGTTTTCATAATACGATAGCAGTCTGAATTTTGAACAAAGACAGACCTTTTTGTTTTCCCAGAGGATAGGTATAAACTAATCCCCCATGCTCTCAGGCTTTCAGAGCAGAACACCTGCAGTTCTGTTCTACAGGCTTTTCTCATGTGGAGGGGATCCTATGAAGCTGATGGAAATCACACATTGAGAGGTCTTGTAGCACTCAACTCCCAGCCTACAAATGTTAACAGCTGAACTTGCAAGAGTGATGAATCCCAGCTCTGTCCAAGCACATCTGCTCCATCACTGGGACCACTCTGAAGGCTATCAGCAGTCTGTCAGGTAAGCAAAGAAAAATGGAGTAAATAATTGCAGGTATGATGGGTTTGTTATAAGTAGCCAGATTTCCAGAGGAATGTGTAAGACCATAAGCATTTTGAAGTCCCTCAGAAGATCTGTTTCATAGGATGTGTGGTCTGGACTAATCCTGTTCTGGATTTGTGTCATTTCTTACCAAACACTGGCCAATGTGGCCCACCTGCAGTAAATTCTATGGACTGTAAAATTCTTGAAAGCACCAAGATTAAACCATTCTCAGCTCAAAGATACTCAATTTGTTTCAATTCTTTGGATTTCCACACTGATCCTTTGGTGCTCTTAAGAAAAAAAGGAAAAAAAAAAAAAAAGAGATAATAGCAGCTTGATAACTGTAGGAGTCTTGACTGTCCAGCCTTTCTTAAATTGCCAGGACAGAGGTCAATGGTTGGGGCAAAGATGGATTTCATGAGGTTCATAGAATTTCTTCTTTTGATCTGCCTGTGGAACTCTTGTTCCAGCAGTGCTCTCCAGTGGTGCTGTAAGGGAAGGATTGCAGATTGATCAGTGAACTCTTCATCCAGACAGACCTAACCACCAGCAGCAGGAAAGAAGGGGTACCACGGCTTGTGACTGTTTTTAGATGGCAGAAGTGGGTTCAGTATGAAATCTGTTATTCTGATGATAGACTTTGCTGAACATTTCTGCATTTTAGATGTACACTTGCTGTGAGTGACAGAGGCCCCTTGGGGTGAGGAAGAAATGGGGCTCTGAAGTTTGCTGGTCCAGAATGAGAACAAGACGTGTGTGTATTTTCCCTTTGACACCTTTCTCAGTGTTTACTAATTGTATTAGCATCAATTAATCCTGCTGACCTGAGACTCAGTATTCAGACCAGGCAGTAAGCTTCTGCTGTGTTGATAAGAGAATAGACAGATAAGCAAAATTATGCTTTCTGTCTATAACATCAATTAATATTTCCATATGGGCTGAAATGGCTCACAGAGAGTTTACATCTTGTATTTTTCACTGTTAAGGCTTATTCAAAGAACAGCAAAGGCAATTTAAAAAAAAAAAAAAAGCTGTTGAATACTGTAAGGATCCACAGGGATTAAAATTCACAGAGAGTCATCAATATAAAATATCCACCAAGTTAACCTACCAGCTTCTGTGATAAATGCAGAGAGTACAGGCACTATCATAATCTTTCTGTTTACACTTCATAGAGCAAAACAAAGGCATGCACTAAAAACAGCTCTCTGAATCAGATCACCCCAGACACAAATCTTTTCTAGATTTTATTGCTTTCATTTCCATTCTCACAAGTGAATTAAGAGTTTGCAAAGTATTTTTTTTATTCCTTTTGTTCAATTTAGATATTTATATTCGCAGCGGAACATGAGCCAGCAGTGCCCTGGCAGCCAGCAGAGCCAACGCTGTCCTGGGGTGCATCAGGCACAGCATCACAGCTGGGCAAGGGAGGGATTGTCCTGCTCTGCTCTGCACTGGGGCAGCCTCACCTCCAGTGCTGGGGGCAGCTTTGGGTGCCAATATAAGAAGGATCTAAAGCTCTCAGAGATGCCAAAGGAGGGGAGCAAGGATGGTGCAGGGTCTGGAGGAGAAGCTGTATGAGGAATGGCTGAGGACACTTGGTCTGCTCAGGCTGGGGGAGACTGAGGGGAGAACTCACTGCAGTTACAACTTCCTCATGAGGGGAAGAGAAGGGGCAGGCACTGATCTCTTCTCTGTGGTGACAGTGACAGAACCCAGGGAATGGCCTGAAGTTGTGTCAGGGAAGGTTTGGGCTGGATATCAGGAAGAGGTTCTTCACCCAAAGGGTGTCTGGGCTCTGTAACAGCTCCCCAGGGCAGTGGTCACAGCACCAGGCTGACAGAGTTCAAGAAGCATTTGGACAATGCTCTCAGGCATGTGGTGTGACTCTTGGGCATGGTGCTGTGCAGGGCCAGGAGTTAGACCCAGTGATCCTTGTGGGTTCTTTCCGTCCTGGGGCATTCTGTGATTCTGTTCTATTTATTTTAATATGTTGCAGCTTTCTTCTGCATCTGTCAGACTTGAAAACATTACAGCATTGTGGAGAACAGAACTGAGGAGTCGTTGAGTTGCCCTCCATGTTAGTGCAGGGAAAGCCTTTCCTGTAGCCTGGGGGATTTTTTTGTTAGTTTGTGCTATCACAGGTTTTATTTCTACCTTAGCAGTGTCTCTTCCAGTAAGTATGAAAGTCTACTGGATAATACCAGACCATTGTATGAATTCATTACTGGAGCAATGTTTCTCACATGGCACCTGAGCCTCCACACAAATGTATTCTGCAGGGTTTTTTTCCATTTTAATCTTCAAGCTACACCTGATAAAAAATTCATCATTTTGAAGCTGTAAAAACAGGTTCACTATGTTTTGGTTTATTTTTAACATGCTCATTTTGTTCAAAATTTCTGTCTGCCATATCCATGGACCTTCCAGGAAAATACTGTTTTGAGAGAGTAAATGTAAATAGTCCTGTGGGGCTGGAATCAGCAGCACTTAAGAGGGTTAGTAATATACTCAAGCCAGAAATTTTAGCACAGGTTTCTAACATTTATAAATTTCCCCTTATTTCTGTAGGGTTCAATTTCAGGATCCTACTTCAGCTAGCCCATTGTTGTGTTTTCCACTTTTTCTCCATGTTCCCATCTGCTGCAGCCCTGAATCCATGTTTATATGCACCTTTGGCTGGTGTTGACAGGCACTGTTAAGACAATAGAGACAACTTCCACAGTGCTGAGATCTGGTTATAACTATTATATAGAGAAAAGACACTTCTCCATTGCTGGTTCCCTTAAACTATCAAAACCATGTTGAGTATTTATTAAAAGAGAAAAAAAAATCATTGGGCTGGGAGAGGAGAGGAGAGGAGAGGAGAGGAGAGGAGAGGAGAGGAGAGGAGAGGAGAGGAGAGGAGAGGAGAGGAGAGGAGAGGAGAGGAGAGGAGAGGAGAGGAGAGGAGAGGAGAGGAGAGGAGAGGAGAGGAGAGGGAGACTTAGGTCTTTAATGTCATTAATGCAAAAATATGACTTAATCCACTTCTTCTCCCTAGGATATCCAAAGCCTGATAAAAGGTAACCCCAAAGTGATCTGAATACCAAGTGAATCTCACAGTGCCAGAATCCTTAGTTCTTAGGTTCCCATTCAGCTGGAACCATTCATTCCTGATTCAGCCCATGCAACTTGGCAGCTGTCTGAGACCCCTGTGTGGGAGTTGGTCATAGGGTCATGGAGTCATTTAGGTTGGAAGAGACATCTACAGTCAAGTCCAACCATAAACCTTACGCTGCCAAGTCCACCACTAAGCCATGTCCCTTTTACGTACCTCCAGGGATGGTGACACTTCTTTGGGCAACCTTTTTTTGGTAACTGACATCCCTTTCAGTCCCCTTAGTTTCCTTTGGGAGTCAATGGAGTGAGCAGGGCTTCAGAAGAGGGCACTTCAGTTCACTTCAGCACCACGTCACCCCTTGCTCTGTGAGTAGCAGAAAAGGTTACAGTGCTGGTGGTGAGCATCACTTTTAGAGCTGCCACCTACTCATTTAAGATTGCAGGTGTCAAAATCCCCTGGAAACTAAGCAAAGTGCTACAAGGCCTTCTACTCAGTATTAGCTAAGAAACTTGAGAACAACAATCCATATGACAGAAAAGGTGTGGGTGGATCAGCCACAAGAGGGGCGTGATTTGTGGACTCCAGAGGCTGTGCTGCATGTGCTAACAGCCAGGAAAGCACTCATTTCCAGCCCAAAACCATGGGCTTCATAATGGTGGTTAAAATATTACCCCCAGCATTGGTGGTTGGGGTTGTGCCAGGTTTGTTGCAGCATATCAGCCACCTTATTTCCAGCAGTGCAGGTAAGAAACTGTAAGAAAGGGTTAAAAAACACCAACAATAGCTTTTCATGTGTGTTTCTTCTTAAGACTCAAACCTCATTGTTTTTCTCTTATGACCAAGGTGATTCTACGTTCTCCAGGGGAAAATTGGAATGCCATGACCTTTAGGGTGAGCTATGCATGAAACAAGGCTTGTTATTTTCTTGCAAGGCTTGTGGTACTGAAGTTCTCACTCTCCAACTCAGCACCTTGAATTTCCCAATATACTACTTATATTACAGAAGGACTGTCTGTCCTGCTTCAACTCTTCTGTTTCTCTCCCCATCTTGGGGAAAGATTTTAAAGTAATGTTTCAGGAAAGAGAAAAGAAAAATGTGTCTTCTTTCCTTCTGCTACCCCATCTCCCAACCACCTCCCCCTCCAGACTGAGGCAATTTGCATTTAACACAAGCCACTTAATTTACACATATACTTCAGTCAGTGTGTAAGTTTTCTAGGTGACAGTTTTATTGGGGAAAATGATATTTAGATTGTGTGGGCAAAGTAAATGGCATGTAAATATTTAATAAACAAACAAACAAAAAAAGGTTAATTTTCAATTCTGCAATAAAATTGTGAAATAGTCTTCTCAATTCTTTTCCAGCATCTGACTTGACATGTGCTGATTTTTAGAGCATACTGTTGTTTCTTCAGATGGGAACAGAAAGAGAGAGGTCATGAGCTGTTTTGCTTTCAACTTGAAGCTTTTTGTTACTTTTTAATTTTTGCATTGTCATTCCCTTTAAGTTGGTTTATTCCTCCAACCCTGCTTCATTCAGACACATTAGTACAAGGCTGTTCCCACTGAAGACAGGTGAGTCGTCATCTGCTCAGAGTTAATCACCTTTATCTGCTTTACTTGCCCTTGACCTTCTTCCTGCTGTTGTCTCTCTGTAACCAAAGGCAAACTTTGGCAGATGAGGGCAGTTTATTGAGTTCCTGTGTAAGTATGACAACAAGCAGATGGATGAGAGCTCACCACCACCATGGCAGCAAATCCATCCAACAGGTTAGTATTGCAAAGGCTTTATGTGCTGTGTGGCAGCATAGGTTTTACATTGTACAGGAGTCCTTCTCTTGGTAATAGGAAAAAAAAAAAAAACTAACCAAAAAACAGAAGCCTTCACTTTTGTATTACTTAACCCTTGCTGATGGGTTTTACAGGTGCTCAGAGCTGCAACTGCCCCTCCCCTGATGTAACTCACAGCTGGTGTATCCTCAGGCACTAATAAGCAGAACCATGGGGCTACAGCTCTCTCCCTGCTTCCTTTCTACTTGGTGGCCTACAGCCTCACTGCAGAGCTTCATTATCAAGAGAAGAGATGGGGGCAAGAATGGGAAGAAAGGTTAGCTGCATAATTCTTTGTGGTTTGATTAGGTCTTCTTTTAAACCAGAATTCAAAGTAGATTCAATTATAAACGTGTGTTTGCTGGGGATGACAACATGGCATTTATGTTCATAAGGACATCATAAAAAATTGGATGTCCCCAGATGTAGGATATGGATTCTCTCTCAAAGATTGGATAGAATATGAAGAAAAATTACTGTAAGTGGGGAAGCTAGCTGAATTTTTGGGGTATTTTTGGACAATTGCACAATTAAATGGATTTTTTTTTTGTAGTACATTAATAGGCTGCGAGTCCAACAGGAGTTAGAAAAAGAGGGCTTTGGATTCATTATCAGAAACAAATACTTGGAAAACATGTATACATATAAGTGGGTGGGAAAAGAATTCACAGAAAAGGAAGATGAAGGACTAGAAATGTACAAGTAGTAGTTTTATAAGCTGAACTCTGCAATCATTGCAGAGAAAAAGAAAGCCTGCAGGTGTAACTCCCTTAAATTCCCTGACTTTGCAGCAAGGCAAAGCTGGTTTTCAGTGGGAAATTAATGACTGAGCAGGTGCAGGAAGTGACTGGCATTAACTGTGTAAATAGCAGCCACTTTTCAATAATCAGATTCCCAGAAGGGATCCTCTGCCTATGCCATTTCCATATTACCCACAACCCTTCCAATCCATCCACCTCTGACGAATCAGAAATAAAGCACAGTGCTTCCTTTAGGATTTAATAATATTCCAGGACAGGTGCAGTAGGATGTATTACAGCGTGTTCAGCCTGGGCTCAAAAGTTACATTTCATGAGAAGGGGGAAGTTGAATTCCAAAGATTGAAGTAGTGATGGGGCATTCTGTGCCAGCTCTCCTCCAGGCTCTCTTTCTCTCTGTGTGTTATTTCTGGTGGTCTTTGTGTAACTACATTCATCTTCAAGCTGTTTTAAAAGAGGAGTTAGCTGGTGACTGGGAGGGACAGACAGATGTGGGATGTGTGTGCTTGCTGCCTTAGGGTGTGTTATGCTGCTCAAGAGCCAGGTGTGAGGATGGAGATGTTGATGAGAATTCTGCCACACGTTTAGCCATTAAAGTGGCATGAAAAAGGATTATATATCTCCTTAATTTTCCCCTTGAGTTTTCATCTCAGGTTTCCACAGACCAAATCTGATTACAGTTCCTTCATTTTCCTGCCACAAAACAGCACAGTCTACTATTCCCCTCCTTTCTCCCCCTGCCCAAATTATGCTTCAAGAATAATGTGCATGGTGGTAGTATGAGTCACGTGCTCTACCTTGACCTGTGTGGTAAGGTACCCAGTGCCTGTGTGGAAAATGAAAATCAGAACCTCATTCACATGTCAAAATGTGGATTTCATAACCCAGATGCTGGAATGTCCTGAAAACTTGAGCCTCAGTAATTTTGTGTTGGAGCATTAATAAAAGCATAGCTTATTCACAGCAAAGCCAAAAAGGAGGTGTCAGTTGTACAAACCCAAATACTGCCTGTGGTGGTAAACCACAGGTATCAGCAGGTCACTGAATAGCCTTTGTATACCAGGAGAGAAATAGCATTTTGCTGACATCCTTCCCCCCTGCCCCCCCAGTCTAGTTCCAGAGATGGAAATTTCAGGTGGTAAATGGCTACAACACCTCAGAGTTCTTGTTCCAGGCTTTTGCTGACACAGCACCTTCAGTTACACTGGTTTCTGATTTTGAAGGTTAATTTTGCAATTATAACTGCTGTACACATTTTGCTAAACAAAAGCCACGGTTTTGAAGTGGCCACCAGAGAGAAGATTGAACAACTCTGATGGGTTCAATTCATCCCCTGCTTCGGGGCATAACAACATCTCTTAGAAGCAACTGTTCCTCTTTCCTGAACTGCATAGGCAAGTGCAAGAATCCATATACAGCTGCTTTTCCTTTATCATGACCTTGGATTTTTCTTGCACTGGAGGACTCCCATGTATTTCTTGCTGAGTAGAGCTCTTTCATGTTGTTTTCAGGGAGCAGCCCACCTGCTAAGACCCTGTTAGTCTCATCACTGCTCCTAGAGAGACCCAAGTCCTTGTCCTTTCTTCACCTGGTTACTCTTTCTCGTTTCTGGGGGGCACATGTGCACACCCACACATCTGCTCATTGCCTTCTCAGCTTGGGCAATGTTTGCAACAAGTTGGAACCTTTACTTAGGTTTGTGGTGAACAAACTGGGAGATCTGTACTACTGTTACATCTTACTGGTGTGCTGGTTTGTAGTAATTCAGAGGAAGTTTGTCAAGTCAGGTTCATCTATCAGGAATTCCTGGACAAACCATAAGGGAAACTTAAAGGAACAAAGCAAAATCGAGACACTCACAGACAGACCACTGATTCAGACTGCAGGCTCACCATAGGTGTGTGTCTGTCAGTCCTCAAAGGATCAGCTAAAGGAAACATAGATGAGATACTCCCCTAACACAAATCAGTCAGCTCAGTTCCAAAATAACAGTCATAGTAGTGTATAAGCATCACATTCAGAGGGCTGCTACAGTCCTCCATCAAACAGCAGAGACAGCTTTCAAGGACCAGAAATGTCACTTTGTAGTGACAGCATTTATTTATTAATCTATTAAAAAAAAAAATCTTTGCCTGTTTTCAAGCCTTAAGTAATATTCTTTCTTGGAGCTCATTTCTTGTTTTAGTGATGCTGCCTTCAGCCTTTCTTCACTTCTCTTTGTATTTTCTCATTATGCAGTGGCTCTTCAGGTGGTGAGGCTGTGTGATCTCATATGGGAAAGCTAAAAGCCTGCAAACCACAGGACATTTCAATCTGGGGTCAACTGCCATGGCAAATTCCTCCTTGCTCTGTGTGTTACTGCACTCACAGAGGTGGTTTTTGCCCAATGTCCCTCGGAGGTGTTGCTGGCTGACAGAGTGTGGGAAACCTTGGGTTATTTCAGTGAGGTTCCAAGGTTTCCTTGGGATTACTAGAAAGGGAGAGATCAGGGACACAAACCTGTGTCACTGTGTTCCCATACAGAGAACCCATTAACACAGCAGCCTCATGCTTTTCTCTCCAGCACAGATGGGGATTTGGTACCATACATTGAAGCAGTTCACGGATCAGAACTTCCTTCTGTGTCTGGGAATTGCCTTGCTGTACAAATGTCTGCTGTAAGGGGTTAATTGTATTACTTAATTAGTGACTTGCTTTTATTTTTTTTTCTCTATTTAGAGTTAGAATTAAAACATGAAGGAGATTTTTTTTTTAATTTGGATTTTTGTTGTTTATTAAATTATAGTACAGAGTTTTGTAATACTTCTAGCTATTAGCTAAAAGCAAGCAAAATGGAGGTGAATTTAGCTAGTTACAAGGTTTTTTAAATCTAAACAGTCTAATAAAGAGTTAACACTTTTATTATTTATACTTTTGATCTAATAACGAAACACTTGTGACTTACAGTGCAGCACTAATTATTTAACCAAAAACTACTACTTGAAAGCATGAAGAAGGAAGAAGACAGAAAAAGACAATGCCCAAGAACTTTTATCTTGTCCTGTATCTATTACTGTATTCTAAAAACCCTAAATTTAAAACCCTTCACTATGTGAAATTACACATATTTATTTTAAATATACACTTGTGATTCTAACTCTACTACACAAGGCCTTAGAAAAGGCTTCCAAAATTAAGTCAAAAGTAGTGTTTTCCTGGGGGTCAGTGTCAGAAAACACAGCAAGTTCAAAATTCCAAGGCTTTTGGATTCCAACATCCTGCTTATGTGTGGTGTGGCTTAATTTCATTCTATTACCCCTGCAGTGAGAGTAAGTTTTTAGAAGCCGTTCACATTTCTGTTCATTGCAGCTGAGCATGAGGCATAGGACCTTAACTTCAAACATCCTTTAAAATAACAAGATGCTTAATTTTCAGCTGGAGCCTTTAAAAGTCCTTCTGCTGCAGTGCTTCAGCTACTCCTCTCAGCTACAACACAACACATCAGAGACCCAGCAGTTTATCTGCCCTTTCCCAGCACACTGAGGAGCAGTCACAGCCCTGACCCTGAGCTGGATGACTGCTTTCTTCACATCTCTGGCTGTCAGGAAAGGCAGGAGCTGGAGGCCCCTTTCAACTCAGTGTCTCGAGTTTTGTGGTTATTTATCACACCTGAGTCTTTGTGAAATGCCTGTTTCATGAGAAACAGATTTAAATTGGATGGTTCATTGATTTGATTAAGAAAAGTGATTAGTATGACAGTGAAACTGTATTAGTCAAAGATTTTTTTAACCCAGTTGTTCTGTGGAAAAAAAATTGCATGGGAGTCTACTGCAGATTCCAGCAGTGGAAGTTTGTGTAGTGCAGTTTGCTTTACAAGCTGATGCAAAGCTGAAGGCACAGGAACTGGAGCATTTGGTTATTGACAGGGAAAATACTTCAGCCTGTGTCACATCTCTGCTTGACTTTGACTAGAAGAGAGAGGTGCAGGGCTGTGTATGTTCATGTGTTGTGACAAGTTGAGAAATGCATGACTGGGTCTCTCCTTTTGGGGAAGAGATGCCGTGCCAAATTCTCCAAGAAGCAGTGGTCTGCTGACTGCCAAGATGGAGGTATTGTGGAGGGGGACTTTGTAGGTCCATTCATTCCTGTACCTATCCAAACTGCAGAGTTCAGGAGACAGGATCAAGACAAGAAGGAAATGCTGAAACTCTATGCTAAAGGCTGTAATATTTGGTGTCCTCTGGACATTCATCCTTTGTATAGAGTCTTTGATGTAGGAGAGAGGGTTTAGCCCATTTTAGAGCTGAGTTATCTGAAACAAGTTGAGGTTTTGGCTTGCAAATATCTCAGTAACTAGATAAAAAGTCTAACTAGCTGTTCCTCAGTTATACTAAAAATCCATATTTGACACAAGTGAAGTGTTCCTAGATGTTATCTCCTGGCTGTTCTGTATTCTAGAAAAAGCAGTCTTTGCCAAGGGGTTACTGAGTTTCTTCAGCCTGGTTGCTTTCTCTTCACACTCCAGAGAGGATTGGTGGGAAAGGTGAGGAAATGGGAGGAAGGAAATGGGTAAGGGGCTTGTCCAGCATCCTCACCAGACACCTAATGCAAAGTCCCTGTTCCTGTGGGCAAGCTGTGCTGAGAGGTTGGTGTCCTGAAGTGGTTAATGGATCATACTTCACCTGGAGGCCAGAGACACATGGAGTAGTACAGGGGTCTTTCCTCACACTGTCCTGTTTAAGGGCTTTATCAGTGACGTGGAGGAAGTGACAAGGTGCATATTCATCCTAATTTCAGCCCCCTTGTGTCCAGGAGGAGCTTATAAAGAAGGAGCCAAGCTCTTCCCAGTGGTGCATAGCCTCTCTCAAGGCTATGCAAGCTGTGAGGGTGGCGAGACACTGGAACAGGCTGCACAGAGGAGCTGTGGATGCTTCATCTCTGGGAGTGTTCAGGGACTGTGTGAATGGGACTGTGAGCAACCTGATCTAGTGGAAGGTGTCCCAAACCATGGCATGGGGGTTTGAACTAGATCTAAACACTTTTAAAGCTCCTTTCCAACCCAAACAAGTATTTGATTCATTTAAATTCGTCTGACCAGTAGAGAAATTCCTGCAACTCTCACCTATCACCATCCTGCTCTGCCCAAGCTCCTGCCTAAATTATTTCTCTGTTGGCACCTCAGTCCAAACTCCTCCTGGGAGTCAGCAAGCCCAGGCACTTCCCTGCTCTTTCAAGTGCTCTCCCTGCTCACCAACCCTCCTGCCTTTGTTTCTCTTAGCTGTGCTCTGTTCCCATCACTACCTAAAGCAGTCCATATTGCCATGACCTGAAGCTTCTGGTCATACACAGGAAATATTTTATTACGTAACACCCGAAAACCCTTGCAACAATACAAACCTTGACTGTTTTACTTTGGGGGACAACTGACAGGAGAGGCAGTAACCTGAAAGAATGGCCATGGAGTTCACACCCACCTCTGTTCTGTGCCGTGCTAGCTGGGACTGCAGTTCTGCTTGGCACCTTTCTGGAAGGCATTAAGGATGTCAAGCTGCACAGTCCAGTGCCAAGGGCTCAACCAGGCATACCTTAAAGTAGAGAAATCATGCAGCACAAAACTGCTTATCATTTACCTGCCTGGCAGCTGAAAGGCAGCGGATAACAGCTCAGACCATTGTGCAGAGCAAGTGATTCGGGAAAGCAAATTGTGAGGCTGATGAAAAATCAAAAGGTTTTGTATTGAATGGGCCAGACATGCACTTTCAGGTCCCCGTTTCCCCCTGCCACAGCACACAGAGCTGCTCAGGGCTGCATCAGTAAAAGAGCAAGCACAGTCACTGCTGGAGTGCCACAGGTCTGCAAAAGGGAAATATCTTACTTAATTCACAGTTTTCAGACAGTGTTGGGACACGGGCTGGAGGACAGGGCCACGCTGCTTGCTTTTGGAGCGGTGCATCCATGGGCTGGCATTGCCCTCTGCTGGCTGCCGCCCCGAGTGGGTGAGGATGGGCACAATGCGGGGAGACTTTGCCAGGTTTCTTGTCCTGCTTTTCAGCCTCTCCTTCCCTCTTCATGATGCAGACCCTAACAGCAGTTGTGCTTTCCTGCTCCTCTGGTGGCAGCTGTGCAGGGTGCAACTTCATCCCTTTGTGAATGAGACACCTTTCCCCACCTGCTTTTCTCCTGTGGGGGTAGTTGTGGCCTTGTCTTCCTCTTCTCTCTCTCAACACAGAAGTTATTGCCCCTCTATGTAAGGAACACCATTGGTACTGTGATAGAAACGGTGTGGAAATGCTAGGAAGTGTTTTTAACAAGTCATCTAGCACATTTTAACCACTGCAGTGTAAAATGCTGGATGATCAGGGCAGGAACCCTTTGGAGGGAGAGAATCAGGAAGCTGAAAGATTTTCCTGCTTTACTTACTTACAGTCTACTGGTTAATGACTTCTTCTGCTCTTGCCTAAGTTCTTGGGACACTATTCCCTGATGGGCACAGGCCCATTGCCTTTAGAGGCATCTCATTAAATAAGAACAAAGCTCACATCCCCAGTAACCCTAAGAAGAGTCTTTAATACTCTTTTCATATTGCAATTCAGGCATTGCATTTTGCTGTTTCTGCACTGCTTTCAGCTTAGCTTTCCTTCCACAATTGCCTGTGTGACAGATGCCTGGAGATGGGAGATTCCTCTCATGCTGAGCAGGAATGAGCAGTGTTATTTTGCACTTGAAAAGATGCTTGGCAACAACAAAAATATGGATGGTAAATCGTGTAGAACTTGAGAATCTGCTGCCCTGAAACTTTATTCTGAAGGGTCATCAGTAGAGTGATGCTAATCTAGTCTGAAAACAGCTATTCCTTGGGGAACAGAAAATAATGCTGTTGGGAAAACCATGAGTATGATGTGATGGTTTTGGTTTTATCAGAAACTTTATTTCCTGTTTTACATTTGGGGTTGGTTTTTGTTTTCAGCAGAGACAACTGTTTCATCTGGAGTCACACTTCAGTGCACACTTATGGTATGCATTGCTGCGTGCACTCGGAGAGCAAGAGGCACAAGGAGGAAAAACAAGTTATGGTTAATTATAGCCACTGTTCTGCCACTAGAGACTCTTGCAACCTATCAGTCACCTTCCTGAGTACCTCATAGCAGTTACAACTGGTTTAACAACTCAAACAAGGTGAAAGTCTGTATCAGGTAGCAAAACCTCTGAGGACTCATTGGAAACACTTGGAACAGGGTCAGCAATGTGTCAGACTGGCATTATGGTTGGAGATAAGGTTAACCAAGAGACATCCTTAGCTAAGGACCCAAGGACTGAACATCTGTTCCTCTGGAAGCCCAGCCTGGAGCACAGGGGTGGTGAAATGAATTTCAGAGCTTTTGTGCTTGTGCAGGACATTTCACAGAGCATAATACTTCCTTCACTTCCCCCTTACTCAGGCCCCAGGACAGAAGTCCTGAGGTTAAGGCCCTTGGGGGTTGTACCCACCATGGGGTGGCAGTCCCATACCTGTCACCTTCGGAAAGTTCTGTGCCAGGATAAGGAGGATGTTTCTGGAATGAGGTGACCAGGGGAGTTTGTGCTGCTGCTTCTTGTGGTGGAGCAAAGGGAGAAGGCGAAGTTTTGTCAGCCAAGTCCTATGAGAACCACTAGCCTGGAGCATTTTTTTGTGAGAATAGGGAAGTACTTAGAAATGAGGTTCAGGATGTGCTGACCTGGGCAGACTGCCCTGTCTCAGTTTCTTTTCTCTGAAAAAGAAAAGGGGATCAGGTTCAGTCCCTCTGCCTGTCAGTCTGTCCTGTGTACATGGTGGCACAGGGACAGCACACCTCTCCAGATTAGGGTGTCCCAAGCTCTTTATATCATTTACATCTTGGTTGGCTGGATTATCTGTAGACACCATAAAGCCACAGGTACTTTAAGAGGTGATTGCCATACGTTTTACACGGGTTATTGAGGGAATGCTCTAGGGGAATCTGAGCCGATCAGGATTTTCAACCAGCCAAATAAGCTAATTCCTATCTTCACAACCAGGCCAAATAAAACTGTATATAGCACAGCTGGGTTAGCTTGTACAGAAACTTTATTCGTGATTAAAAGACAAGAGTTCTGCAATGGGCTTGGCTGAAGGGCATATAAAACTGGGAAGGTAAATACGCTTTGTGCTGCTCTCTAGTGACTTGCATGCCTAGAGTAAGTAAGCTGAGGTAAGACAGGCTGTGAATCTAAATTGCAGTTGTTTTTCCTGGATAATTCTGCAGGTGGCCCAGTGTAATCAATGTTTTATTTCGGACCCAGTTTGATTTATCTGCCTGCACAAAAGTCAGTGCTCTTCTCAAAAAAGGAATGTTTCATTCTGTGCGAAAAACCTGATGTTTTTAACTGAGGTTTTGACTTTGTTTATCACAGGGGACTCTCTGTCCCTCTGTCCTGGGCATGCACACCATTTCAGGAAGACAGAAAAAGTTGTTTTAGGAAGGCATGTCCTTTTGCTCCAAATGCTACAGTGAAATGTCACCTCTGGAAACATTGTAATTCATGTTAGTGGGATATATGGGAATAGTTGTGAGAGTTTGATTTGCTTAAATCTGTCTTTGTGCCCATAATCTCATATCCTAGCACTGCCCTTTCAAAATGCCAAATGCAGCAGCTTGGATCATTAGCACACTTTGAATTCTCTTACTTGGGTCGTGCAAATGTGACTCCTGTCCTTTAGACAGACACTTTCATGCTGTAGGGAGAGCAGGGCAGGGAAGAGGGGACAATATTTAAAATACCATAGGACAATTCAGATCTCATGTACAGTGTTGTAACTATGATGAAACCTAATAGACCTATCCCAAGCTTAATTGACATGAAAAATTTGCTTGGGTGTGAGTTTTATCACTAATCCATTTCTCTCTTTGAAATTTCATTTCCCTGCAATATTTCTTATCAAGTTTGCTCACTGCACGCCCGATTTTGAGCTGTATTTCATCCCTAGGAGCCTGATTTTTCCTCTGGGTAATTCCATACAGAAATCTTATTGAGGAAGAAGAAGTGGCAGAGCTCTGGGCAGCCTCCCTGTAATCTGTACAGGCTGCCACAGAGCCATTCAGGCACAACTGCCAGGGCTGCAGGGAGATGCATCACTGAGGTCTGTGGTAATCACAAACCCTCCTGACCTCTATCTGTTGTTTGTTCCTCTCTCAGTTTGGATTTTCTCTCAGTTTCATAATGCAGTTTTTAACCAAAGTAATGCAAATCTGTTGCCTCAGTTCTTGCCAGTAAATTGGTTTTTAACAGATGCTATTGGGCTGTGGAAGTGGAAAGGCATTCATGGGGCTCTTGCAGAGATAACAGTAAGGTAACACAGTAAATATTGAACAAATGCAAGGAAAAGAGAGGAGAAGGGGGTTGTTTTTGAGGAAAAACTGGAAGTATGAGTGAGGAAAAATCAAAGAGAAAAAGGAGAAAGGATAACCAAAAGGGATGAAATTAGTAGATGCAGAAATATAGAGATCAAAAAGCAGCAGTATGGGATGCCACAAACAGGGCAAAAGAAGTGTTCCAATAGAAGGAAAAGCAACATCAGGATGAGGTAATAAAAACCAAACTCTTAACAAAGCTGAATACCAGAATGCTACCAGTCACTGTACATAACACTACTGAATGTTGTGTTGCTTTCCATCTGTGTAACATAC